>NW_005841833.1:7379274-7385441 GCF_000455745.1 Alligator sinensis | reverse complement strand
TTCCCAACGCCCCGGCTGCGAAGGGCGAAGGGCAGAGCGCCTGGGGCGGCGGCAGCCCCGCAGCACCCAGGAGGGCCGCCCGGCCCGGGCCGCCCTTCCACCCGCTGCCTGCCGGCCCGTGTCCTGTCCCCCACACGCCTTGCAGCCCCCTCAGGCACGCAGATGTTCACAGGTGCAGCACTGCTCTTTAAACTTGAGGCGGGTGCAAAACAAGGCACGGCCACGCTGGAGGCAGCTCTGAGCAGTACGTTAGAAAATAGGAAAGAAAAGTGTCTGCTCCCATCGCCTCAACCAGCCTTTGCTTCCTGCTTACTAGTGTTTCTGCCTCTGCGCAGGGGAAAAAAAGTGTCTACCTCTGATAGCCAAGTCCTACATATTCAGACTAGGGGAAAAATAGTGGGGTTTGTAAACACTGCGCCATACGCACCTGAGTTGGTGTCTCTTCTTAATGTAGGCTCCTCTGTCACGTACCTGTTGTCTTCATGCGGCACAATTCATTTTCCCCCCTGAAATGCAGCATTACTTCATGTGAAAGGAGCTCTGACAATAGTAACTCCCAGACGGTCGGAGCTGCTGACGTAATCACTAACACTAACCTGTGGGACACGACTGGCTCTGAATGACTTTTAAAAAGCAAATACTATAAGCAAAGCTTGACAGGCTGCTGAGAACCATGCCCTGTCCTTCATGGGAAGAAGTCAGTCTCAGGGGACCTGGCCTTGGCAAATGAGACACTTTCTCCCTGATCCACTCCTCCAAACAAACCCATTTTAAAGTGTATAAAAGCCACTGTGCAATACCTCTTCATGGGAAGAGCTGTAAGAGTTGCTGACACAAAATGGCTGTGCATTAAAGATTAAACTATGTTCAAAGGTTGTAACTCCATTGTTTCATCCAGACTTCTTTCAGGAACCCTCCCCCCATTCCCCCACCACTCAATGGGCCAATACATGGCAAAGAAAACCCTGGTGTCAGCATCTAATCTTATCAGTGTTTGTGATGATAATCATTCTATTCCCCAATACAGTTCAAGTGCATACTTCATGCACAGCTATAAAAACAGTGTGCACTGTCACCGACCCCTCACCTGAGACCTTTGAAACAGCACGTATTGCAGGCACAGGGACACATTTACTTGGGACAGAAATTGGTGGCTACGTAGACACAACAAGGAGAGCATCTGCTGCACTTGTCATTGCCATCCATTCCTTCCTTCCTTTTACATGTTTTATGTCTGCAAACCCAGATGAACAATCATCTTTTTTTATGTGAACAGATTCCCTTAATGTAAACATGGTCATAACCCATATGTCATCTCTCTTTTTTCCCCACTTATAACCTGAAGCAATATTATGTGCTTTGACAGAGAAATTCAAGCAGCTTATCACAGTCAGAGATCCCAGAGGAGAGAGTGACTGTGATACATACTGCTCTTCTGTCCCTTTACCATCTCCTTCCCCACATTCTGTGGAATGACCAAGGTCTTCTTCATGAGGCCAAACTGTCCTCATTGTCCTATATGCAGGGATTCAAAGCAGCATCAAGACAGACCTCCAGGGAAAGGCTTTTTGAGAGATATGGGTTTTCTCTATGTACACAGCAGGCATTTTTGTCCCCACTCACCCCACTGTGGTGGGGCTAAGCCAATTTCTCTCCCTACTGGAAGGTTGGCACAAGACATGCTTCTTCCCCATGAAAGTAGTAGGGCAAACTGGAAGCATCTGCTCTTTACCCAGGGTGGCTGGAACTGATTTCCCTCCCTCCACTCCTGCCCATACTTCAGTTAAGGTTTTTTTTTTCATAACTGCATTTTAAACAGGCAAAATGAGGCAGAGCTAGATAATCAGCTTTTGAGAAATTGAGACTGGATTTGCACTGGCTCGTTAAAGGTGTCTGGCCTGAGCTATGCTAGGTGCCCACAGGGCATGGACTGAATACTGGCGGAGCAAACTAAATTAGCTGCCAGTGTTCTTCATGGGCAAGAAAGGTGCTGCCTTTCACTTGTCACTGCTTTTTGGGATTCTTGCTGCCATGGCTTTTCCAGCGACTGATAAAACTAAGGCTTGCACAACTCCATTCCTAACAAGATTTGTTTTTCAATTTTTTAATAGAAGCTCAAGATTCGTGCTCCCGCCAGTGTGGGAAGATGCTGGGCAAGTGCTCTTGCCAGGTGACCTGCAAGTCCCTGGGGGATTGCTGTCCTGATTACAGGGAATTTTGTCTGCAAATCTCTCCATACTCAGGGTCCCTGATGGGAGGCAAAGACTTTGAGATTTTGAATGTTACTTTCAATGCCTCCTCTGATGTGAGATGCAGGTGAGTTGTGATTTAAACTTTTTACTCCAGCATGGTAGGCACCTTTCTTAGGTCAGCAGTTATACAGGGGAACAGAATAGGATGTTTGTAGACAGCAGTACAACCTTACCTCCTGATCTATTATTTCACAGGTGTGTGCTCTAAGTTCCATGCGCTCCTGTCCGATAGTGATTCTTAACCACAGTGCCACAGCACCCCAGGATGTCTTGAGATCCTTTCAAGGCTGTCATGCAATGTTAGCACTGTGAGGTGTGATTCACAAGATAAACTCAAAAGATTTCAAATAGGAATCCGCATTCTGACCTGCTGTGGTCTTTCTGAGTTCTTTGCAACCAAAGAATTGTTCTATTATTTTTTCTGTAGTTGACAATAAAGTGAAAGGTAAGAGCTGACATTTTCCAAAGAGTCCCTTGAGTCTACCCAGGAGTGCCTTGAGTCTAAAAAGCTTGATAAGCATTACTGTAAGAGAACAACTTATTGCTAGGTTATTCCTTTCTCATACACCCGAGAACAGGCCATTCAGTACCTGGGAGCACTTCCAGGAGTTGCACACACCACACTTTCTAGCATTCCAGTCTGTTATACAAGCACAGAGGAATTTCCCAGAACAGAAACAGAATTAGATCAACATAACTGCGTATTCCGGTCAAGGTGTCCTGCTGCTGGATTTGAGACAGGGTCCGCAGGCCTGCAGCGACTGATGTAGGTGATTTGCTGAACGTCATCCACCTGAGTCAATCCCCATGTGCACTGACAGTGTCTCTAGTAGAGGCTGTGGGGCCATCTCAGCAGATAGAGGTACTACAGGTGGGTACAAGTCAATCCTCTCCTGCCCAGAAAGCTTGGCGGAGATGGTTCTAGATACACCTCCCACTTTTCCCTGCAGCGCTAGATGTGGCTCCTTCATAGCTTCAAGACCCCAATAATGTCAGCCATTCTGGAACTACATGTGGGGGTGGAAGAGACTGAGCGGCACATCTGCCAACATTTTCAGGGGGAGGAAACCAGCAGATCTGCTTGTTTAAATACACAGATTTGTATCTATTGAACCAGACAGAGTCCAGACTGGGAGTCTGTCTACTGCAACATTCTTGTACATGAGGAAATTAATCCTGCATCCATCACCTATGGGAGTGCAGACATGGCTTATAGTGACAGCAACAGAGAGTAGAGCCATGGGTTACTTTTGCAGAGGAGAAATTGGAACGATGTTAAGGGAGTTCTAAGCAGTCTAGCATTTGATAAAGACTACTTTTATAATAACAGAAACATTTTGAATTTCTGTTTGTGACAGCCACTTGTAACCAATTTAGCCCCATGATCTTATCACCGTCACTCTTGTTCTCCTCTTCCCCTTTGCTGGTTTGTTACTCATTTATCATGCCTCTTGTGAGACTGCAAGCTAAAAATCTATGTATCTATGTGCGTTTGTACCTTGCACAGCACAATCCACACTTCTGTCATAAATAATACAGCACAAAGTTCACATCTGTGGCCATCACTAAACAAAGTATCAAGCTAAACCTGCCAAATGGAGACAAGAGGGAGGTAGGAATGACCCCCCACAGGCCAGTTGGCACTTAAAATCCAGCTGAGGTGCTCATGACTTTCCTTCTCTCAGCACCCACACTGAAGACCATTCTTAATATTAACAGGTTCAAGCAGGAGATTCAGATCAGTGGCTATGTTGCTCAGGATGGTCAAGCCCACTGCATCTCACCATTGCTGTATGAGACTGGCTTCATTCCCTTTGAGGTTTCCAGAGACAATGGCCTCACATTTCCCTATTCAGGAAACTGGTTATCAGGTGTGCGTGGGTGGGGGGAAGGGTTATTTCCATGTTTGTTACAAAGGGAATTGTACAGTATCTCTTGTTTTTATACCCTTCCCAACAGACTCTTCCCTTCTGGCCACCTCTGTACTTCCCTCCAGGGACTCCGCTTTAGGTAGCCTCTGAAAAGTTGTTTTCCCCACTCCATCTGCCTCATCTATAGCAAAAAGGGCTCGATCCTTCTTTCACCTGTTGCTGGAGGGGTGTCACTCCTGTGCAGAATTCAAAGCTGGCCAAAAGACTAATTTTCCCAGGGGGTTACTGTGTTCATTGCGCAAGGTCCCTGTTTTTCCAACCCCCTGCTTACAACAATACTGTTATCTTCAGTGCTGTGTCAAGTAAATATTAACTCATCGTCCATTCCCCAATGCAGTACATCACAGCAAGGTGTCAGCTGTGGAAAAATGCACACTTGTGAATGCCACAAAATGGCAGTACTATGGCACACCGAACACAGGAGGAACCCTGACTGTCACCTGGATGAACCAGACGCTGCCAACAAGACGCGTCAATATAGAAGTCTGGGGGTACCAGGAAACAGGTAAACCAGGACTCTCTCCGAACACGTAGCTGCCTTCTTATTCAGGTGTGTACAGTGCCTGGCACGATGGAGCCTCCAAGAGCTAGCAGACTGTAGTTACAGTTGAGAACGTAAATCCTATGGCTATTTGTTATTCACCATCTAAGCACACGTGAACAGGCCTAATTACAAATGGGGAGTCGAGTGCTCCACAGAACTTTTAAAAAGGACATTCTTTCCTTCATTCAATAGGTCAGACATACTCAGAGACCTGGATGGCTGAATGGAAATACCTTTACACTCTTGGAAGGGAAAAACCCAACAGTGGAACATTTACCTTCACACCTGTACCTGCTCAAGCAAATTACAGTAGCTGGGAGGTTGGGGCTTTGAGAATCAGTCCCAGCAGGTATTCTGATGGACAGAGGCAAGTAACTGGCAGAGAACAGGTCAACATTTGTTTTTTGCAGAAGCACAAAAATCATGGTCAAGGTGGACCTTGGTTTTGCATAAAGACCAGGTACTCGGCTGCTTTAGTTATTTACACTAAATCCAGCATATCCTGATCTTTAGCAAAAAGATGCATTTTCTGAGAATTTAAAATTAAAAAATAGTTGGGTTAAGATTAATTACAAAGTGGGTCTTGAAAAGTATAGCAGCAAGGGTCCTAGGGTGCATAATCTGCTTTAGCTGTATTTTTTTGTTTGACTACTGTTTTCCAAGTTTAGCATTGCTACATGCATGCATTTGTTTTAGCAGGAAGCAGTGGCTGGCAATGTTTGCATTCCCTGGTATTTTAGCCTATATACTTTTCCATGCTGTTCTTCTTGTAATTGACATGATCACACTGGTATTATGATCATGTCTTTAAGCAAAGCCAAATTAAAATTGTGACTGGAATTTTGCTTTCTTCTCTGGCATAATGCTGAAGAAGTCTGTTTGTAGGCTTGCATGCTCCTTAATGCCCCACTGTTGATTCAGCAATTTGTTTTCCTGTTTCTGTGTGTCATACTGCCTTGTTTTCACATCTGATCATAGTCTGAAGTTTGCAAACCATTTCTTTTTGATGTTTGCACTGTACTGATGTCACATATATGCAAAATTTTATCACCTGAGTTAGTGCTTGCTTGCTAGGAATGGCGTGATCTCATCTTTCACTTGTCTTCTCTGAAAGTTTTAGCGTATTGATTTCTCTCCCACAATTATTGCAGAAGACTTCCTATGCAGGTTGTTCTCCTGGTAAGGTGTCAAAGAGCTGAAATACTATGATGTAATTGAAGAGGCTTGCATGCAGTGTGAGGATAACGAGACTCCTACAGAAGGGGCAGCCAGTAGTTTTCTCACTCATGGCGTGATCAGCAGTAAAACAAAGATATGTTCACATCTGAAAGACATTTCTTGCTACTGCATCCTCATGTGAAAAGATCCACTCGTGTCCAAGGAGGGTGACTATAAATCACCAGAGGGCATTTTTTAAAAGCCTCTGTAGCACATGTGACT
>NW_005841833.1:7370113-7379257 GCF_000455745.1 Alligator sinensis | reverse complement strand
AAAGAGCCAATGTATATTGCCAACATCTTATTTTCATGCTATGATGTTGTTCTGGATATGTCAACTGGGCAAGAATGAGATTTATCTGCTACAAATACAGAAGTCCCAAAAAGGAAATAGGAGGCATCAATCAGCTCAGGTCTGTGCCAGCCTTGAGAACAAACTCAAGACAGAGATTTATACCAGTTTAATTCTGCCTTTCTATTTGGATAGCAAGATGTCAGGAGAGAATCCCCACCTGCTCCTCAAGAAGGCTGGTGATGGTGAGGTGAGCTGACTAAACAAGACAGTGCCACTGACAAAGGCAATCAGATCCTAATACCCAGATCACTGACTACAGGAGCCCTCTGCAAAACACATTAGCCAATCTAGAGAAGAACCCTGCATCTGGGAAGCCAGAGATGTTGGGCAGTGAGCAAACCAGCAATGCCCAGAAGCATGGGAAATCTCCATGGTAGAACATAAGCATACCTGCTATGCCTAGATCCCCCTCAACCAGTGTCTATCCAACCTTTTCTTGAATACCTTTGGTCATGGAGAATCCACAGCTCCCCTAGCCAGTCTAGTCCACTGTCTCATTATTCTAATGGTGAAGTTTTCTCCATATATCCAATCTAACTTACTTTGCTACAACTTCAAGCCATTGGTCCACCTCCTCCTCTCTTCAGTAAGACAGAATAGACACTTTCCCTCTTCTTTATGGCAGCCCTTCAAGTATTTGAGGACTACTGTCATGATACGCAGAGGCCAGAGCCTGCTACAGCCAACAAGCTAAAGGTCTGCCAGAACTACAGACCAATGAACGTGTGTCCAGACATAGAACAGTTTCAAAACACCATACCAGCAGAACAACCAACCATGAGGCAATCTCCTCCCAGGAAGGGCATTTACTCACTTCAGCATTAGACTACTGCTCTTTAAAATCAGTTTAATCCAGAACTATAAACTCTATAACTCTTTATCTGCTTACCGCATGATGTTGCTACAAGTCTGAGGTAGAAAAGTGGTAGCAAAAACTGGCAGGAAATTAATGAAGCAGTCATTATAATCAAACCAAACTTTTGGCCTGTCAGGGTTTTCATAACGCCTCCCCTACTGTGGTATTTTTCTGTCTTCTTCAGCAACATTCCTGCACTCTGGAGCTCAGAGCATGCCCTGGCCTGGCACCTTGGAGAAGACTTCAGGAAGGATGCAACTGCCTGGGCGACAGACAAGTGTCTAAAGTGGGACCTGGAAGAGGAAAGACTCCCTAACTTCCTGGAGGAGGTAGCAGATTGCCCCTGCACGCTGGCACAGGCAAGGGCTGACACCGGCAGGTTCCACGTAAGTCAGCAGCAGGGCAACGCATCTAAGTGTTTCTACCAGGACATGTAGGAGCTTTTACAGACCAAACAGTATTTATAATTAAAATGAAATAAAAGTAAGCTGCATTTGAAATGACATACAAGTCATGGCAAGAGGTCAAAGAAGAGGCTAATTCAGGCCACGTGAGTAAAAAGTGACAGTTAATAAGGAGTTTTCCTGCTTTCTATGCCAAAGATGTTAATGAAAATACTCAAAAAGGTGGGCCACAAGATAGAACTGCAAGGAATTCATTAGTAAACTCCATCTATCCCAATAGCCCTATTTCTCTTTACAGCAGAGCTTGCTGTCTCTCCCCCCACCTCCTTTAGCTAGTTCCTTACTCACAACAAATTTTTTAGCCCAGTCTGGTAACGACAGTCCATATAGAACATAGCTATCCCATTTGGCTTGTCTAAAATCAAGGAAATAGCATTTAGTTAAATTAGTATGGTGTGACTTACCTTTGGTAAATCCATGTTGCATTATATCCCATTTTCCATTCACTTCCAGGATCTTTATTTTTTTTTCTTTCAAAATCAGATCTAAAACCTTGTGAATTATTGAGGTTACTTCACTGGGTCCATAATCACATGATCCCGCCCCCTCCAAATATAAGGACTACATTTGCCATTTTTTCAATATACCCCCCCCCCTCAACTTGATACATTTATTGGAAACCCTTGCTAACTTTGGCCATCTTCAGGTGCACTTTCATGGAGACTGAAATAGGCTAATTGACAACAGCTATTTTGTCACATGTACTGATTTGGCTGCAAAGGATGGGGGTAGACTGAGCTGTTCAAAGACAAGTTTAACCTGAGCAAAGTATTTTTCTGTATCCTTGTTCTTAGAAACAGCTGAATTGAGGCAGACACAGATTCATAGATGTTTGGGTTGGAAGGGACCTTAGCAGATCGTCAAGTCCGACCCCTTGCCATGGGCAGAAACGAGCACTGGGGTCACACAACCTCACCCAGGTGCCTGTTTAGCCTCCTCTTAAAGGCCCCCAAGGTAGGATAGAGCACCACCTCCCTAGGAAGCCCATTCCAGATTTTGGCAACCCTTACTATAAAGAAGTTTGTCCTGATGTCCAGCCTAAATCTGCTCTCTGTCAGTTTGTGGCCATTGTTTCTAGTTACTCCAAGGGGTGCCCTGGTAAACAGAACATCGCCTACTCCTTGCTACACACCCCGATGAATTTGTAGGCAGGCACAAGATCACCTCTCAGCCTTCTCTTGAGGAGGCTGAAGAGATCCAGGTGTCTCAGTCTCTCCTCGTAGGGTTCTGCCTGCAGGCCCCTAACCGCATGGGTGGCCTTCCTCTGAACCCTCTCGAGGTCGTCCACATCCCTCTTGAAGTGCGGCACCCAAATATAATAAAGAATGTTTAGCCTAACCAGGTAAAGATTTTCCCCCTCTGTGTACTTATAATTTCCTAGGGTTTGATAATAGGAAGGGTTGGGTAACTTTACGAATGAGTGGTGCTAGCAGAACAGTCTATAGCAACAACAGAGGTGGGCTGCTATGGGGTTTAAAAAAAGGAGGGTTCTTTATGATGGATGAGGAAGGCCTGAAAAATACGATTAGAAACACTGTTTCAATACAGAGAACCATAAATAGGTGCCAACCTGGGTCAGCTGGAAGCTCCCCTAGATGTCTTGGGTATGTTGTGAACTCTCATCCCTAAAATCAGATGGGTATGTTATTAAGTCAAATGCAAAAAAACATTTAACAGCCTGACCAAAAGTTCTTTCCCTTCTCAACTGCTTTTACACAACTTCTGAATTTAAACTATGCTTCTATTTCTTTCAGTTTTCCATAGCAGACAAAATTTAAATTTCTAATGTAAGACACAAGCCAAAGCTCTCAATACACATACCGTTTTTGTTTTTTAAGAAAAAACAACTTATGTCTCTTCTGTAAATCTTAAAGAAGCAAAATGGACTTTTAAGCCTGTGGCTTTGTAGAGTGTTCTACTTATATGGAAAACGTGGTTGAAAATTATGGGATATTGTTTGATGCTCTAAAAACTGTTTATTTTACATAGTTGAAACTCTAGTAGGAATCTCTTCTTGTAGCCTAAATTTATCTCACAAAATATCTGACCAAAACCCATGTTAATCTTTGTTCCAGTGAAAAACTAGCACAGGAGTCAAATAAGAAGGCAGGGTAGATATGCACCTCCACAGACCAACTAAGATATATATATAGAAAGAGTGAAAGCACAAGCTTTTGTGAACCCAAGTTCACTTCATCAGATGGTGTCAAAAAAAATTTATAAAAGGCCTTTGGTAGTTAATTTGAACTACGGAGTTATGACCAGCATCCAGCGTATCTGTATGCCATTAAACAAAATAAAACAAAGCCAAAAAAGAAAGAAAACAGAAAACACATAAAACAAGATGCTTCAGAAGTACAAACATTTTTCTCTTTCAGACGGACTACGGGTGTGACATTGAAAAGGGAAGCGAATGCACTTACCATCCTGGAGCTGTGCACTGTGTACGGGGAATTCAGGCCAGGTAGAGACCTCATTCTCTCTCAACTAGTATTTGATAGAACAGTGCTCAACTGTTTGAGACCCTAAATGTGAGTTGCCGTTAAGCTGTTATAATCATGTTGGAAAATCCTCAGGCTTCCTTCCTGAACATGCACTGTGTACTCTTTACTGCTAGCAGCAGTTAAACACCAAGCAAGACAGCTCTTCCCCCCTTGCCATCCCAAACATGAAGTTCTGTGTGTCCTTAAGTTACTTACCCAGTGCTTGCTTAAGTGCAGTTTAGGTCTTATTTATGTTCCAGGCATACAGAATATTTTTTGCCTGGATCCTGAACTCTTTTGCAGCAGTAGCCTCTGCTCTCCTCCTATTCGTTGGTAGTTCCTCTATGCTGAGAGCAAGTCATTACAGCCTTGTCTACACCAGATAACTGCACCAGTTTAAATACATTTAAAAAATATTAACTACAATTAAACTAGTATAAACCCCTAATGCAGGCACAATTTAATTATTTCAGCCTTGCCTGTATCAATTTAGCTTAATTCTGTAAGCTGCTGTTTTCATCTATTTAATTAGATCAATTTAAAATCAGTTCTTTTTAATCCAGTTCAACTTTTCAGTGCAGATGAGCTCAATAGAAACATCCCTTTCTGTCTCTTCTTGAACTAGAGAGTCCTTCTGAGCTCCCTGCAGGCCCCTAACCGCATGGGTGGCCTTCCTCTGAACCCTCTCGAGGTCGTCCACATCCCTCTTGAAGTGCGGCACCCAAATATAATAAAGAATGTTTAGCCTAACCAGGTAAAGATTTTCCCCCTCTGTGTACTTATAATTTCCTAGGGTTTGATAATAGGAAGGGTTGGGTAACTTTACGAATGAGTGGTGCTAGCAGAACAGTCTATAGCAACAACAGAGGTGGGCTGCTATGGGGTTTAAAAAAAGGAGGGTTCTTTATGATGGATGAGGAAGGCCTGAAAAATACGATTAGAAACACTGTTTCAATACAGAGAACCATAAATAGGTGCCAACCTGGGTCAGCTGGAAGCTCCCCTAGATGTCTTGGGTATGTTGTGAACTCTCATCCCTAAAATCAGATGGGTATGTTATTAAGTCAAATGCAAAAAAACATTTAACAGCCTGACCAAAAGTTCTTTCCCTTCTCAACTGCTTTTACACAACTTCTGAATTTAAACTATGCTTCTATTTCTTTCAGTTTTCCATAGCAGACAAAATTTAAATTTCTAATGTAAGACACAAGCCAAATGCTCCATGAAAATGCACATACAGTTTTTGTTTTTTTAAGAAAAAACAACTTACGTCTCTTCTGTAAATCTTAAAGAAGCAAAATGGACTTTTAAGCCTGTGGCTTTGTAGAGTGTTCTACTTATACGGAAGACGTGGTTGAAAATTATGGGATATTGTTTGATGCTCTAAAAACTGTTTATTTTACATAGTTGAAACTCTAGTAGGAATCTCTCCTTGTAGCCTAAATTTATCACAAAAAAATCTGACCAAAACCCATGTTAATCTTTGTTCCAGTGAAAAACTAGCACAGGAGTCAAATAAGAAGGCAGGGTAGATATGCACCTCCACAGACCAACTAAGATATATATAGAAAGAGTGAAAACACAAGCTTTTGTGAACCCAAGTTCACTTCATCAGATGGTGTCAAAAAAAATTTATAAAAGGCCTTTGGTAGTTAATTTGAACTACGGAGTTATGACCAGCATCCAGCGTATCTGTATGCCATTAAACAAAATAAAACAAAGCAAAAAAAGAAAGAAAACAGAAAACACATAAAACAAGATGCTTCAGAAGTACAAACATTTTTCTCTTTCAGACGGACTACGGGTGTGACATTGAAAAGGGAAGCAAATGCACTTACCATCCTGGAGCTGTGCACTGTGTAAGAGGAATTCAGGCCAGGTAGAGACCTCATTCTCTCTTAACTAGTATTTGATAGAACAGTGCTCAGCTGTATGAGACCCTAAATGTGAGTTGCCATTAAGCTGTTATAATCATGTTGGAAAATTCTCAGGCTTCTTTCCTGGACATGCATTGTGTACTTTTTACTGCTAGCAGCAGTTAAACACCAAGCAAGACAGCTCTTCTCCCCTTGCCATCCCAAACATGAAGTTCTGTGTGTCATTAAGTTACTTACCCAGTGCTTGCTTAAGTGCAATTTAGGTCTTATTTATGTTCCAGGCATATAGAATATTTTTTGCCTGGATCCTGAACTCTTTTGCAGCAGTAGCCTCTGCTCTCCTCCTATTCGTTGGTAGTTCCTCTATGCTGAGAGCAAGTCATTACAGCCTTGTCTACACCAGATAACTGCACCAGTTTAAATACATTTAAAAAATATTAACTACAATTAAACTAGTATAAACCCCTAATGCAGGCACAATTTAATTATTTCAGCCTTGCCTGTATCAATTTAGCTTAATTCTGTAAGCTGCTGTTTTCATCTATTTAATTAGATCAATTTAAAATCAGTTCTTTTTAATCCAGTTCAACTTTTCAGTGCAGATGAGCTCAATAGAAACATCCCTTTCTGTCTCTTCCTGAACTAGAGAGTCCTTCTGAGCTCCAGACTCAAACATTTCTTACAGAGTGAAATGCTGAATCCTATTTCTTCCTGCAGCCCCCAGTACGCATCTGGGCAGCAGTGCTGCTATGACTCCACGGGTACCCAAGTCCTCACAGGGGACTCCACAGGGGGCAGCACACCTGATCGAGGCCATGACTGGGGTTCTCCACCTTTCAAAAGGCCTCCCAGGATTCCTGGGCTTTCCCATTGGCTTTACGATGTCATCAGCTTCTATTACTGCTGCCTGTGGTCTGGCAACTGCCACTTGTACATGAAGCGCCGGCCCTCCAGCGACTGCAGGACTTACCGCCCCCCTCGAGCTGGTAAGGACTTTCACCGACCCTCTGCCTCAGAGAACGAGCTTCATGAGAGGGGATTTACCCATCTGGTCTCAGCAGCACTGTCAGAGTCTGGAGCCCAACGTGCCGGTCAGAACTGGCCAGCAGGGCCCCAGCACCAGCGCCCACCAACAGATTGCCACAAGGCTTCTTTGGCAATGGCAAGGGCTGCACTTCGACTCTGCTCCCAGGGATCCTGGACTCTGGGTTTCCGTGTGAGCCTTTAGGAACAAGGCAGAGTTTGCCAGACAGTTCCCAGTGCTTTTTGCCACCTGTGAGTGCCCTGAAAGAGTGCTGCCTATGGCAGGGGGGCATCCATGAATGTGGTCCTGGGCATTCCCAGAGCCTGAACAGGCTGGTTTTCCTAAAGGGTCATGAACGGCTTGTGCATAACACTGACTAATTTTTCTCTGGATGGTAGGCTGTAATGGGACTAGACTACTTCTGCTTAAATAAGAAACCAAAACGGTCTGCAGCTGGGGTACTGGGTGGAGGGGCAGGGTGAAGGGCACTATACTCTTTAGAACCTGTCCTGGGCCCCAGTCTGTGTGGCCTCACAGCAATGGCTGTGCCTCATAAACCCAGAGCACATCACTATTCCTGATTTCCTGGGGTTTATTTAACTGCTTAACTCGTGTATATGATGCAGCATCTGCCTTTGGGGACCCACACTTCCTCACATTCGATGGGCTGAACTTCACATTCAAGGGCCATGGTGAATACACACTGGTGGAGTCCAATCTGACGTCTCTAAGAGTACAAGGGAGGACCCAGCCTACCAGACTTCCTAACAGTAAGTTGGTGAGACAGACAGCAGTGCTGACAAAGGCAATTCTTGGGTTAGACGGTTTGGTCTGGTTTTGAATATGGAAGCCAGACCTCTATCTTCTCCTCGTCCTTAACTGATTCCCCCATGCCCCACTTCAACTCTTAAGTTACCATAAAAAAAAATCAGGGTTCTTGATAAAATGATTAGGATGGTTCACACTTTTGTATGAGATTTAAAAAGTAAAGTACGCGAGTTATAGTTCTGCCCCATCTAACATCAATTCAGGATTAAGGCCATCAAAAAGTGGCATGCTCAGGACAAAATTCTCGCCCTCTAAATGGCTTGCACCAGCCTTTTGTGTGATAAGATGTGATGAGCTGATTTAGCTGTCACTGGAGAGAGAGGAGATATAGTAGCAAAGGATGGCTGGATATTTGAAGCAGCAAGGAAAACAGAACATAAGAACAAGAAAGATAATAAAATAAGGCAGTGAAAACATTTTGGACAAGCCCATCCAGCAGTAAATTACATCAATATAAGCAAATTAGGGAATTAAAAGCTAAGGTCATTAATAGTTCAGGTCATTAATTACTAATGATAATCTGTTAAGGGAAGAAAGTAAGGTATAGGGAAGAAATGATATTTTATCCTTTTATGCAGAGAATTTTTAGCTCCAGACAACTACAGAAAAAGAACAAGGATCAGATATACCAAAAAAAAACCCATTGTAAGACTTACTGCTTTAAATGAATGTGAAACATGGACCCTTAGTACAAAGGAATACGACATAAGTAAATGCCTTTAAAAATAAAGAACTGAGATGAAATTTTGGGCCAGGAAGGAACAAACTGTGTGGAAAAAAGAAAGAGGGAATTGTGGGATGCCTGTGAAGAGCCAGGTAAAGTAAATACAGTGACATACAGCAAGCGGGACTTAGAGTTACAATACCACATCACAGACTGGCCCCCAAAGGAGAGATTTAGCTAGTTCCAATGGTGTTTGATCTCAAAGACAACCAAGGAGAAGATGGAAAGATTATACTGAACAAGACCTAGGATCTCTTAACATTAATAACCAGCAGCGGGGAAAATAGGCCCTTGGGAGAGCCAAGGAAAAACTTTGAGAATAGACGAGAACCTTCACGGACCTACAGAGCCCAGGAGCAGCCCATTCTGGATGGGACTGATGCTGAGAGGCACTGCCTGGTCCTGGTTCCTCCCCAGCCCTTTCAACTACATAATTTCCTTAACAAATACATTAAGGCTGCAGCTGTCCGAGGCTCCACTCAAAGACTGCACACACGTAAGGGGTTGCAGTTACTCTTCTGGCTTAGCTCTATGCCTACCATTGGAGTCTGAGATCTGGGGAAGAGGGCTGACTTTCCTGATTTTTGAATGCTTAATGGTTCAGCCTGAACATAGATTAATATTAGTAGCAGAAAGAAGGTTTTTGTGTGTTTAAATCTAAGCTTGACAGACCTCAAATCAATGTTGATTATATGTAATCATTTTTACTCATATTTTGCACATTTTGGGACACTTAGTGTGCTCCGCACAGGACTTGGGGCGCTGTTTTTATTTGATCTTGTTGTTTGCAAGGAACGGTGGCACAGG
>NW_005841833.1:7355758-7369407 GCF_000455745.1 Alligator sinensis | reverse complement strand
AGCAGGTGACAGCAGAGGAACTGGGACTCAGGCCCCTGCTCCCCCAGTCCTGTTAGGGGTGAGTTGTTGTGTCCCCAGAGACTCATGGAGGAACAGAGACTTGCCTCCACATGAAGGAAAATGGAGTGAGTGATAGCTCCTTGCTCCTCCATCCACTTTTGTCCCAGAGGGCCAGGATCAGACACATCAATCAAAATATAATGGGTAGCCAACACTCGATTCCCTTCTCCCCCGCCCATGCCCCAAGATCTCCCAGCCTGCCCCATGACCACGCTCATTAACCCTCTGCAAGGAGAGGCTACGAGGCAATATGAGTGTATTGATGTTACTACTGCAGTGTACTCCGCAGTCAAGACCATCTGGTTACCCATTGCAGCAGGTTAACACACAATCTAGGTGCGACTGGAAGTCTACTGTGGAACCGGTAATTTTCCCTCAGGGGGAACTTTTCTGTGGCCAGTATATAATGGGGTGGTTGTTGCAGACAGTCATACGTGTGCCATCTCTCTCTCTGTTCCAGGCCTCTTTCTCTATTCTGCAGCTGGTCAGAATGTCACAGTGATGTTCTCCTCAGGGGCAGGGGTAGAAGTGACAGCCAGAGGAGGTTTCTTAAGCCCAACAGTCCTGCTGCCAGAAAAATTCATGAACCAGACCCGGGGCCTCTTGGGGGTAATGAACGACAACCCAGGGGACGAGTACACCTTCAGAAATGGGACAACCATGCCGCTTGATGCCAGTCCACAGCAGCTGTTTGCATTTGGAGCTGACTGTAAGTGGGGGGTTTTCAGTCCTGTTACTCCATTCTCATTTCTCTGAATAATCACTTCAGAAAAAAATCAAAGCCAATTATTATTTGTAGAGAGTGAACAATGAGCTCTTCTCTGAAGTGCCCGTCAGGCAGAGGCGTGTGCCTCCTCCCATGCTTGGAACGGGCAGTCACACAGGCAGACCTGTAACCAGCACCACAGGGCCAAAGGCGTCGGATTTTGGCTATAAGAGAGAGCACATTCTTAATTGTGCTGTAGATAAATTTACACATATAACACATGCCTTTCTGTCTCCTTAGGGGCTGTTGGCAATGAAACTTCTCTCTTTACTTATGATACCACAGGCAGACCTGTAACCAGCACCACAGGGCCAAAGGCGTCGGATTTTGGCTATAAGAGAGAGCACATTCTTAATTGTGCTGTAGATAAATTTACACATATAACACATGCCTTTCTGTCTCCTTAGGGGCTGTTGGCAATGAAACTTCTCTCTTTACTTATGATACCCAGTTCTTACTGAACACCTTCTTCTATGGGCCAAAGCACAACTCTTCCTTCCTACCGATCAGGGCAGCACCAGGACAGAGGACACAGCATCCATTATCACTGCAGCTCCCCGCCACCATTCAGGATGTAGGGACCCCTGAAGATCTGGAGCAGCTGCATGTGAATTCCCGAGGATGAGGGGGCGGAAGGAAAGAGTCTCACCAGGAGGAACTATCCTCTATTGCACCAAGGTGCTTTGTGCACTGTGGGACCAGAGCTAGAAGTCAAATGCCTACTTTTTAGGAACCTGGCCCTCAGGGTAGAGGTCCAGATCCAGTGCTAGGTGTCTGGACATGTTGGGAGTTACTGCCTCAGAAGGGCAACCCAGAAAAAAGAGACCAAGCAGAGAGCTGCTCTACAGGTCCCTCTCCATCCTAGACACTCAGGTTGCTAAGGCCAGTACGCTGCTTCACTCTGGTAGCTCTATTCGACTTAAAATCTCCTGCCCTTTTTCCAGTTATGTTTAAATCACCACACAACTCGCTGTGGGATCAGCTTGTCAGGCAGACTCTGACAGGCATTCATAACATAGCTCTCTTCCCTTAGTGGTCTCTTGCGGCTGGCTGGATCACCCTACCAAGGGCAGAAAGGAAGGGACAAACTACCTGATGGGCTCAACTATCCGCTTCAGCTGTGATCAAGGGTACAGCCTGGCTGGGTCAGAAGAAAGAACCTGCCAGTTGACGGGGGCCTGGTCAGGGAATGCAGCCAGCTGTTTGCCAAGCACAGGTATGTTTTCTAAAGGGTCCCCAGCTGTGGGTACAAACTGTTCATGCAGGCATGGCCATCTCAGGAAAAAGCAGTGCCAAAAAACCACAGCAAGAGAAGTAGTGGTTGACAGAAGCTAGAAAACTAGAAAGCAGATGTACTGCAAAGACATAATTCAGAAGAGCTGTCAATTATCTCTATTATCAAATGTGTCTAATATTGCCAAGCATATATGCTGTGCATATGATCACCCTTGGGCCTGGTTCTTAACAAAGTGGCCTGTCACAAGAGCCTATGGCCCGAAGGAATTAAAGTCAAATGCCTCCTGAGTAAATGCTCTAAAATATGGTTTTAAACTCATTCTTACCACATTAATAACCATAGTGGAAAAAGCATTGTGCAATTTAAAAACTTTTACAGAAAGTGGAATTAAGATTCCACCCACATTTAATCATCAGCATGGCTTAATTTTTAGTTCCTTATTTTGTTACCTTAATAATCACGTAACAGGTTTTTTTAATTAAATATACCATGTGGATGCCGACACATCAACAGAGTTCTAGGTGCTTTCCAGACGTTATAATTATAATAGCCTCCTACGTTGAATCACTTATGTAAGAACTCTGAATCTGGGACTTCTGTTACCAAATAGAAAACAACTGAATATCTTTTTGCCACATGACCTTGGCAGTTTTTGTTCTTAGCATCAAATCAGAGTATCATAGTACTTAGGGCCGGAAGGGACCTAAACAGATCATCAGGTCCGACCCCCTGCCCTGGGCAGGAACAGGTGCTGGGATCACGTCACCGCAGCCAAATATCTGTCCAGTCTCCTCTTGAAGCTTGAAGGCCCCCAAGGTAGGAGAGAGTACCGCCTGCCTTGGGAGCCCAGTCCAAAGCCTGACAGCCCTAACTGTGAAGTAATGCCTCCTGATGTCCAGCCTGAACCGTCTCTCTAACAATTTGTGGCCGTTACTCCTAGTAACCCCCAGTGGTGCCCAGGGGAGCAGAGCTCCCCCGATTGCCGCTGGTCCCCCCTGGTGAGTTTGTAAACAGCCACCAGGTCCCCCCTCAGCCTTCTCTTGTGGAGGCTGAAAAGGTTCAGGCCCTTTAGCCTCTCTTCGTAAGGCCTGACCCACTGCCCCTAAACCATGCGAGTGGCCTCCTCTGGACCCTCTCCATGCTGGCCACATCCCTCCTGAAGTGCGGCGCCCAGAACTGGACACAGGACTCCAACTGCAGCCTGACCAGCACCGCATAGAGGGGAAGGATCACCTCCCTGGACCTGCTCGTGATGCATCTGTAGATGCACGACAAGGTGCGGCTAGCCTTACTGACCGCTTCCTTGCATTGGCGGCCCATGTTCATCCTGGAGTCAACAATGACTCCAAGATCCCTTTCTGCAACCGTGGTGACTCCCTAGATGCAGCACCTTGCACTTGTCTGTGTTGAACTCCATCCTATTCTCATCCGCCCACCTCTGCAACCTGTCTAGATCTAGCTGGATTCTGTCCCTCCCCTCCAGTGTGCCCACCTCGCCCCACAACTGTAGTAGCCACGCAACATAAAAATGAGGCAGCTTTGTATAACAAGCAGTCTGACTAGGCTTTTCTAATGTCACTTCAGCCACGCTACAAATGCTTCAGGATAGGAGCAGCAGGTGAAATCCTGTTGTAAGAATCAGCGGTGGTTCTGCCTCTTTCTCTTTCCACATACCTAGATGCAGCCTCCTCCATCCGTCTGCATGTTTTCAGAATATTCTTAGCCTTAGTCTCTCCTGCCACTTGCAACAGCTTCCCTGCTTCTCTGAATCTCACTTGCTCTCCTTTTTCAAAGCCACTTTAAAATATATTCACCCTCACTTGCTTGTGCCTCTTACAGCATAGCTACACTACTCCCAGACTGATTTGGGAGTGCTGCTATAATCACACACCCCACCTATGGTTCCTGCTCTGCCTAACCACATACTGGAAAAGCTACCAGAGCTACTGGTTGCATGGGCCCAGGCTCATGTTCTCAGGCTTTCCATCTCAGGTTTGCTTGCGGGCCTGTGCCCAGCCACCCTCTAACAGCAGCAGCATCATATTCTCAGAGCATGAGTGTGTGGGTCTCCCTAGTGCAGCTGGAAGCAGTGTAGACATACCCTCAGTGTCCAAGCAGGACCGTGTAGGCAGCCCCTCTACCCATTCATGAGTGCACTGGGTATCAGCTCATCAAAATCACCAAGTCAATGACTGCCCGGTATTCATAGTGATTGTGCACCCCGTGTGCAGCTGCCCAGGTATTGTTTGCACATGGTCTCCACTTCTGTTCGTGAGATTCTCTTCCTGTTTTGGGCCTGAGGAGGGAATGCTTTCACTTCTCCAGCCTACACCATCTTAACATCATTTATCTTTGCCACTTGCCCCATACTATCTACAGTCCAGTGCTAAAGTGTCTCATCCTTGTACACAAAAAGAAGCTGGAGGGAGTCAGAGTCACAGCTAGGACACGTGTCAAACTTCCACAGGGTGGCACTCTTCCAGAGCATCAGCACCACCCAGCAAAGCATTAGGTGTAAACATGTCATTTGAAAGCCTGAGCACATTTCTTTGCAAATATTCAGCAATTAAGTGATGGCAGCAAATTCTCGAAACCAAGTCTCCTCCCCTACCCAGAGATGTTGTGGAATCTCCATCCTTGGAGGCTTTTAAGACTCAGCTAGACAAAGCCTTGCCTGGGATAATATCATTGGGGATGGCCCTGCTTTGAGCAGGGGGTTGGACTTGATGTGACCTCCTGAGGTCCCTCCCAACCCTCATTTTCTATAATTTTATGAATTCACAAACATAAAAAGCACAAAAGTTTATCATCGACTAGTTCCTGAACAGTGAATGGACCAGTCCTCATGGTCCTAATACAGCTGTCAATACCGACAAGTCCTGCTACACACAAACCAGAGTATCAGCACAGGCCTCTTATGAGCAGAACAAAGTTTAACATCCACGTGGAATGCAAGTACTGGAAAGACACGAGCACCGTCTGACTACCTGGATTTCAGACTCTGAATGCTTCCTTTGCAGGATTCACCCAGCAATAGTGACGTATCTATCGGCAGACACTTGCGTCTGCAAAACTGATACCAGCAATAACGCTACTGTTGCCTGTAGGAAATGAAACTGGAAAGACTGGGCTATTTTAGCTTGTTATTATGGTGGCCTGCCCTCATCTGCCCAGACCTGCCCAGACCTGAATAAAGGGCAACTTGTGGCCAAAAGCTTGTCTAACATCTCTCTCAACTATACAGTTTGTTGAATAAATGATATCACCAATAAAACCTTGTTTCTGGGCCATTATAGTACCATGATAAACAGTCTGAAATATAAGTGTTTCAGAAACATGAGATGTAACTAGGAATGGTGGCACATTTCTGTGTTCATAGGCGTAAAGGATCTTCCTTCAAAGCCCAGAATGGAATGAAGTCTTTACAAAGAAAAGCAAAAGCTTAAGCAAAGACTCAGCAGTGAAATGTTTTGCGAAATTGCAAAATAAGACAATTGTCTGTTCCTGCCATCAACCACATGCCTTTTGGACAAGAGCCAGTTAGTCTCAATAAGCAAACTGGATGTTAGCATTTAAGCTAGAGAGAGGCAAAAAGCCAATGCTGGAAGATCAAAGGGAAAGCAAACTGGAAAACATTCAGAAATTAGCTCTGCTCAGTACGGTGGAACAGTGCCATTGTTTCATGGATAAGCAAATACAAAATGAATGTCTTTCAGTATATATTTTTTGGGGAAAAGAAGAATAAGGTGCAGAAAGTTTTTGGTTCATTTGACTTTTTCTATACAGCAACAACTTTCCTACTAACCAGAGCTCTGAATTTTATTTAATTTTTTATTCAAGTCAAAAATGGTCCTTTTCCATCCTCAGGGAAGTTGAGACTGACAGCACTGCTTACCCACAGGCAGCAGGATACTGTAGCCAAGGCAGCATAATGTACGAACTACATGCAAGCTTCCTCTCAAACTTCTCCAGTGAATGCCCTCTGGTACTAATATTCCTGAGCACCCCTACATTTTATTCCAGTCTTTACCCCATGCAGTTCTGCTTTCACCTGTCCGTTCCAACCTGGACACCTTCTTTCTTCCTAGGAGCAGGTCTCTTCAGAGTGATTTGGGACCTCATTCCTGCTGTTTCTAATTGTGCAATGGTTTGTGATATGCACTCCTGTTAAACCAGTTTTACTTCTGACTTAACAGATTTGAACTGCAGGGTTCAAGAACAGCTTTTGACAAACTGTATTTTCCAACAAGGGTAGTTAGTACGATCACCTGATTTTAGAGGGAGAACAGCTCCTTGTCATACCTGATGTCACTGAACTGAGTGATGAGAGCAGATATTTCCCTCTCCTACAGCAAGGAAATAGACTCCTGCCTCATGAGCATCCACTGGATCAAGCAAAGTGATCGAGGGCCTTCGTGCCATAAACATGTGAACGAAATGACTCAGGGGCCACCTCCAAACCACCAAGTGTAGGACCACCCTCTGTACCAGGTCTGGTAACAGATGAGGGATGGCCACCTCCAGTCACACGGTCAGGAAAGCATGGCCACACCTTCCCTCCCAGATGGCTTGCAGCAGGACCCTGTCTCACCTTAGGGAGGAGTGTTGGACGAGCCAAACTGGCAAGCGAATGCTCCTCCACCACCAGAGCAGTCCTCAGTGCATTCCCACTCCCTCCTTTTTTAAGATTGGGTAAAACAGTCTGACATGATGATCTCAAACACGTGTCACAGGCAGGACCCAGCTGTGTGTCACCCTTTATCTTCAACACAACCAGCATTTCTGTCACAATCCCTTGGACTAGCCAAAAATCAGCATCTGGATGAAAGACAGTTGGCTAGAGCTTAGGCCAAGCAAAACAGTGACGGTGGTGATGGTGGAAAGAAGGGAATGCTTTGGAAATCCTGCAACTTTCCTTTCTGCAGTCTGAGGGTTTCCACAGATCGTTTATTGTGGGATAAATGGGTAGTCACAGTAGCAGAAAGGCTTTCTTCTGTTCAGTCACCCCATTTTAAACACTGACCTGAGCACTGCGCTCCGCAAGCGTTTGACCTCCGACTCTCTATTCCAAGTGATGAGTGCTCTGACATTAAGAAGCTTCTACTCGTTCTGGATACCTTTGATTAATACCAGCCTCCAAAAGTATGTTATCCTAGCACCCTGTTCAGTATATCTGCTCTGGATGCCTGCCAATCATCAGATCAAACCCAAGGTCTGGGTGTGGACAGATGAACAAATTGTACCAGAGTAAAAGGCTAAGGAGGGCAGTTACCAGGCATCAGCTGCTCTGTTCTTCAGTAACTGTTTCATATGTCTATTCTATCTTGTGGCAAAGGGAAGCTAAACTAGGACAGTTCACTTTTGAATGCAACAACTGCTAAATTATGATTGATCAGCTTCCATTTACCATGGGCTAGGATGAATGTGTGAATCAGTTACCACAGAGCAGCTTGTGTGTGGTAAATCCTCTTTAACTTGGTATAACTTACCTGTTCATACCTTCCATAATACAGATTCATTAAAGTGGGGGGAGGTTGTTTTGTTTTGTTTTGTTAATAGCCCTCAATGTTACTGTCTCAATAATTGGAGAAATTAAAATGAAGTAATTAAGAAAAAGGTGGAAAAAGCCCAGGGAGGACGGGGGTGGGGGAAGTCACTTAAAGAAAACCACCATTGATTTTGCAAAATCCCAATTTGTATTTGAAATTTCAAACTGTTAGACTTGAACAGCGTTGCTTTCAGTATTGTTTTCTTTAATTAAAGTCCCCATGGAAACGCTCTGCTAATAATTATTCTGATATGCTTCCAGTTATAATCCAAGTGCAAGGCCTTACCACTGCCACAGCAGCTTCTCTTCACACAGCAGCATGCAGCAAGGGAGCAAGAAACAACTCCCGGAAAAAAAACTTAGCGAGTGGAACAAAAGCAGGCACGAGCATATAGCCACTCCAGGAAGTGTAACTTTGGAAGACAGTGTTGTAGAGATTTGTCTTTACCTTGTGTGAATTTGCTCCCCTCATATATACCATACACTTGCCTTTGTATGGATGCAAACTCCTTCTATTAACGGCCATAGGCTCTTGAAGCTTAATTTCCTGACCTGGATCTCTGTAAATGCAATTCTTCTTCTTCTTTATTGGAAGGTTGAGACAAAATCTCAAAAATGTTTTTAAGCTGCAGGAGAAAAAATAATCATCATCAGGTTTTCTATTTTGAAGAAAAACAATTCTCAGTAGGTAGTCTCCAGGAGAGACCCTCAAGAATGTCTGAAGCCAGGCAAGTACCTGTATTTTGATTTTAACAAGGCTTCACAATGAGTAAGAGGAGACTTTGGAACAAACTACCCAGAAAAGCAGCAAGTTCTCCATCCCTTTATCAAGATGGGATTCCTCATTGGAAGATATGTTTTAAGCCAAACACAAGTTATTTCAGGAGTAACTGGATAAAAAAGCTCTTGAAAAAGCAAGAGGAAACTTCAGGTGCTTGGTGGGAGACTTGTGTTAATTATTACATTGAATAAGTGCTTCAAAGCTCAGATTCATTGCTTCTCTAACACAACCAGCAGCCAGGGAAGGGGGAAATGTGCTGCTGCTTGGCCAAGAGGCAAAAAACAAGAGAGCAGAAATGGCACCGCTTGCCAAAGGATGCTGCCATGCTTTCAGTGGGCCGCAGAAAAGCACAGATTTTTGTTTTAAGTGGAGGTTTTATGCTTTTTTCCCCACAGAAAACTAGGATCCCTGTTGATTACTACCCTTTGAGCCCAATGATCCAGCCAGTTTTCTGTCCATCTGTAGAATCCTTTCATCCAACCTGTACTTCATTAGCTCGCTTGCAAGAATGTTGTGGGAGACCATATCAAAAGCCCTGCTAAAGTCAAATCATATCAAAAGCCTTGCTATATCATGCCCACTGCTGTCCCCACAGCCACAGCACCAGCCATTTTGTCACAGAAGGCAATCAGGTTGGTCAGGCATGACTCGCCCTTGGTGAATCCGTGCTAACTGTTCCTGATCACCTTCTTCTGCAAGTGCTTGAGGCCTGGTTCCATGATGTTTCCAGGGACTGATGTGAGACTGACTAATCTGCAGTTCCCCAGATCCTCCTTCTTCCCTTTCCCCAGATCCTCCTTCTTCCTTCTCTTCTATAGTTGCCCTTTTCCAATCATTCGGGACCTCTCCCAACCACCATGAGTTTTCAAAGAGAACGGCCAGTGGCCCTGCAATTATATCTGTCAGTTCCATGAGCACCCTCAGATGCACTGCATCCAGCCCAATGGACTTGCACACATCCTGCTCTTCTAAATAGTCTCTAACCTGTTCTTTCACTGCTATCGGCTCTTCACCTCTTCCCCAAACTTTGCTGCCATGTGCAATAGTCTGGGAGTTGACCTTGCCTGTGACGACTGAAGTAAAAAACGCATTGAGCACTTCAGCCTTTTACGCATCATCTGTCACTAAGTTGCCCCCCATTCAGTAAGGGATCCACACTTCCCCAGTCTTCCTCTTGTTGCTGAGGAATTGGTCCTTTCATGTCCCTCCAGCAGCTTAGGAACAGTGATATATTTTCAGAATCTCACCTTTTCACACTTTTTAGCACAAGTTTTTGATCTTTCTTATCATTTATAGCCGAGCAATTTTAACTTTCTTGGATAGCAGAACAAAACATGCGGCATCTATCTTGTCTCCTCTAAAACCATTAACAAGTATTTGTGAATTTAAGCTTTGAAACAAATTTTATTCCTGTGAAGCAAAAATGAACAGGTACAGTGAGAGCAATCTGTAAGACAACTGAGATATTTAGGAAATGGGCACTCACCTTCTTGTTGAAGCTGTGAGCATTGAAGTTGTAGATCAACTCTGTAGGTTCATATAATTTACACATTATCACTAATTTTTACTGCATTGCACTGGACTTCAGCCAGCTGTTCTGACATTTAGCAGAAGGGATTTTGGTGAAATCCTATAGTCTAGTGGTTTCTTTTTTCCCCTCCCTAGATACAAAGATAAGAACATTAGCAGGATATCTATAGCCTTTAGAAATCTCTCTAACCTTCAACAATATTCAGTTACAAATCTACCTGAAGGCAGAATATCGCATTCTCATTTGTTTTCCTTTTCCCTTTTTCAGATAACCACCAAGCAATTCTCTTTGGCTCTATATTCGGAGTTCTAGGCTTTCTAATCTTGGCAGTTCTAATTTTCCTGTTGTACAGAAAAAGGAAGAGGTAAGAGTTATTCTAATAAATTATAAGAAGCGACCTTGAAAGGAATTAAATAGGCTGGTGCCATATTTACTTACAAGAGAAAAAGTCTGGAAAGGACTGTTTCTATGCGTGTCCCTCATGAGAAATATCAGGTCTCGTCTATCCAGTTTCTCTTGAAGGACTCTGGATTCCCGACGGAGCATTGGAAGGACGACATCAGAACCAACCAGCACCTGATCAGTGGAAAGGGCAAGGGTATTTAGTCAGAATGTGTGTATATATATTTATTCCATACTTAAAAATGTATAATTTCAAAAATTCAATAATCGATGTGGTAGCTAAACCAAGCTGATAAATTGCAGTGTCACCTAAAAATGCATCACGTGGTTTCATAAGTCATCATGTATCCTTACCCATTGTCTCTCCTTGCTAGCCACAAAGAATTTCTGGACGTGGGGATGGCTGCTTATGAAAAATATTCTTTATTATTTTAAAAGCTATTAAACTCCTTGGTGTTTTCAAAGTAATTTAGACAGGATCCCACTGGCTTCCTGTCTCTGAAATCCCACATGACCTTTTTCATGATGCAAACCAGTCTTCTCTGTAGATAGGTCTCTCTTGCGTAACAGCATTCAAGGGTCCTGTCCACACCGTGTCCCTCCTTCCCTCTCACTGGGTGGGGATGAAGACCTAGTCGCCTCAGCACTCCCAACATTTTCGCTTAGCCAGGGAAGCTCCGGGGGTGAGACAGAAGGCATGGGATTGCAAAGTGACATTATTGCAGGTGACTCCATGGTAGCCATCACTGAGCCCTGCGTTTAAAACAGTCTGTAAAACATTTTTCTGAGAGACACTTATACCTTGCATGAAGTATCAATGCTGGTTTAGGATACTTGTAACACGAAATACATATAGATGTGGCTCGTAACTGCAAAAGGAGGCTAACGAAACTCATGTCCCACTCTGCAGCAGTCTGATCTGTTAACTGCGTAATCTGGCTGCAGAGACACAAATACTTTACCATTTCACAAATACTTTAGAAGAATTTAGAAAGATGTCACTGAGAGCATGCAAGGCCTATGGAACTCTGCGTCTGCCTAGACCTCTGCTCTGTTGGGTTTTGATGTGGGGAGGCAGTATGTTTAGCTGAGAAGCTCTTAACTGGGAAAGCTTATTCAATGATCTGCTCCATCCCCAACATCTCACAAACAACTGTCATCTATAGTATACTCCCCAGTATTTTGGTCAGAATATTTTTAAATGTGTTGAGTGCTGTGTCATACTTTATACATGAGAAAGGAAAAGAAGGCACAGTAACTCGGAAAACCCTGCCAGTGGCCAAATCTCTGATGCTGAGGCAATGAAATGACGCAAAAAGGATCAGATCTCAATGTAAAGTAGGGCCACACAGTTACATGTACATGCCACTACTTGATATGAACATGACAAGAAGCAACTCTTTTAGACATTAATACTGCTAACCTCAAGTGTTTGAAAACCTCGAGTCATGATCTAGGAAATTATGAGGTTAAGAAAAATAATATTTGGGGGTTTTTACTTGCTTTCCTGGTTTTGAACATTTAAGGTATGTATCTGAAAGTTTTTCTCCAGAGGGTTTGCTTTTAACAAAAAGAGACCCCAAAAAACATAAGAGTTGAGAATCTTACTGAACACAAGACCTCAGGAGCTGGGACTTAAAAAAATGTCAGATATCAAAAGATCTGCAATTAAATTGCAAGAGCTGGCTCTCCCACCTGCAAGGCTCTCCACACTGCTCCAGCTCCCAGCCAGACTGTGCCCTGCACCCTTGCATTTCCGGGATGCTCATTATAATTCCCAACAGCTGGCCAGGACCAGCCTTCAAATTCCAGGACTGTTCTGGCTAAAGTAGGATATACAGTCACCCTAATTAAATGTATTCCCACCAACACATTTTCACATACTGAAAGGTTTGGGGGGTTTTTTTCACAAAAAAAGCTAAATATTTTTTAACAGGATCCACTGCTAAGGGCAGAAGTGGTGCCTCCTTGTGGCCACTCTAATCCGGTTCCTTGCACTCTGGTATCCCTAGGTCCCCTCTTCTGCCATGCCTGTGATGTTACTACTGTGCGGTTGCCTACGGGGAACCAGAGGGTGGTCCCAGGCACTCTGTGCTGCCCTTGCCCCTGCTCTGATCCCACCCCTCCGCCCCGTCTTCCAGGGCTCGGACAGCCTGGCCCGCTACTCACCAAGCCTCTACCCTACCTGCCAGCCCTGCAATAAGCCAGGCCTCTCTGTGGGGCATCTTCAGGGCCCTCCTTTCCCCCCCTTCAACTATTCCCATGGCTTGCAGCCTACACAGCACATATCAAGTCAAACACATGCAATCAGCTGCAGCTGGGGTGCCTTTCTCTCCCGCAGGCTTCTCCCACTTTGGGCCTTCCTGGGCCTACTCACAGTTCCCTCCTGGGTCTTTGGTCCTGCTCCTGTTTCATGCACAGAAAGCTCCTTCCATTAGTGCAGTCAGGTTCTGTCTCCACTTATCCTCAGTGCTTTACAGAGCTCCCCGCTCCAGCTCTGCGGTGGTCAGATTGCCCTCCCTGCCTCAGGTGCACAGAGGTAGGGGCACCTCAGCAGGCCCTGATCTAAGGACTGAGCTGCCAGCTGTCCATTATCTGGGGCTCTGCCGCTTCCTGCCCCTACTGCCCAGCACTTCTCTCAGCGACAGCGCTTGGCCCACGCACGCAGCAGTCTGCAAATCTCTAAATTCGTACAAGATTCATAGTTTGCTGAAATGGGAAGGAAGTAACAGTTCCTCAATACACTTCTTCTGAATGATCTGCTCAGCAGGTAACACACCACCAAGGGAAGGCTGTCTCTCCCAAGAGGAGATATGTTTTGAAACCATCCAGAGTTGGCTGTCCTACAACTGACACAGAGCCAGCCATTTGCATCAGCCTCGACCCCCTTAGCACAGTGCTTCACCATGAGCTTTTGGATGCTCTGTAGCCGTTTCCATCTCTCTCTTTGCTTTTGCAGAGCGAACCGGAGCCCAAATGCCCCCGAATCAGTTCCAGGCGAGAAAGAACTGATGCCCGTCAGAGGGACGCATTTGTGAGCAGCGCAGCCGGGAGTGGGAGGCCACGAGCCGCCGCCGCCTGGAACAGGTGTACCCGGCCGCTTCGGGCCTCTGCCTTCCTGCCCCGCCGCGGCCTGCGCAACCAGGCTGAAGCTGCTTCCCGAGTCCCGGTCCCCGATTCCTTTTTCACAGCTAGTCTTTAGCCAGTGAACGGCTGCTAGCAATGACAGATGTGGGAAGAGCCCGAGGTGCACCCGAACGGCGTTTCCTGACTCGCCTGGAGCAGGGCCTGGCCCGGACCCCGAGCGCGGCCCCAGCGGGCCAG
>NW_005841833.1:7345930-7355002 GCF_000455745.1 Alligator sinensis | reverse complement strand
CAGCTCTGCAGCTCCCGGTGCTCTGGCCAGCAGCCCCGCCCCAGCGCGCCTGGTTTGCCTCTGGCGCCGCACCGAGCTCTTTCTTCCTCCTCCTCCTCCGTCTTAAGCAAGACACTGAAAACAGTTGTGTTCAAATTCAAGTCCAGCATGCAGGTGTGTCTGACACTGGGGATGGGTGAACACCTACTGCCCAAGGCCCAGGGAAGAACCTGAACCTGATAGAAATCTGGTATCCCATGGGCAGCCAAAGGACCAAGAGCTGCTCCCCTTCCCCCTGGGCACATCTACATGACACTGCTGTGCAGTTGTTACTGTGCATTTATTTAGTACTTGTACTAGCAAGTACTACATACTGCAAATGTGCAGTAACCAGAGTTACTGTGCAGTAGTGCCAGCAAACGTCTTTTAGGTGATGCTACTGCACAGTAGCCTAGTTACACTGTGCAGTAGCATGTTAGCACTGTCTGTGCTGTGACAAGCTACTGCGCAGTATTTTTCAGCTAGTGCGTGGTCAGCGTCTCGCGTGTTCACGTCCCACGTTCCAGATGGAACCGAATCCCAGTGCCAGATGCCCTGCAACTGCTCCTCCCTGTCGGGTGTGGGGGGAGGTCTGTGAGCTTGCTCAGGTTACTATCAAGCCTATTCTTCTGGTCCCAGCATGTCCTGGTTTTTCTTCTTTCCTGCCATCCCTCCCCATTGCCGTGTGAAATCACCACTGTGTTGTCTTCCCTTGCTTTTTCTGTCGTGCCCCTTTAACTTCTCAGATTCTTTATTGTGCCTTTCTTCTCCTGCTCTGCACTCAGTCGATGCAGTTGGATCTGATGTCATGCCTGCAGTAGCGGATGGGGAAACTCTATATGACATTTCTAACCACCTTGATAAGGGGTGTAAAATAGTCAACCAAGAGCCTTCAGTCCGGCACACCTTTACCTCTGTACTTGTGCTGCAGGACCTGCCCACTGTACAGTTTCCAAAGGGATTGAATTCCATGGTTTTCCACCTCAGTAAGAGAGACAGTGTGTGGAAAAACTACCAGGCAAGCAAACTTCTTTTAGGAAACATCACTGAGATGACTTGGCTTTAGCTACAGCAGTGCTTTCTGCCTAAGGGGTAGCTCCCCTACTTCCTGCCACAAAGGGCCAAAAGCAAGTCCGCCTATTATGTAACCCAGAGCTTGGACATCGGTGCAGAGATGGAGAATGGCCGCGCACGCAACATGGGTTTCCCTTGGGGATAAAAGTTACATGTTCACAACATAGTCTCAAATGGAAAAAGTGGAAATATCACCCGAAACACTTGTGCTCATAGCCTAGTTTCCTGTCCTAGTCCATCCCAGAAACAAGCCTAATTAAGCCCTCAGTACAACTGTTCTAGCCTTACGCTATTTTTTAAGTGGCATGCTAAACTTAACTGAGAAAATGAATTAGTGTTTATGGCAAGTAACCAGTCTGTACCAGATTCCTGCAGCATAGGAGGTCCCCACACACCTGTGGGAATGGACAGGAACACTTGCATGCCCTGGCACTCACACTGATGCATGCAATACGCCCAGGCTTTCCTCCACCCTCTCTGCAGCATGGGAAAATGCCTACATTAACAAAATATTGGGCAACCTTTTACCCAGGACATTTTCTTGTGTGGATCAAGGATGAATGAGGCTCCAGTGCTGAGCTAGGTAAATAACTTGCGTTGGAAAAGCTTCTGGGAGCTGCTTGTAGCAACACAAAGTCTGTTTTGCAACCACACCCAACGCGCTCCTCTACAGCCAGTGCTAAAACCTCCAGCCAACCCAACGTGCACACATCATTAAATGAAACTCTCACCTCCTAGCTGTTTGAAAACTTCAGTTTTTAAAAAGTCATCCTTTCTTGGATAGTACATGCAAGATACATGTCATATTACACATGACATACAGCAATTCATGGTGTTGTTCAGCTTCTGGTAAAGGTTCTTGGTCCTGTCAAATTAGAGAGCGGTACTGCTGTCTACAATCTGACACTTCTTGTATTCGGATTTGTGACTTTCAAATTAGTCGTATCTTGTTGAAAACCTTTTTTCTGCATCATAACGCAGTATGGAATGCAACATCGCCAACCAATCGGATCACAACATGCAAATAATTTGGTATTCAATCTATAAAACTGCATCTTCAAAGAAAATCATTGAAGTGCTAAAAATATTTTTAATAATGACCACAGAAGCCATATTTGTCTCTTTGATCTTCTGAAGCTTCTTCTGGTTTCAATCAGTATCCCCACATAAAATACAGTGGAAGTCTACAATAATAAAATCCCCATTCCCATGTCCATAGGAAAACAAATAGGTTCTCCTCTCAAGAAGGTAATTTGGTGTTCTGCCTCATCAGTGCCTGGGCCCCAGCCTCTTACTGCTGGGTGTCTTGGCATCAGTTAAGTGGTTTCTGTCCTTCCCTCCATGTTTTACTCTTTCATTAAAGTGTTTCTGTTGTCTAATTATATCCTTTCAATCAAATTAGAGACTGCAGCATCTGGTTAGTGCTTGTAACTGTTGCCATCTGCACCTAGATGCAGCACTTTTCAGTTAAGGAGGATTGCTTAAATTCCAAGAGGCAGAAAGAGATTTGGAAAAAGTTTACTTGGGGCATAACTTAAAAGAAATTTCTTCAGAGACATTGGGAGAGCCCCTGCTTGCTGTGATGTTCAGGCGGGGTGACACAAAGCACCTTCCTCATCTTGTTCGGCAGCAGGAAAGGTGCCTTGGCTGCCCTGGGAAAGCAACTAGGAGGCAGCGTAAACACGCAGTCCCAGGAGGCTGGCCTGAGTGTCTGGCCACCACTTGGCAGGCCCGCACCTCTTGAACATAAATTGGTTCCATGGTCTCACTTCCTGCTCTGGGAATTCTGCTATCCCCACGTTACTCCCTTCACCTATTACAAAGAAGACTATTAATAAGAATAAATTAATAAGGCACTACATTCTCTGCTTCAGCTCTGCAAGGTGCTAATGTCATGGCTATCACATTACTATTGTAGTGAGATCTGCAGTGGAAACATCTATTTTGTTCCTCTTTCCTTTTCCCCCTAACATACAGGCATTGCTGCCTGATTGATAATAAAACTAGCAATTTAGGTTGGTGCAGAAAATACCTTGGAGAGTATTTGGGGTAGAGACACTCCTTTTCCTGAAAACAATATTCTGGCACCAATCCATAGTTTCATAGTAGGTAGGGTTGGAAGGGACCTGAGCAGATCATCAAGTCCGACCCCCTGCCATGGGCAGTAAAGAGTGCTGGGGTCAAATGACCCCCAGCTAGGTGATTATCTAGCCTCCTTTTGAAGACCCCCAAGGCCCCAAGAACACTCCTGAAATTAAAACAAACCCAAAGAAAGTTGTGCATTTTCAGTAAAATAGTTTGAATCAGCACATTTGTCGTTCTGAATTTTCTAATGAATAGACTTTTCCATAAACCCCATAGATGAGCTCCCCAGTTCTGTTAGAAAACTGTAACCCCAGGGGACTCATCATCACTAAACAAATGCCCCCAAGAAGATGGGCCTTGCAGCATGCTCCGATGATTTACAAATGCCCGTTGCTTTGACTGGAAGCAGAAAAATTCCATTACAGGAACCTGTCAAAGAAAGCAACCTGCTTCTTCTACCTCTTATTTGTGCATAACCTCTTCCACATATCTGCGGTGTCTCAGGTCTTTCAGGTAATTGAGACTTCCACCATTTAAAGCTCTGGTGATTAAAACAAAACCCTTGGTCTCCATCTGAAAACTCAATGAGCACCAGCGCACCTCTTCAGATATCAGTGTTAGGTGCTCAATGAGTCACAACCGACCCGCTGAGCACTCTGCAGCAGGCAGATAGCTATTGGCTGCATTGCATTAAGTTTCCAATGAGTCCTAAAATGCCACTGCATGTGGAGCACAGACAGCCATCTAGTTCCAGAATAACAAAGGCCTGGATAATGGTAGTAAGGTCCCTATGTCAGAGAAGAAAGGTCACACGTGTCTAACCAGAGACAGATGGGAAAAAAAATCTGGCTACAGCTGCTATTTGATCTTCTAAAAGCAGCCCTGGATCCAATAAACCTAATTGTGAACCTGCATCACAGAGGGACATGTGTGGGAGGTGGCTACCCCCTCACCTACTGCTCTGGTTCTCCCTTTCCCCATCTACTACCATCTCTTGCCTCCACCAGCTTCTAATGCATGCTCAGGCTTCATGAGGAAGTGAAGTTAAATTGTCACATGGCACCAGTAGCATCAGATGCAATGGGAACAGAGAGCAGAGTGCTGTCTGAATACTGTATGCTGCAGCCCATGTACTCTCCTACGAATTTCATGTATACATTGAACAGGGCCCTCTGGATTTACCAGGTGAGAGTGACTGGGAACCCTCCAGTGACTCTGGCCCTACCTAATAGTGACTACAGACATCCCAATAAAATACCATAAGTAACAAAACTTGCAGGCAGCTGACAGATCTAATACAGTCTGCACAGATGCCTCATCCTTATTTATTGATAAAAGATGTTTAAACACCCTACAGTTTTACTTCAGACCCGGGTCTGAAACCCAGCTGATGAGGATCTAGGGAACATGAGGATCCCAGAAATGTACCAAGTTGATCTGCAGCAGCCTTCCAAATAAGTTTTCTAATACAAGGAGGACCAGTTGTAATATGGGTTAGCAGGATCATCCTCCCACAGCAATGGGTTTTTACAGAGGGGCCACACACATCAACTTCCTTAAATATGCCCAACTCAGCTACAGCCAACAACCCCTGAGTATGCTGGGCACCTGTCCTCCTGCAGGGAAGTAAAACATTGGCAAAATGTTTCTAAAGGAGCATTGCATTTTCCAGCTGATTTCATAGTTGGTCGGAAGGGACCTGAGCAGATCATCGAGTCTGACCCCCTGCCATGGCAGGAAAGAGCACTGGGGTCACATGAACCCGGCCACGTGTTCATCCATCCTCCTTTTAAAGACCCCCAGGGTAGGAGCCAGCACCACTTCTCTTGGAAGCTGGTTCCAGCTCCTAGCCGCCCTGACAGTGAAGTAGCGCCTCCTGATGTCTAGTCTGAATCTAACCTCTGCCAGCTCGTGACCATTATTTCTTGTCACTCCTGGTAGTGCTTGAGACAGTTTACAGGTGTAATGACTGGGCAGCTATTTCTGAATATACTAGAAGAATGAATTAGCAGAGGGGAAGAGGGAGGGATGAACAGTGCTGCACAAACTAATTAATTAAAGAGATTGGGAAATGCATTGAAAGGCCATGTTTCCAAGAAAGACCAGATCCTAAAGATGTATGCATGTGGCTGCCTTAACACGTTGCATGCAAATTTCTTCACCTTCAGTTGACCATTCAGTTGCTAAATTGGAGCATGTACCTCGATCTTTGAGGGACTATGGCCTTGATTAAATGTATATATTATATATATTTCTCTCCCAAGCTACTGAGGTTTATTTGAAAAACAAAAAACAAAAACCCTTCACCCTATCGCTGTGGCAACATGAAAGATGTGCAACTTTGCACATCCCTTCTTAGCAATAAAATGTGTGCACCAGTATTAAAATTGCTACATTTCATAACATTTTCAAGAGTTTGCTGGCATAAAAGTTTATTTAACATAAACAGTTCTGCCCTCGTCGTCCAGTATCTTGATCTTAATGGAAACTCAAGGAACTTGACAATGACCTAAACTGCAAATTACCCCAAAACCAGAAAAAGCAATCAAAGAGACGGGTTACACACTATTTTGGCAAAGATACATTAGCTGGGGGAGATGATGACAGCCCTGACTTCCTCCCCTGGTAATGGGATGGCCTGCAGATACTACTGTAAGGGAGCTCAAAGCCTGAAGAGCACTAGCACAGATGAGATGAAAATATGTTAAGGCGAAAGGCAGCTACTAATACGAGTTAAAACATGTGGCACTCTTCACAATTCCAGGTTGGGCTGATGTTACCATTTGTTTAATCTTTGTGTCAGATTACATTCAGGTAGGGTTATTAGTGTAGCATTCCTCACATTTCTGAACAGTCTTTAGCTGATATATCTTCTGGTTTAAAAAAAAAAAAAAAAAAGGGGGGGGGGGGGGAACCTAAGTTGCAGCACATATCTTTCCTGGGTGTGCATATCACTCCTGACAGTCAGCTTTATTCAACTTTCTTCTCTGTTATCTTATCCAGCTTAAATTTACTCTGTTTTTGGTCTCTCTTTATTGTGCAAACATATTTCATATCCTTCCACATGTCCTCCCTACCCTACATCCCTAAAACTACAAGAAAAAAGGGCTTGGATTTAATTGAAAAGCGACAGGAGGATTTGAAAGAAAAGGCAACATTTTGATGGCCTTCAAATCTCTGCTTCATTTGATTATGCAAACCTTTGCGGCTTGTTTGAATGATGGAAAACCAGATTTGCATTTTAGGTAAATGTACATGGTTCACCTGCTTTGTTGAAGTATTCAAGTAGCCTGAAAAAGTGCAGAGCTGATGGGATTTTGTAATGAAAAAATAGCACGTGCCAAGAGGAAGCATTTGTCACACGCTTTCTAGATATCAGTAGGAAATTGTTTTCCTTTGTAGTGGCTTTAGTTGGCACTGTGCAAACCTATCTGGGGAGACAAAACTTTTGCCCATTTCTAAAACTGTACTCCCCCCAAATCAAACCTTTTCAAAGACCCCGAATGTCCAAGTATATTTTTCATTACTTATGTCAGCCATGAAAATTAAAAGTTAAAAAGTTAAGTCTGCCAATCAAACTGCAAATGGTATATGTTTAGAGGTCTACAAACCTTGCTTTAAAACAGAAATAACCTATAAGCTTTGAAGACTTTTAGGACTCCCACACCTACACTGTTAAAAATACCTAAAGTCTGTCAGCAGATTATTGTGCTATTCTGCCTTAAGACTTTGTTTTTAAGAACGCAGCGATGCTGGAACTTACAGACCAATGAGTCTCGCTTCAGGAAATAGTGTTTTTGATTGACATGCTAAAGACAGAATTATAAAACACTTACTTACCTGGTTACCTGGGCTAATTACTCATTAGAGACAAATTAGCGTAAGTTTTTCCAACTATTTGAGTTGGTCTAATAAAAGAAATCAGGTTTACCCAAAGAACCTTGTCTGCCTATAAAGGAAAGTTGTACTTCTCTAGTCTACTAGATTTCTTATGTCACCTTTAATTATCAGGACATCTGCTGGAATGGAAACGCAGCAGTGCACAAGCAGTCCAGCAAATTCTTGAAGCGTGTTAGGGATAACTTTTTGGCACAGGTAGAAATGCCAACTAGGGGGGCAGCGCTTCTTGACTTACTGCTGACAAACAGGGAGGGATTGATCAAGAATGTGCAGGTGGAAAGCAACTTGAGTGACAGTGACCATGAAATGATGGAGTTCAAGCTCCTAAAGGGAGGAAGCAAGGTGAGCACCAGGATAAGGACACTGGACTTCAGAAAAATCAGACGTTAGCAGGCTCAGGGAGCTGGGGGGCAGGAACCCCAGGAGGAAAGTCAGAGGCAAAAAGGAGCCCAGGAGAGCTGGCTGTACTTTAAGGAAATCTGTTTAAGGGTACAAGAGCAAGCTATACCAATGTGATGAAAGAACAAGGACGTGTAACAGGAGACCAGCCTAGTTAGACATCAATCTCTTCAGTGAATTGAAACTCAAAAAGGAATCCTGTAAAAAGTAGAAACTTGGTCATGGTACTAGTGAAGAGTATAAGAGCATTACATGGACACACAGGGAGAAAATTAGGAAGGCCAAGGCACAATTTGAGATGCAGCTGGCAAGGGACATACAAGGCAATACAAAAGGATTCTACAGGCATGTCAAAAGTAAGAGGCGGGTCAGAGAAACCTTACACCTCTTATGGAACGGAGAAGGCAATCTAGTTGTGGATGATGCAGAGAAGACCAATGCCTTATGGAGGACACCAAATTGAGTGGAGTTGCAGACACTCCAGAGAGTAGAGCTAGGATCCAGAATGGCCTGGACAGACTCGAAAAATGGTCTATAACTCAACCAGCACTGGTGAGGCCTCACCTGGAGAACTGGGTCTAGTTTTGGGGCCCACACTTCAGGAAGGATGTGGACAGTTTGGATAGAGTCCAGCACACAGCAACAAAAATTACGAGGGGCCTGGGACGCTAGACTTATGAGGCAAGACTGAAAGAACTAGGGTCGTTTAGTCTGGAGAAGAGAAGACTATGGGGAGATTTGATTGCAGCTTTCAAAAAACCTGAAGGGTGATTGTAGAGAAGATAGAAAAAGGCTTTTCTCTGTGACTTTAGGGGAGAGGTCTAGGAGAAGCTGCAGCAGAGGAAATTTAGGTTGGAGAGGAGGAGGAACTTTCCGACTGTGAGGGTGGTCAAGCATTGGAACAGGCTGCCTAGAGGAACTGTGAAATCTCCATCCTTGGACGTTTGAAAGACTATGTTGGACAGACATTTGTCTGGGCTGGCTTCGTCAGGGATGAGCTGCCTGAAAGGATTCTTGAGATGATACCAGCATTTGATGGGAACCTGGCTCAGCTGCCTTCAGCTGTCCATCCCACACTCTGCTGCTTGTCCCATCTCTCTTCCATTACCCGTCTAGCTGCTAGCACGCTCCTTGATGCTTCTCCTGGCTCCAGAGAATCCTCCATGCTCACGTGTATGATCAATCAAATGCATGAGCTTAGTCAAGAGGCAGGGACAATCTCAGGGATAGCTCTGACAGGTCCTGGGTCAGCACAGAGGTAGTTAGGGATCTTCTGGAAGGGCTAGACTTTTTAAATCTGCAGGTCCAGATGCCGTCCGCCCAAGGGTGTTGAGGGGAGCCCTTGGCCCGGCTGTATGAGCATTTGTAGTCATCTGGCCAGGTGCTGGGGCATTGGAAACTAGCTAATGTGGTCCCCATTTTTAAGAAAGGGAGGAAAGAGGACCCAAGTAACTATAGGCCCATAAGCCTCACCTCTGTGCTCAGGAAGATCTTGGAGAGGATCATCCAGGAGCACATCTGTGGGGGCCGGCAGGGGAGGTCAGGCTCAGGGGCAATCAGCATGGGTTCATCAAAGGCAGGTCCTGCCAGACCAAC
>NW_005841833.1:7342368-7345221 GCF_000455745.1 Alligator sinensis | reverse complement strand
GCCTCAGCAAGAGGAGGCTGAGGGGGGACCTGGTGGCTGCCTACAAGCTCATCAGGGGAGATCAATAGCAAATAGGCAGAGCCCTTTTCTCCCCAGCACCACTTGGGGTGACGAGGAACAGTGGTAATAAGCTGATGGAGAATAGGTTTAGGTTAGAGATCAGAAGGCAATATTTTACAGTTAGGGTGGCCAAAATCTGGAACCAGCTTCCCAGGGAAGTGGTCCTCGCCCCTACCTTGGGCAAATTCAAGAGGAGGTTGGACGATCACCTGTCCGGGGTCTTGTGAACCCAGCATTCGTCCCTGCCTGTGGCAGGGGGTCAGGCGAGATGATCTGTTCGGGTCCCTCCTGACCCTAGCTACTATGAAACTATGAAGATTCAATCAAAATTCCATAGTGTGTACTGATCAATAGGAGATCCCTAATGTTTCATTTAATTTTGCCCTTAACACGTTGCAGTGTTAGCAGTAAGGGCTGATACGCACTCAAAATAAATAAATAAATCAATAAATTTGGTGGGTTTAGTCTTACTTATTATGTCTTACTCTCCAAAGCACTCTAATACAAGTTGTATAAAATATTTAATAAAAGTAACTAAGCCAGTAATACAAGAACTAATCAAGAGAAGTTTAACTCAAGACAAAAAACGTACATTTTGGACAGTGTCTTTAACAGTATGAACTGCTGGAAGAAAATGTTTAAACGAAATTAAAGTGGGATCCTTTGCAGAAAAGTGACACTCTCTCTCTCTCCATTTTCTAGAATGCTATACAGCCAATGGGGCGGACTATCGGGGCACGCAGAACCAAACCTCCCTACATGCAGGGAAGCCTTGTCTCTTTTGGAATGAGACCTTCCAGCACCCTTACAATACCCTGAAATACCCCAATGGAGAAGGAGGGCTTGGGGAGCACAATTACTGCAGGTAAGAAATATCCCACTGTAAAGGTGGCCTCTAAGCCTGAAGTTTCATTAGCCCTTGACCAAAAATAGTAAGCGGATGGGACACGCTGGAGGGTCCCTTGGCTGTCAGAGCTGGGGCAATCAGAAAGACATCTTTACACCAGCAACTACATCTCTTCAACCTCACTCAGGCCACAGGCAGCTTTAGAACTTGGTTCTTCTCAGGTCTTAACAAAGCCCACGTCACCAAACCAATCTACCGCCTGACACAACAGATAACGACTGGTATTCTTCCTAAAAGACATTTGAAGAAGTTAGCAGGAAAGGGACGTAGCGAGGGTACATGGAGGCAAGGAGTTTGGACATTTTGCATGGTTTTCATCCTTGCCTATACCTCTGGCTCTCCCATGCCCAGGACCATTGTCCCTAGTGCTTAGGAACACTGAATAGTCACAGAATTGTTTTCAGTGAATGAGAATTGTTACTAGATTGTAGTTTGAAAATGTGCCTTTGCTTGCTTTGGCTTTGTTCCACTTCAGTCACATTCACTGTTGAATAGGGAAGTGTCTGGACAAAGAGTGGGTCATACAGGAAGGGGGTGAGATACTCCACGGAAAGAAGGATCAGGGGAAGATGGGAACGGAGAAGGGTGGGACAGACCAGCACACGGGAAGGCACTGAAACATGCCCTCGTGACACACAGAGAGGACTGGAACACCTGGCAGGGACACCTGGAAGGGGATCTGCCTGTGGCTGTGCTGGCAGCAGTGCCTTTGAAGTTCTCTGATCTCTTGCCATTGATGTGCAGTGTATTATGGTAATGTTAGATTGCATTATGCAGTTACTCATTTTACATCACCTCAGCCCCTCTCAGGAATAAAAGAAAATACAAAGAGAGAGAGAGAGAGAGAGAGAGACAGAGAGAGAGAGAGACTCACTCTGTAAAACCTGGATATTCCATCCCAAAAACGTGCTGGAAGCCCATTAACACAGGCATCTCTGAGCTCACAAATCAGAGTGGCATACCGCAGGGAACCACATGGCCTCCCCCCCACAAACACCTTTCCTGCAGCCCTCAGCCCAACAAGACCAGTGCGGAGGACCTTGACAGTCTCTGCGACATACACAAAGAGAGGGAACCTCTTGGGTGACCTCAGAACTACCTGTGAACAGCGAGAGGCCAGTGGAAAAGCTGCAGTGACAGGAGAAAAGAAACACCTTGAATGATGATGCCCTCATAGGCCATACTCACTGCGCCCCTACTAACAGCTTTTCCTGGCACCTGTGCCTCAGACATGGCTGTCCTGCAACACATAGAGCAAAGCACACAAAACCCTCAGATACCTGATGAGAGAACAGGATGTACGTGGTCAGGTCCTATGCTAACCATTCATTTACACAAGCAGCCACTAAGATGAAGAAAAAGATTTCATTGCACAGTGGCTTCATGAAAGTGGAAATCTCTCAAACACTCTGCAAAACCTCAGCTCAGCCATAACAGAACTGGGAGACCAGAAGGACTCATTTCTTGTTCATCTCCATGCAGCCACTACAAGGAGCCAAGTACAAAGTTTCCAAAGCTGCTAGCCACATCTATTATTCCCATGCATTTCAAGATGCTTATGTAGGAAGTCCTATTATCACAATTTATGGAGATGTACTTAAAAGTATTTTCTTTCACTATAACAGGTACACCAGCAATGTTTCTGTAGCTGCCAAACTGAAGGGAATAACCATATTCCCACAGGGTAGGCTGCTCTGCTGGCAGGTCTCCTCCATCCCCCAGAACCACACTTGCTTTCTTCCACTATATCTTAGCCCAGATCAAATATTAACCTTTGCATTCCCATAGTCCTGAGCCCTCCTCCTCCAGCACCTCTTCCCAGGTGTCTCCAGTCCTGACCATCAGCAGACCCTGCTCTTCCAGCCATGTGTCCTCAGCCCTGTCCT
>NW_005841833.1:7324672-7342337 GCF_000455745.1 Alligator sinensis | reverse complement strand
CTTTCCAGTTCTGACTCTGGACCTCCCTAACTTAGACTTACCTTTTACCTTCACACTGTTTTTGAAGAAAATCCCATGCCTAGGAATTACATCTGAATTAGCCGCAAGTCATCTAAGCTAACATAGGCATAAGGACCACAATAGTGAGGAATTTTACTTCCCTGCCTGATATCATGTGGGGGTCAGTGGTTTGGCACTGAAAGTGAAAAGGTGTGGACCGCTCCCATTATTTGTGCCACGGTGCTGAGGCTGGATGAGGAATTTCAGCATCAAAAGCCATGTCCGCACAGTAATTTGACTATGTCCAGCACTGGCACCCTCAGACATACCTCTCCACTCTTCATGACCTGCCTCCCAACCTGGATGACGTGTAGCTACCTTCATGGAGCACCAACGGCAGCCTAAGTATTGCAGGGGCAGACAAAATGGCACTGGCACTTGCTCATTCAGCAGTGTGAATTAGTCCATTTGCAGCACTGCACATAGCTACAGGGCTTCCAATCCGGGAGGCAGCTCACGTGGGGCTGTGCAGCATGCTCGATGGCACCACTGACTGGCACGGTAAGTTTCCCACGCAGACATGCCGTACCTGCAGTCCTCTTCTGATCTGCCAATCTAATTCAAGCATTTGTCACAGGATACAACTAATGCAGTAGGGTTTACAGTGCGGTAGCCTCACTTCTGCATTCTTCTCAGTCATTAGAGCTGGTGAAACACTCAGTGCAAGTTAAAGTAACAGTGGTGATGAAACTTTAGATCTAATGCAACACTTGGGAGTCTTCATGCGGCTCACAAGTATGTTAATGTTTGACATCTTTTTGCATCTCCTTCCTTTGACAGGAACCCTGATGGAGATGTCAGCCCATGGTGCTACATTGCAGAGCATGAGGACGGAGTGTACTGGAAATACTGCGAGATTCCATCCTGCCGAAGTAAGCACACCACATAATAACATAGGCCTGCCTGACTCTTGAGCAGAGATTGGCAGTCATACAACAGTGGGTAGTGGTTTTCTAACAGGAACTAGGAGAAAATGAACCATCTTATTTTTAATTGTAAGCTAAGCAAGCTTTGGAGCTCTGGTTTCCAGAGCTACATGAAAACTCACTGCACCCTCCCACTCATTCTTGGATTATGTTTTCCACATAAAGTACAGTACACAGATGCACCCAGTATTTGTCAAGTGCTGCATGTTTCCTGCAAATACAGAAGTATGTCTATTATTGATTAAATTTAGCAAGCCAATAAGAAAGAAATATGAAACTTTTCATTCAAGTTCAAAACATAAAGCACACATCTGTTACTGGAGACAGTTTGATCAGTTTGTGAAAGGGATTGTGGTACAGTCACCTGCAAAGATAGGATAGTGGACTCAATGCTTCAGTGACCAGGTTTCTGCACGTAGGGGGTCTACTGATCTGATCTGATCTGGGCTCCCCCCCCCCATAGTGCCTGCAGAACAGTCCAAACGTTCAGGTTTGTGCGCCAAAGGCTAGGTTCTCAAGAATCAGCTCTTCAAAACTAGCTGCCTAAGTGCTGAACATAAAACCCATCGATGCCTGTATTCATTGTCTGCAGTCAGTTTGGGTGGTAGGTCCGATCCTGTACACACTTACATTCTTGCTTCAATTCCTGCAGGCAAGTGATCTCACTGGCTTTCAGTGAGATTGCTTGCACACATCACAATAAAACACCTGCAGGATCCCCCCATAGTCCTTTACTTGCACACATCAAATGTGAACTGGAGTAAAAACAGAGCGAGCACAATGTGATTCACCAGTACCTATCCTGTGTGTGTGGACCGGCAATCTGTACATGCAAGACAGGCAGCCAAATTTAACTATTTTCTTTTACATCAAGCCACTTCTTGTCAGGTTCCTTGTTGTGGACTGAGGAGCCTAACCTCCATTAACCAGGCTTAAAATGTTTGGCCTTGTTTTTTAAGCAAGGAACAAATAGTTCAGAACCACAAAGCATAGACATTAGTGAGTTTTATTCTTCACTTCCCCAAAATACCAGGAGTTATCCCAGCTCCAAATCACCCACTGAATTGTAGTATTTCTTTCTTAATTTAGAATGGGGGAATCTGAGTTTTCTTTAAAGTTCCCAGTTGCTAGTGAATTCTCTGGATTTGGCGCCAGTAAAACAAAGTTGGAAACAAATTCTCCCCAGTCCATTTGTTCTGCACAAAGAAATCCTTTCAGTACCAGCCTCTGTCATTTTCTCCGTGGTTGGAAACAGAAGATTTAAATTTGGACACTTATTTGCACAGATAATCCCAGACTTGCATTTACAAAATGTCCTTTTGACCAGTAGCAGCTGCTTCAAGCATCGCATTGAAACCAGATACTAGAAAAAGGAATTGCAGCAATTTAGAACAAACTGTATGTTGCAAGCTCCTCCAAGTCTTAATGCAAACCTGATGGTTGGTGCAGTTCTGTAAAGCAGGGGGGGTGGGAACAAACGTCTTTCTTCCCTGGTTTTTCTCTGTTCAGGAGGCCTGATGATAACCCCCTCAGGAATACTGTGAGCAGGCTGGGAAAGTGTGTGGTAGGGAGCTGGGTGTTGTGGTGGAGAAGTAATGTACTCCAGGAAGTCTCATTGATAGATAGCTTACTTTTTAGCGAGTTAATGGGCCTTTGTTACAAGCAGCCTTCTACATAACTGCACTGAGTGCCTGAAGACACAAAACTCTAATAGGGCAACTTAGCATAGTTAAGCACAGGTGCAGTGCAGACAACAGAAAGCTGGAGTAATTGCCTGAAGGACTTATATAGGATACTGATATTTTTAGATCACTATAACGCTAATTTTGAATCTATTGTTATTGCTTTCTTGGACAACAATGCACAATATTATTTCAAATCCACACTAGCATTAATGGTTAGCACCAAGTGTGTCACACAGAAATGTATAACATGCTGCATTCACAAATATAGCATACAGAAGGAGCAATATAATGTAGATGTAAATGCTCATACCAAGTCTGTCTCCCCCTCATCCACCTCCATATGACAGTATGTCCTCTCAGAGGCTTAGACAGGCCTTTAAACAAATTCAAAAGGTATTAAAGGCAGACAAGAACACCACACATGAGCATCAATGAAGTACACGTCCTTCTCATAAAGGGAGGAACACAGACAATAACTGCATCTAAATCAATATGCGTTGGCATGGCAGTAGCTTAAATACATGTTTTTGTCCTCTTTGATGAGTGGATGAATATGAAATTCAGCCAGTCATCAAAGTTAGCTGAGTCAGGTTCACCAAATGCCATCCTGCCCAAAATTTGTGGGTTACATGAAACTTTCTAATCACAATCTCACGACACTCATGGAAACAAACAATTCTTGTTGTGTGTACATCATATATTCAAATTGACACACGATTTGGAGGTGTATTGAAAGTGATGGATACAGGTTAGTCATGTAAATCTATATGGACTGCTGGGTTAAGAAGCCTCATTTGGCCAACAAGCATTTTAAAACAGGTACAGCTAGGAACAAAACTGTAGATCACTCTGAAAATATGGGAGACTGTATTTTGGAACATAAAATTGTGGAGCCTGCGTCTGTGCTGGGGGATAGACTAGATGTCCCCCAAAGCCCCTTCCGATCCTACAATTTTATGATTCTTTGAGATTAAAAAGGACTTTGTAGCTGCAGTCAAGAGCTGATTGAGCATGGGCATGGCATTGGCCAGGGAGAGTGACCACAAGTCGTAGTAGCAGTATTATGGTAGCACCTACGATCCTCGGCGCTGGCTCTGAAGCCCAGTGTACCGGGTACAAATGCAGAACAAAAGGACTGTCCCTGCTCCAAACTGCAGACAGCCTGAGTACAAGATAAGAGAAAGCAGAGATATACAAACTAACAGGATGGATGCGACGAGACAATACCAATCAGCACAATGGGCCATAGTCATAGCACTCAGAAGATCCAACTGTTGTCAGGGCTTCCTGGGTGCTGAAGCTGGGCAATTTTAGTTTAAACATAAAGATGCAACATTTCAATGGTAACAGTAATTAACCACAGGGACAACCCACCTAGGAACCCCACCCCACAGATTCTCCATCATGTATACTCCTTAAATTCAGACTAGTTACATTTATAATAAGATGTGTTCTTGCTCAACCAGACAATATGAGCTTGATTCGTGTGTTACTCGGTGCATCTCTGTAGCTTGCACTACGCAGGAAGTTCCACCCGGTGACCACAGTGGTCTAGTCTGGCTTTAAAATCTACAAATGAATGATGCATCTTTATCTGAATTATATCCAGTCAAGAAAAATGTGCTGTCAGTGAGCTTGAACACAAATCCAAGGATGTCAGGATTGAACTCTCATGCTGTCATCAGTCTGCTGCTGCATGATTTGCATTTGTCTGTTGCAATGTCCCAATTAATACTCATGCGGGGCGGGGAGAAGAGCATAGTTATTATTTACTATCTTCACTAACTGGCAGAAACAGAAGTCTATGCTAAAGAACTAAGGATGACCCTGTTTAACATCTGCTAGATGGATATTGAATTTTCGGCCATCCAGTCCCTGCCTACACTCAGATACTTGCAAATGTTACCTTCCCAAAAGAAGGGTCTCAGAGTATGGGGGTTATGCTCATTAGGGTGAGAATTAAATAGCATTTCTCAAAAGAAGTGATTTCTTACAGCATGCTTGTGTCCGTTAGATCCTGAGAAAAGCCATCTGCTATTCTGGGCATTTCTATCAAAGGTCAGTTTTATACAGGGTGAACAAGGCATGTATTAAGAGCATATGGTTATAACGTGTTTAAATAGAGACACTGTACAAAAGAGCCAAATTCTGCACTCTTTCACTTTGCCACCATAGCTTTAGAAGAAATCCCAAGTTTATCACATCAAAGTCCCCAGTCTCTCGTGTGACCTCACGTACCAAACGCTCTGCGATTATTACCCTGTCATAGCAATTCCGTGGTAGCCAGAGGTGGGATGGTCCTATCCATCTCAGATCTGCACACATTGTGCTCAGTCCATGATGCTGAGCCCCTTAGTCCCAGTACAGGACAGCATCTAATGCACTGAACATGAAGCACGCAAGGCATCCAAGTGACTCCGTAGGACCAGCCATGCGCTTCCAGTTAAGCACATGACAAAGTGGCTCACTGGATCAGGGCTGGAGCGCTCAGCAGCTTGAAGGGCTGAACTCTACTTGGGACTCGCCTCCTAGTCCTAGGTTAGATTTCACCTCTCGGAGAACTGCTGCTGGTTCCAAATTCAACATACCATTTATGTTTGCCAAAGATGGGAGTGGCGGGGAGCCTCGGGGAGCGCTGCAGGGGCACCAGAATTTGACCCAAATGGTGCATTTGGCTTAGCATGGGGATTTAGGAATTTGCCTAATGGCTCGTGCTGGCTCCTTTGCATAGAACAGATAAATGGATTTATTCTCTGGAGACCCTAGACTGAGGTTCCCACCATTAAATCTTACTCTACAGTAAGTTAATATGTTGTCTGAGGAAATCTCATGTCTCCTGGGCAAAGCGAGCTTGGATGGTATATAGGAAGCATTTGTTGGGCAATGTAATAATGCATTGTTTGGAAAAATGATCCGTCTCTGCGGGTATTTTGTTCTGTTCAGCTGGACTCAGCTGGGGAAGAGCTCTAACTGAAAATTACCTCCCAGATACTGATTCAGGCACTATTCTGAAGTCTCAGTCACTAGTTGCTCATTGCTGCAAGACAGTTCATGGCCCAGTTAGCACAATGCTTTGTACACTGATTTGCACATGGGAAACTTCATGCATATTTCAAAGCTTAACTGCTTTCTGAATGGCAACCAAAGCAGCATTAACGACTCAAACCAAAAACCACAAACACTAGATTTTTCTTCTTCCTAGCTCCGCTGTTTCCTTGATCTCTCCTTTGCAGCAATACTTACTAGACACAATTGTCCTTGTGCAGAATACAATATACAGTTTGGTATATTTGCTGTTTGCCAGGAGAAACTCTAAACCTACCTGCTAGGAGATGTCTGTCCCCAGCCTTCCTTTTTCACTGGTACACACCCACATCTGCCCTGCTCTTGTTCAGGCTCACTCCCCCTCCGTCAACAGCTAAGCTTACAATAGGCCATCTTGTGCCTTGGTGTTTCAGCGGGGCTAAAGACCGTACATTCTGCTCTGCCGGAGCTAGTTTCTGTCTCGCCTTCTTTATTTGCATGTCTGTCTTTCAGCATTTATGACATATAGACATTGCAGTGGCCATTTTACAACCCCATACTGACATTTTTTACCATTAAATCTGATAGTGCCAGTAGATCAAGGCCTTGTGCCAGGAATGTGAGACTCCTGGCATTAAGGGGTCAAGGAGAACCATGGAGTTCATAGTTCTAAAGAAAAAGACATTGAAGTGGCTCATCCCTCTCCCACTCCAGCTTGCTCTTTTCCATCTTTGCTGTATTTACTTTCACATCAGTGGCTCTAGCTGTAAGGGAAACCCTCAAGTTAACATGACCCCAAGGCCTGGTATGCCCAAAGGATGCTCCACTATTGCACTGCTCTTCCATTACAGTGCACTGTCCAGAGGAATTGGTTACATGATGGATGCTCCATCCCAGCCCAGCGTGAGCTGTCTGAAAGAAACTGCACTGCTCTGTGCCTGTGCTAGCACTTTGGGGTCCACAGGGCTACAGACTGCTCGCAACATGGCATGTCACCTGCCAGAACAAGGGACCATCCTGATGTCATGGCCTGGCCTCAGGCCTGACCAGTTGGTCAGGGTACAGGAGAAAGCTGAGTGCTGCAGGAGGAGGTGGGAGTTTGACTGTTCCCATCTCCTCCATGATCCCATTGCAGCAGGGGGCTGTGCTAAGTGTACGTGTCCACAGGATCGAATGGACAACTGCCAGCTTCTGGATAGTCGACAGCATCGCTACCAGGGCATGACTGGAAGAGGAAGTTATGGGATAAGTTTCTAAAGCAGAACTTCCTCCTGTCACCCCATAGCCATTGTGTGAGTGACCCCTCACCCAGCAAGTATGAACAAAGGGATGAAGGGCAGTGGCTGAAACCAACTATGGGAAAGATCACTGATGCTGGAAGCAAAGGGGAAAAAAGAACCAGGCAATTGCTAGTGCACTGACTTCTCTCTTGACTGAAGACATATGACCACCAACCATCAAGACAATACTGAGCTCCGGAGTCTTGCACTTCTTGCTGCTCCAAGACCCATGCATCGGTGAATGCAAGTGCTGTCTGCCACTGTCAGGAGCATTGCTTTTTCCTCTACTCCAAGATAATTATTCGCAGTATCTTTTACCCACAGACCAGACTAACCCTCTCATTTCCTGCTCTCTTGAGCATGCAGTTGATGTTAAGGAAGCACACTGCCTATTGTGGTTGCTAGTGCAACATTAATAACGATAGTAGACACTAGACAATGGTTGTTGTTCATATGAGACAAAAGCAGAAACAACGCAGCAACATGATCGGCTCAGTGAATGGGAGTATGGCTTGACAGGAAGCTGGGTGACTGCAGCTGGCCAACAATCCCTCTGCCCAACTGTTTAATAACTGAACGTGGAACAGCTGATACACATTTAATTATTATTTTTTAAAATAAATGATTCAGTTTTTGTTAAGTTTGTGGAGGATTTCACAGATTTCACAGACATTAGAGCTGGAAGGGACCTTAGAAGATCATCAAGTCCAGCCCGCTGCCCGAGGGGCAGGAAGTCAGCTGGGGTCATAGGATCCCAGCAAGATAAGCATCCAAATTTCTCTTGAAGGTGTTCAACGTAGGTGCTTGAACCACCTCCGGTGGCAGGCTATTCCAGACCTTGGGGGCTCGGACAGTAAAGAAATTCTTCCTTATGTCCAGCCTGAAACGGTCTTGCTGGAGTTTATAACCGTTCGACCTTGTCCTCCCTTGGGGCGCTCTGGTGAACAGACGTTCCCCCAGATCCTGGTGGTCACCCCTGATAAACTTGTAGGTGGCCACCAGATCACCCCTGAGCCTGCGCTTTTCCAGGCTAAAGAGCCCCAGGGCTCTCAGCCTGTCATCGTAGGGTCTGCTTCCCTGACCTCTGATCATGCGTGTGGCTCTGCTCTGGACTCTGCATTTGAACGGGTATCCTGGACGTTGGCCGCTCAGACAACTCTCGGGATTACACTACTATTTTGCTTCCACTTATGCCCCCAAATTCTTTACAAGTGAGCCAAGGGACACGGAGAAATAAAAAGCAAAACAAGCCGCTTCAGCTGAGAGACCAGTTTGGAGGATACCATTTTACAGCAGCAACAGCAGGTAGATAATGCCTCCAAAATGGCAACTCCTGCTCACCTTGGAGCTAAAAAGCATAGAGTGCATCCTTTTCTCCCACCAAAGCCTTTAAAACCGAGGTTCGGATCCTCTGACCCAGCTAAACTGCTCAACTGAGGACCAGAGGAGGCAGGAAAGCTGCTATTACATCTCTCTGATCTTAAGGGTTGCCTCAGGGCTGCTCTAAAATGACGTCTGAAGCCCAAGGAGCTTTTCCAGCAGGTGGAGATAACTGCAGAGTAAAAGTTCTCCCTTTACAGCCTAGAAGAGTGATCCAGAGATGGTGGTGCAAGCTGGAAACACAGGAGACTGATTTAGTTCCCTTCTCCCCTAGGCATCCTTTATGACTGGGAAAACTACTTAAGGATGAGGCTCAGTGATACTTAGGCACCTAACTCCTAATGATTTCCATGGGAGTTCACAGATGTTAGGGCTGGAAGGGGCCTTGCAAATCATCAGGTCCAGGTCCAGGCCCTGCCCAAGGGGCAGGAAGTCAGCGGGGGTCAGATCACCCCAGCAAGATAAGCATCCAAGCATTTCTTAAAGGTATCCCAAGTAGGTGCTTACACCATTCCAGACTTTGGAGACTTGGACAGTAAAGAAGTTTATCCTTATGTCCAGGCTAAAACGGTCTTCCAGCAGTTTGTGACCATTAGACCTTGTCTTCCCTTGGGGTGCCTTGGGGAACAGACCTTCTCCCAGATGCTGATGCACGCCCCTGATGTACTTACAGGCAGCCACCAAGTCCCCCCTGAGCCTTCTCTTCTCCAGGCTGAGGAGTCCCATGGTTCTCAGCCTCTCTTCATAGGGCCTGTTCTCTTGGCCTCTAATCGTGCATGTGGCTCTCCTCTGGGCTCTCTCAAGCTTCTTCATGTCCTTTCTAAAAGGTGGAGCCCAGAACTGGATGCACTACTCCAGCTGCGGCCTCACCAAGGCCGAGTAAAGTGGGAGGATGACTTTGTGGGTCTTGCTTGAGATGCATTGATAGATACAAGCCAGAATTTTATTTTCTTTGCCAGCCACAGCATCACGATGGTGGCTCATGTTCATTTTGTGGTCAGTCGAGACCCCCAAGTCTCTTTCGATCATGGTGCTAATGAGTGTAGCACTGCCACGCCTGTAAGTACGACGTGGGTGTTTTCTCCTGAGGTTGAGCACCTTGCATTTCTGTGTTGATTGTCATCAGGTTTTGATCCACCCACCTTGCAAGTCTGTCCAGGTTGGCCTGAGTTGCCAGCCTATCCTCTAGCGTGACCACACTTCCCCGTAATGTGGAATCATCTGCAAACTTAGCCAGTCTGCTTCTGACACCTGAATCCAGATAATTTATGAATACATTAAAGAGTACTGGTCCGAGTAGTGAGCCCTGCCTGGGGGACGCCACTGGTCACCACGCATCATGTTGACTTGGTTCCAGTGACTATCACTCTCTGGGTCCAACCACGGACTCAGTTCCCCAGCCATCAGACTGTAAGGTTGTCAAGGTCATAGTTCCTCAATTATACCATGAGGCCATCATGGGAGACCAAATCAAAGGCTTTTCTGAAATCCAGCTAAATTACCTCAATCTCTTCTCCCTTGTGCAGGTGATTTGTCACCTGGTCATGGAAGGAAATGAGGTTGGTCAGGCAACACCTACCCACAGTGAAGCCATGTTGGCAATGGCTCTCTCAGAACGTTGCCTTCCAGTAGCTTGTTGTTGATGGATTCCTTGATATTTTTTTCCAAGATCTTTCCAGGGATTGAGGTCAAACGGATTCACCGGTAGTTCCCTGGATCTTCCTTCCTTTCTTGAAGATGGGCACCACGTTGGCCCGCTTTCAATCTTCTGGAACCTCTGCCGAGCGCCATGAGTTCTCAGATATCCTGGCCACTGAGCATGCTCTGGTGTCAACCAACTCTTTGAGCACTCTTGAGCGCGTTCCGTCCGGGCCAGCTGACTTGTGGATGTCCAGCCTCTCAAGCCATTCCCTCACAAGAGCTTCGCCAATAATAGGCATATGATCGCCCTTACCCTGGTAGTTCTGCATCCTGTCAGGCATCGTGATCTACTTGGGCTGGTGGAAAACTGCCGCATTATTGTTGAGGAGATTAGCTCTTTTCTGGGTGTCGGTTGTCAGTTGCCACATTTGGTTCAGCGGGGGTCCAATGCTGCCCTTGTTTTTTTCTCCAACTTCCCACGTATCTGAAGAATGACTTTTTATTGTCCTTGATTCCTGTAGTTGGTTTGAGTTCAGTTTGGGCCTTGGCTTTTAGTTCGGCACCAAACCGCATCTGCGTTTCAGTGTCTGTCCCCTCAGTTCCTGCTCGGTCAAAGGGAATGCTGTTTCCTTGTCTCACAAGTGTTCGGAGGAGAAATGCTTTCAAGATGTAAGATGCCCCATCAGTCCAGTCATGACTTGAGTTCCCCATAAACACCCATACCTCCAGGGCTGGGGCAGGGAGGGTGTGTCCAAGGCAGTGCCATGATGAGCACATTTAACTGCAACACCCAGATTTAGTTTTAGGCAAGAATGGGCATCTGCACTGCATCACTGGGTTACAGCAGCCCTGGAAGTGCCCCTCTGCCAGACTGGGTTTCCCGCCAGTCCAAGGGATTCACATCCCACGCCAAGCCATCTATTTACATTTGCTGTTTGCATCTGCCGTTAGAGATATCAAGCAAGTCTCCGAAAGAGGATTTTTGCATTTATGTGGTGCACCACATTCATTCCTCCTGAGCAGTCTGGCTTAGAAGTGATTCAGGGAAGGAGAGGTCTGGAAGACAACAGAGAAGGAGGGAGAGTGCTCTGTGTTCATGAGGGGAATGCAGGGATAGCAATTAGGGTTAGCAAAGGGCTTCCTGCCAACATACTTACAACAACAAGTTGCTAGTTCTGTAGCTTAAGTAATCCTTCTTGTGGCACTCATAGCTCAGTGCAAATCATGCTGCTGCTCTGCTAATTCATGGCACCACGCACACAGAGCAGCCATGACTGTAGGCTGGAACTGCATGTAGAGCTGTTGTTTTATCTTCAGGACTGGGGCCTGGCTGGGCTTGGTTTTCCTCAACCCCACCGACTGCAGTAGGAGCACACTGATAATCAGGCCTTCAGTATTTTAAGTTGGACACTGAAAATTAGTGGGTACGTCTGAGAATTGGGGCAGGACACTCCTAGGAAGGAAACAATGAAGATATGGACTCCTCTAGCACCAGAAGACACAAACAGCCTGAACTATGTGGCCTAGCACTGTGGTTTACAAGCTCTGCAAATACTGGAGGGGAAACAATTTTTCCTAATATGTCAATGTGCCTTAGGTGCTCTTGCAGTATCTGGTGCTGCAGATTTGCAGTGACGAGCACTGCATCGATTGTGTTGCTTTGAAAACGCCAGCCTCGGTGTTCTCTATGCAGCCTTGAAACATCCCACAAAGTATCCTATATACCATCAGAAACCCCAGCGGGAGGAAGTCCTCTCCTCTGTGGGCATCAGGCTAAACTCTGGGCAAATGCTGCTCGCCTGAAATAGGCAGAGAGAAACAAAAGGCAAAAAGGAGCACAGTGTTGGACCCGGCCCCAGCCCAGCACACGCACATGCACATGCACATGCAGTTGAACCAGACCTTCCTGTTAAAGGACTGAGGGTGAATTTGGCGAGAGAGTTTGCTCTGGTGACGCATGGGTCAGGCCTGGTGCTGGCAGAGGCTGCTTAAGTTTGTCGTGTGCAAGACAGCCAGGTTCTGACCCGAGACCCCAGACAGACCCTGCTGGGATTCCCGCCCTGGGCAGCCTGGTTCAAGAGTGCCGCGTGCCAGCACTCAGGAGCTGGCTGACATCTGCCCACAGTCACCATACCGAACCGCAGGTTTAGCGCGGTGCTGTATCCGTTCTCTATTTCAGAGCTTCCACTTCCGACAGTCACCTTGTAACAAGCCGAAACCCTAAAGAGATGCAGACATCTTATTTGCCAAGGGACTCTCACATGCTCTATGGGGAATATAAGTTTTTTCCCCAAAACTGGAAATATATCCACTAACCTAATATCTCTGCTGATAAGGACTGTACCATTTCTGACAGCAAATTCAGGACTGGGAGTTCTACTCCTTCAAGGGTCCCTGAAGTGCATAATAATGGTATCGGTTTTAATTCCTTGCATCTGTTTAAATGGCAGAGAAAGATCCTGGCAGGTAACACTAAACCCACAGCACATGTGGGCTCCACCCTGGAAGGCTGATCATTTCTATCCATAGACAAGTCAGTCTAACAGACGCCGCATTGCTTAAGCCTCCCTAATTACAAAATGCACTTATTCCTCATCCAAATTTACTTTCATCTCACTCAGCCCCTTTTGATTAGTGTTGACATCAGCAATTCTAAATCATTGCATTGTCTTTCCTAGGTACTTGCATCCAAAACCATTATATAATCCTCTGCGTGAGAGTCCAGGCAAATGAACTAGTTACCTGGAGGTGAGAGAGAGCAGGGCCTTACTTGACTTCAGCTTTCAATGTGCATAAGCTTACGCCAGAGAAGGCAAAAGTTAAACTGCAATAATTGAGCAAAGAGCGCACAGATTAGGTTTCATCTACCATAAAAGAAGAGCATGCACACAGATAATCACTGTGAAGCAGCTGCTGCCTGCTAAACCCCTATATCCCCTTTTACCTTGGGTAAGTCGTTCTGCCCATCCCCTGGGTTAATGAATGGTATCACCCGATTTCCTGCCATCCTACCTCTGCTGGGCTACATTTTTCCGTGGCAGTGTTGCACATAATAGGAGACCCAGGCTAGAAGCTGTGCAGTCATCTAGTTAATAAGGAAAAAAAATGAAGTGGTAAAATGTGCCCACAAGCACATGTCTTTATGAATCACTCTCTGGTTCTCTCCAGTGCCCGGAAATCTTGGCTGTTACAAGGACCATGGCAACCCACCTCCTCTGACTGGCACCAGCGAGACCTCCAATAAGCTCACCATCCAAACCTGCATCAGCTTCTGCCGGAGTCAGCAGTTCAAGGTGATTTCTCTGACCTCCACATATCAGACAGGTCTTTAAAACAGGACAGGCTGGCACGCAGGGAGACTTCTGCCGTGCTCGTGTTGTTTTCTCAAGTTCTTCTCCCTGGGAGCCCAGGGTCCTGCTACCCTGCACGCCGAGAGCCCAGCCTCACTCCCCCACTCATCCAAGATAACCAGGCCAAAAGCCCCCAGACGAGTGCACGGGCTGCCCAAAAGAAGCATGTCGGAGTTGCAAATGCGCCTGCATCTGCATTTCCCATAGGGGTGGCCGCAGGAAGCAGGGGTGGGGCCATGCCGCCCGTGTCCCCCACCCCTCCTCCCAGGCCCCACAGCTCACTCCTCTCTGCACAGCATCTTGTCCCACTTGTCCTGGGCCCCACATAATCGCACCCCTCCAAATGGTACACTCCTGCAGGCCCTACAACCTCTGGAGAGCACCTGTTAGCCTCCAGGTAGCATCCTCCCTGTCTGATGTCTCTCTGTTCTCTCAGTTCGCAGGCATGGAGTCCGGCTATGCCTGCTTCTGTGGGAATAATCCTGACTACTGGCGCTACGGGGAGGCTGTCAGCACAGAGTGCAACAGCGTCTGCTTTGGGGACCACACGCAGCCCTGTGGCGGCGACGGCAGAGTCATCCTCTTTGACAGTGAGTACGGAAATGGGCTGGCCCTCTAACGGGTAGGGAGTCGCATGCTCAGCGAGTCAGGGGAAGAGCATCCCAAGGACTCTGAACAATACCGCACACAAAACCATGAAGACCAGCAGTGGGGATCAGCTCAGGACAGCTGGGTCCAGACCTGCTCAGGACAACGAGAACACACATGCAGAGTGAAATACATGAACTTCACCCTAGTTTCACACCCCCATCGAGTCTAGAAGTGGGGTGGAGTAGCCCTTCTAGTTAACAATGCTTGGCCAGGCATGGTCCAGACGCTATCAGGCATTTTCCCACACCGTGATTGAAAGCAGGGTTTGCTCTGCATGGTCCTGAAGGGCACTTTCAGAACTGTCCCTAATTAAATCAGTGAATGTATACTTAAATTGAAGTGATGAGCCTCACCTAGAGATGAGACCCCCCTCAGATATGCAGGTATGAGTCTGCTCCCCCTCTGCTCTTCATAAAACGAAATTTCCTAAAGGCAGCAATCGGGGAAAAAGGATCCACTCTGTGTCTCCATCTGTAAAACAGAAAACAAATAGCACATCTGCCTCATAAAAGGGATGGTAAGGAATAACTAATGTGCATTAAGGGTTCTGAACTTGTGGGGCACTATATACATTTGAGTCACTGCTAAAAGAAGTGGGGAATCCAGCTGCAATGTGAATAGTGAGGATGCGGTAATAGTGCACTAGTTTGTAAACCTCCTCTCTTTCTCTCTCTCTCTCTCAAGTGCTTTGACATTTTAGTTTTAGCCTGAAACTTCTGGTGTTTGCGAAGAATTAGAGAGAGCCTGCGATAGTCTTTGGGAGCACTCACCATCAACACCACCTCTATTACCTGCATTTTAATATCTTTGCTAGGCTTCATTCTGTCAAGGGTTAAACCTAGATAAAAATCCAACTGAGATAAAATCTAGATAAAAATGCAAAACTGAGCATGAACTGGTCATTTCCACACAACAGCTTCTGGCCCAGTTATGCACAAGTAAAGTACTTTTGAAATAATGTAAGTCAGAGGCAGAGATGATGGGTAGTCACCGACTTCAGCATCATATGAGAGGTGATGCGCGGATGTCTTTGTGGATCAGCCAGTACACTTCCCCTGGACTCCCTTCTTTGCGGAGTCGGATGCGTACAGTAGGCTACGTCACTTGACAAAAGCTACAGCAGAGATCACTAGAGCAGCCTTTACAAAGAATAAAGGAGCTGAAACATTTCAAGCATTACTGCACGCAACACATTTGTCAGCATGTTTGGAACATCTCCGCTTCGTGTTTGAGGTGTCTGCAAATGATTCTGCAATAAGAAGTTATTCTTAACCATGCGACTCCAGTTCAGCATGTGCCACAAAGAATTCCAGGCAGATGTCTCCCAAATAAGCTTCTCCAATTATGTCTGCATTTCACAGCAGTCTTTAATGATACCTTATGAAAAAGAACAATGTTGAACGATGGAAGGGCTTGATGAGGCACAGAATCTGCTCCAGAAGAAGGAACACCATTTTGCCCGTTTCTTTAAAACATCTCCTTCCCAGCCTTATCTCCCTGGTTGTACACACGGGGTGGGGGCGGTGGGGGGGGTGTTACGGCACGTGTTGTCACATGACCAAGAAGAAAATGCTAAATTTCAAGAGAAGCAGAACGGGTACAACTGACAGTGGAAGGTCTCGCACCTACCTCCTATCTGCGCTCATTGCACTAGAGCGACAGACTCGAATCAAAGTACTTACCGGCTGTGGCTCAGCCGCCAGTGTTTTTAAGTGGGAATAATTGTTGCTGGTCATCTTTGCTTCTGAAGGCAAAATGAGAGAGGTCTTTTTAGGCCTTAACCCTCTTTTTGCATGAAACCAAAGCACTTAAAATTGTGATTGTTTTGAATTACTTAAGATTTTTTCATAAAGCTCTGGAAACATCCCCAAAGAGCAGCATTCTACCTAGTCTTCTGTCTTTCAGCCCATTGCACGGGGAAGCAATCATTCTGAGCAAGTCAGGTCCCTCCTGAAAATAAATGTTGCCTGTAATCTAGCAGAAGATGTATTCTTCACATCTGGAAAGCAAAGACCTTGTCTAGAAATGATTATTACATGGCTAATAGGATCCAGTACTGGACTGGTGAATGTGCTGTGCTATGAGGAAGATGCAGACTCCAGACTGCACAGACTTGGAGAAGCCTCTCTCCGCAGGTGCAAAATCCTGGGAAAGTGAAAAGACCACTTGGCTTTGTGCTGCCTGCTTTTGTCTCCGTCTGTTCAGAGTGATTTAAGGCACAGCACAGCTCCCCCACAGGATTCAGGATCTTGAATACACTGCTCTACTTTCATTTTTCTTAGCAAATTATCCTGAATTACAAGTGAAATGTTACCGAGTCATTCATCCTGCATTAGAGCCCATCAGGAATAAAGACCTGCCTCTGTCTTCATTCCTGGGGTGGGTCTGCTGTCAGGGAGGTACAGCAGGAACTCAGTCCCTTGGGAGGCATGCTGGTTTCACATATGGAAGGTTTTCTGTGGCGTCTGATCTGGCCTTAGCTCTGGCTGCGGAACAGTTTTCTTTAGAGTCTGTTACAGCCACTGGTTTACACCGCTGAGAACAGCGATGCCAGGGTCAGCCAGTTCTGAAACTCTAGACAGTAAAAAGAATGCAAGCAAAGTTTAAAAAAATACAACGATCTATTTAGAAGGCTTTATTGACAGGGAAGTTGTGAAATACCGTAGCCATCAGCAAGAGGCATTACTTCTCACTGCAATACACATCTCTCTAACAGGGAGAGGGAGGAATTCCTACACACGAATGGGGTGGCTCGTTGTGATCAGAGCACTGCAGGCTGTGCCACAATGGGGGAAGCGAGAGCACAAAGTGCTGGGCACAGCTGCACAAAGAGCCAGGGACAGTCCTAGCCCAGACTAAAACAAGACAGGTTGATGGGTTTAGTCTCCCGTGACTGGAGCATGCATTGCACGCTGGAAAAGAGCAACACAAGGGCCCTGTTACGAGGGGCTCCGACAGGAAACGTATCCCCTGTGGTGGCACAGCATCTCCAGAGGTTCCCACTGAAATGATGCAGCTCCTGTGCCCAGTGCAGGTCTGCACAATTGAGCCGCTAACATCAGCGGAGCAGAGCTTGGGCATCGCCCAACATGGAACATGCTACAGAAGCACAATCTGTGTACACTGATTTTTCATTTCTCCATTTTCTTCTCTCCTTTTTACAGCACTTATTGGTGCCTGTGGAGGGAACTACACTGCTCCGACATCAGTGATCTATTCCCCAGATTTCCCCGACGTGTATGGCACAGGCAGGGTCTGCTACTGGACCATACAAGTTCCAGGGGCATCTCAGATCCATTTCAGCTTCGCTCTCTTTGACATCAAGGACTCAGCAGACATGGTGGAGGTGCTGGATGGCTACACGTACCATGTGCTGGCCCGTTTTGACAGCAGGAACCAGCCTCCCCTTTCTTTCAACGTCTCTTTGGACTTTGTCATTCTGTATTTCTTCTCAGACCAGATAAATCAGGCCCAGGGATTTGCTGTCAGGTACACAGGTAAGAACCAGCTACTTGATCCCTTGCTCTTGAGATGCTTAGTCTACACAGCATACTTGTGCAGGCACAGCAAGAGCATGCATCTGAGCTCCTCCTGCAAATAGTTTCATAGTTTCTAGGGTCGGAAGGGACCTGGGCAGATCATCTAGTCCGCCCCCCTGCCATGGCAGG
>NW_005841833.1:7276465-7323936 GCF_000455745.1 Alligator sinensis | reverse complement strand
GGAGGGGGGGATGTGGGGAAATCCTTCGTCCCATCTGTCCGATTCCAGAGACTGAGGCCTTCCGCCTGGGCGTCTATCCTGGTGCACAGAAATGCTTTCAACTCCTTCCGACACAGGTGATGGCTGAGGCTTAACAGTACCAAGCCCCCCATCCCCTGCCCTGCTAGACAGGTTGGAAGGAAAGCAAAATTTGAAGCATAGTGACCCCACGTAGTCCATTGGCACCTTCTGCTTTGCCTTCACCCTCCCGAGCTGTCCATTCCCCTCAGCCAGACAGCACCCTCCAGTTCTGCAACCATGCTGGTTACATTCGAAGCCTAGCTGATGCACCTGTGCCAGCAAGACTGTGCAGACCAGGCCCCAGCTTCTGCTGCTCTGTCCCTTCCCTCCAGCATCAACATTTCTACCAGCACGTCTTGCAGGTAGAGGCCTGCCCACCATCACTGACCGCTAGTCACCAGCTGGCTACACATGAGTGTTACCAGCCAGCATTGCCTAGCATGGGGTTAGCTCTTAGAAAGCTCCCAACTTCCAGTGGCAATTACCTAGTCACCACTTCTGGTTCCACTACGCCGATTCATTTTCTTAGTAAGTAGGTAATAAAAGAGGAACATCCTGTTTCTTGGACACAGTTCATGTGCCAGCAGTAGAGTCTCCGCTTCAGCATCTCACAGAGTATGGTCCCATGTCAACTCTGTAATTATATGGATCTTTCTCTACACTCTGTCTCCGGGAGGAAACTCTTTAGTTCTCAAATAAGCCCGCTGGGAGTTCTTACGAACAATTCATTAACTTTGAGGAAGCAGCTGAGTAAGTGACAAGGCTGTGCCCGTTTCAGCCATGAGCTGCCTATAGGAATTCTTAGCGTGAGCCAGGAAAAAAACTACAATTCCTGTTTAACAAAATACATATCCAAGAAGTGTACCTCCAGATAAATCAGTTCAGCCCTTATCTAGATAACCTCTCTCTTATTGCATTTTCAGCGACCAAGGAGACGGTACAGCAGGACAAAGCCCCCGTCAACCTGACCCTCACCGAGGTGATAACTGAACAAGCAAATCTAAGTATCAGTGCAGTGCGGTCTTCAAAAATACTTTATGTCATCACGACCAGCCCAAGTCACGCCCCTGGCACCATGCCTGGTAATGTCCAAAGAGGAACAGCAAGCATAAGCAGCAGGCAGGGCTTACATTGTCTGGCTGGGCTTGTAGATCACAGGACCTGTAGCACATCAAACCCCGCTTGTGCGCTGGGGTTTGATGTGCTACAACCCTGTGAGCCACAACCAGCACACCTGTTTGCATTTGGGGGACACATCTGCTGCACAAGCTGCTAACTGAGGCACACACAAACCACCAAGTGCTGTGAAGCTGGTCTCTACCTGGGTGCCGGGACCATGAGGCAGGGGTAGCTTTTGTCTAGTTCTCTCTGCACCCTTGGTATCCATGGGTGTCGGTAGCCTCAGGGCCTCATTAACTTGCAGCAGCAAATAAAGGACCCGACATGGCTGCTGTACCAGCCCAGACGATCAGAAGATCGTGCCAGTCCGATGCCCTGCCCATCTGTGACAGGCTACAGCCTGCCCCGCAACACATCCCCCCACCCCGCAATGTCCCGAGACCACTGCAGAGGAGAGGTCAGAAGGGGCTGGGGCTCTGCTAGGTCACGACTCCTTTGTACAAGGAGAATCTTCAGCTGCTGCTTTGTGGCATCGTTAAGTCCCCTGTGAGCTGCTGGAGTCCCAAAGGCAATTAAAGAAGAGTCAGGGCTCTGCTGCACTGCCCGAGGGAAGAATAATACACCACAGACCATTCACTGGTTAGGGGCTGGAATGGGAACAGTAACAGCAGGATAACTACTGCGCTGAGCTCTGCCCAGCTCCCTGCAAATGCAAAATTGTTGCTTGGAGTGCATTTCCCAGTGCACCAAGCACTTTATTTTTAAAGTACCTTAGAAAGTCTTTCATCCATTTCCTAGGCAGAGAATTAGGAAGCTTCATAATCTCTCAGCAGGGAAGTATTTCCTGAGATTTACTTTGGACTGCCAAAGTCTGATGTTTCAGAGCGAACAATCCAGAGGGTCCAGAGGGTATGGACTGCCTGGACTCAGAGACTGCTGGGATTTTGCTGCTGTCCTAAAGCTGGGATGTCAAGTGTCAGAGGCAGAGTGCAACAGGAAACTAACCCTTAGTTATAAAAGCGAAGTGAATGTACGTGCTAGGAGCTGTGCATCTTTCTTTTCCAGAGTGGACAGTCTATGGCCTTACAGCACTGCTCATCTTGAGCGTCACTGCCATACTGGCCAAGATACTTCTGCACGTCACAATGAAGTAAGTATGGACAGAACCGCCTGCCTCTAAGTGCACCGGGGGCCCAGGCATAATGGCGAAGGCCCAGTCCTGCAATTGCTCTCATCCTTGAGGGATCCCCTTTCTTCTTCTGGCTGTGCCCCGATAGGTTATCTTCCATAATACGAGTTACGTGTTGCTTTCAGTGCTCCCTCAGAGCAGCTGCCAGATAAGCACAGCACTAACTTTCCTGTCTGAAACCCCAGAATCCCTTTTGTTGTGCTTTATTTTATAGAGCTTCCCGCTGCTGGGGGTGGGTAAAGACTGTCATCCAGACCAAAATTATACAGAAGAGAAAACAAGGATTTCCACCACTTTTGGGAGAACTATTTTTTTTTAATTTTTAATGCACAAAGTATTAAAAGCATATCAAAGAGTAGCCCACACTGGGCATGTGTGAAACAAAATTCTGTCAGCAATGAACCAGCTGGCTTATATTCGTACTCTTTCTTTTGTTGAAAAACTGGAAAGGGCTCTGAGAAGAGCCATTCAAATAATTTAAGGTTGTGAAAACTTGCGTAGCAAAAGGTTTAAGAAACTAAATCTGGGAAAGAAAAGGTTAACAGGGGACTTGATCACCGTGTGCAAGCACCTAAAAGGGAAGAGATCTCCGATAGCAGACCGTTCTTTAACAGAAAAAGTAACGTGAAACCCAGTGGCTGGAAGGTGAAGATAGACAAAAAAAAGTAACGTGAAACCCAGTGGCTGGAAGGGGAAGATAGAGAACTTCAGCCTAGCAGCAAGGTGCAGTTGTTAACAGTGAGAGTATTGAACATTGATACAGCATAACACGGCATAAGCGGAGATCTGAGTTATTTCTAAAAAATACTTGTGGATTATAAAGCCAGAAGGGACCACTGTAGCCATCTAGTCTGATCTCTTGTACAGTACACCGTAAGACTCCTCTGAATCAATTCCCGTTTGACCCAGGGTCTCTCTCTTGTGGGGGATGGAGAAGGATCCAATGCACAGCTTCAAATGTCCAGTGATGGAGAATCCGTGGCAAATTTTGCTGCCTTGTTTCACTGTTAAAAATGTGCACCTTTTTCTTGTTGGATTTTGTCTAGCTTCAACTTTCAACTACTGGATCTCATTATAATTTTGTCTACTAGACTGAGGCATCCTCTGTTGTCAATTTGAGATCCTCACGTGGGTCTTTATTGGCAGGAACATTTGCAAACAAAAAGGGTCTTTGTTCCATCAAAATCTCTCTGCTCTGCCCTCTACTTCCCTGCAAACTTGATATTATAATAATAATTATTATTTTGTTCATGAAGTCTCAAATGGCTGCTCTGTTTATGGTATCACAGATACAACATCCTCACTCTAGATAGGGCATTATACATGTGCTGATTTCTAGATCAACCAGGGGTAAAAAAATTCAGGCTAACTCTGGTTTTCTAAAGCAAACCTGGCACCATTCCCCAGCACTATTCTTTCCCCACTCCTCCTTTCCATTTCCTGCACTCAAAACATAGCTTCCCCTCATTCTTCCATGTCTCCAGACATAAAACAAAGGTGGTCTTTAATCTCTCTCATTTACCAGTACATCAGGCAAGTTGTAGCCACTAAATGGTGACATTTCCCCCCCCCCCGCTGAAACGTACTGTTGGTGCAGGGAGTGCAACGTGAACAGCAATCTGATCCTGTTGACCAACAGCATTGCAATCGGTAGCATTGCAGTGTGGTCAGTGGCTTGGGACTCTGAAGCCCTGCTGCGTGACCTCAGGCAGGTCACTTCTCTCTGGGCCTCTGTCCCTTTTTCTGTTTTGCTTATTTAGACTGTAAGTCATACAGGGGACAGGCTCCCCTCTCCCGACATAGCTGTACAGTGCCTAACACAATAGTATCCCAATCTCAGTTGGAGTCAGCAGGCACTACTGGAATATCAACAGCATCACAATCAATACCTCTTAGCACAGTTTGTACAATAAAACTGCTGTTTCCTAGGTCTCACCAAGTGCCCTCTGCAGCTGGGAGAGAAGATTCCTACCGGGCAACCCGTGCAAGCGAGATCTGGAGTATTTTTTATGAGCCGTCCACATCAATCTCCATCTTCAAGAAAAAACTTAAGTATCAGCAAGACGATTGTAACCCCCTTGTGGAAGACTAAGTGCCAGTCGCTTCACAGGGCACAATGTTCTGCAACTCAAGGGACCTGGCGCTAATTCTTTCCTCCCAGTCCGAGTCTCGTCTCCCAAGATCTGCTCCTCCATGGGCTTTGACTGGCCTTCCTTTCCTGTAGTTCTCCAATGCACACCAGACACAGCAGAGCCAGCAGCTGTAACCATTTGGAAGAGTCTGGTGCTTGCCAGATCTCTCATCCTGCTCAGTACTGCCATTAAACTGGCACACTTGAAACAGAAATGATCTCTCTAAAATGGCAATTCCCTGCACACCTGCAAAACAAGGGAAACGTGGAACCCGTGGAGATCAACGCTCTGGGTCTGCTGGCACTGCCTTAGGCCCTCTGAGACTCCAAGCTGAGCCCAAGTAGAGATGCCACTATCAGTTCAGCTCCTGCCGCAACAGGTGGTGAACTGGCTCTTGCTGTAAATATTTCTAGCTGGCAGTGGACAGAGGTGAGCGAGTCAAAGACTTTGGAAAGGTATCTGCCTGGTAGTCAGGGCTGTACTATTTATGGATGGCCTCTTTTCAGAAGCACAAATATAGCAAACCAATCACATCTCAAAGGTGAAGTTAAGAAGAAAACACTCAAAGGCTCAGCTGCGAGCAGTAATTTCCTGGGGTGGTGCCATTGGACCAGACTCTGCAAGAGACAGAAAGAGCTTAAAATGTGTGCGCCTGAGCGACTGCGCCCAGTGACTGCCTTTGAAAGGGGCACTGAGGGCAGCAAGGACACTGCCACAGCAGCTTTCTGCCACCCTGATGCCCCCTGTCCCTTCCAGATGTGACCACTGTGCTGCCTACCAAAGACTGAAAATCAAGCTGGCAATCCAGTAAACTTCAGATGGTGAAGACAGCAATCAAGAATCCTCGCAGCAAACGTTGGAGATCTAATCTACCCCATTAGCAAAGGGTCAGGGCACTACAAGGGATCCATGGTAGCTGGCAAATTACTGCTGGGTATGTCATTGTTCCTTCTCTTCACCAGTAAAGACAATGATAGAAGCAAAGCAATATCTCTGTGCCCAAGTCTGCCAGTTAGAAGCAGTCCAGCGTGCCATGTCTCAGAAGCACTCAGCAAGAACCATTTAATCCTTTTTTAAAGGGGAGGCAATTGCCAAAAACCTCATGCAGTCTAGAAGTAGAGTAGAGCGCGAGTAGGATTATGTTTTCTGATGTGTAATCCACGAGCGTGTGTGTGTGTGTGTGTGTGTGTGTGTGTGTGTGTGTGTGTGTGTCCTGTAACCACTGGATCGTTTGCACATCTGCACAGCCCCTGAACCCAAGTGCCTTAAGCAAACGCATACATATTGGGGCAAGAGATCTGTAACAAATGGATATATGTTCCAGCAAGCTGGAGTGTGAGAGTAAACACGGATGCTTGCATATGGGTTTGACAGAGAAACCTGCGGTGCTTTAGGGGACCAAAAAGGGATGTGTGCATCAGCAGAAAAGAAAAAAGCCAAAACACAAAAACACAAACATTGTCCTCAAGGCACCTGGAAAGATGTGACATGCATATGTAATCCCCGTAGACCCCAAACTGGGATGTGAGAAAGATGAGAAAGGGCAAGATCAACCTGGAGCATAGCAGATTTGTTTAAGCACACCAGCAAAATCTGTAAACGATTATGTATGCTTTAGAAACTGTTTGTTGTTTAAAAATGGAGTCTCTGCAGTGAGAGCAGCTGAAAAAAGAAGCAATAGTTTCCATACCTCGGGACTTCAGCCTCCCCAGCATTCCTCTGCTCGTGTCTAGACAGCAGGCTCAATGTCTCTGTACAGGAGACTCCTTGATGCATCTAGCCCTCGCACCTGTTTCTATTATGACCTTATCAACACCATATTTTAAGTGCATTACATACTTCCGCAAAACTGTGGGGCCAGGCACAGAATCGTGGCAGACAATCCACAGCCCAGCGCTAAGTCAGGCTGCCCGGGCTGCGCATTCCAGTCTGCAGAAGAAAGGGAAGTGGCAGAACAGCTGGGCTGTGTCTTCAGCGTGAGGTGGAAGTATGTAATGTGAGTAATCAAAGCAAAGCCAAGACCCACTTGTACAATAATGGGGAAGAGAAATGTAGAAGACCAGCAACAACCAACTCAGGAAATCTAACCAAACAAAGCACAATTGAGGCCAAGAAAAGTGACAGCTGCTGCTGTAGGATTTGGGGCTGAAAGTGGTTTGGGATATTATTCCTAACAATATCCAGGCCAAGAGTGCTTTCTCTTCAGTCCCTTTGATGCAGAGGATGGGATTATACCAGCACAGCTGTCTTCATACTCTGCAGTACTGGAGAGACAGCTTTGTTCCAGGAGGCTTTGGAAACATTAGCACCACAGTCTCACTCTCAACATCCGACTGTTCTGAGCTATCACAAAAGGTATTCTCCAACACGGAAATCAGGGGTGTGTGGTGACAGAGAGAGTGGGGCTGGAGTGGAAATGGCCGTGGCTCCACTCAAGTCAACGGAGCGGCAGCAAGTCACGTCAGCTGAGGACACGTCCATTCTCCATGACTTCTATGCTGGCCCGCTCTGCCTTGGGGAATGGTTTCAGTCTCCGGCTTGCTCATGGAGCTGTGCTCACCACAGGGCTCCAGCGTCCAGGAGAAACAGGACTTTCTCCATGTGTGTGTTTCTGAAGTTGTGCTCACGCTGCTGACTCCTGATCCATTACCAGGGTCCAACAACAACGCAAAGTCGGGGTAAAACAGTCCCTGCTCTGTGACCGTCTCTTTACAAAACAAATCATTTAGGACATGTTTTCTAGCAACTTCAGGTCCCAGTCAAACTGCAAAGCTTCACCCATCTGCCAGGTACTCTCAGCGGCCCAAATAAGGGCCACATGCAGCCCTTTAATTCTTTCCAACAGCCACGGACCTCAAAGTTGCCTCCACACCTTTGCTCTGGCTGCTGCCCACATCCAATTAACTACACCATGGCATAAGGCCAATCCCAGAGAAGCTTCACCACGCCGTGGGCCCTGGGCTTGCCCAGGGACCATTACCCAACCACAGCGTAGCAGGCTCCAGTCAGGGTGACCCCAGGCTCTGGGCATGTTTGATGCAGGCATCTTGTCCAGTCACAACCTGCCAGGAATCGTAGTGCTTCATTACTCCAAACCTCCACGCTTAACCTCGTGTTTGCCAAAGTGCCCTATTACTCTCACAGGGCCGAGATGCAAACGGGCCCTGGCCCCCACAGCCATTTCCCTACCGGGTAGAGAGCTCTCCCTGACGGCACCTCTGCCCAGGCAGCTCTTCTCCCTGCTCACCGCGGGCACGAGCAGGAAGGGCCCTGCACTCTGGAGGTTCAGGCCGCCGTACTTACACGAAAGAGGACCTCCACAAACCACAGCGAGCTGCAGGACAGCGAGCTCGCCCTGCACGGGATCGCGAGCAACAAGTTGCTCAAACAAAACAGTGAAGTTCAGCAAGGCCCTTCTAAATGAATCCCAATTTTAAAGGATAAGAATAAATGCTCGTGTCAGGTAGCCTGTGCCATAAAAATCCTGTGATAAAATTGACAGGGTCCTTAAAAAGAAGGAATAATTTTTCTTCCATCACAAGCCTTCTGCAAGAAGGGGGAAGAGGCAGGCTGCAGGAAACTGCTGTGGTGAACAGAGGGGTGAAGCAAGAAGAACAGGGAGACAGACGAGTAACAAAAATGCTGGTGCTCTCAGGCTTATATATTAGTCACGGGGAAAGAAAAAAGAACAGCTGTGCTACTCCATGCTCCTCAGCAAACGTTTCTTTTTTTGAATCAGACCACGAGGAAGCTACATTTTGCTCCCCAAGAGCCTGAGAGCGAAGGGACTGGAAACAGAATGACAGACGTCTGGAAAAATGGGGAGCTTTTATGTCTGAAGTCCGAGCTCCAGTGCTCTCTGGCTGTTAGCAACGCTGATAGGATAGGCCAGCACCTCTCTCAGCACGCTTCACGCCCTGGATGTCATCAGCTGGGGAATGGAGCCAAGAAACTGGGGACCCCTGTAATAGGAAGCCAAAAAAAAGGCTTAAACAAAGGAAAGGGACTGTAGAAATATGCAATTTTTGCTAGTCTGACATATCTCATGCCCGCTAGAAAAGCAAAAAACTGTTTCGGCATCTAATTGGAGGCTGTTGGGACTGTTCATTTTGTATCTTGGAAAACAGTGATATGATCTCAGATGGGAAAGCACACTAGGACTGCAGCTTTACAGAGCACAGCAGCTCGGGAACAAGAGGTATAGTTTTGATTCAGACCTGCCGAGTCTGTCGGCTGTGAAACGAGATGCCGCTTGTCCCTTTCTCAGTTTGTTCAAGAACCTATGGCAGACTTTCATTCGTATTCCCAGATCACTGGTGTGGTACCGAGTGGCCCAACCCTTTGGGCAAGATTCCTGAAGGAAGCAGGGGTGTAGGTTTTAGCCGTGTTGGTCTAAGGAAGCAGGGCACTTCTGTGCCACTTGTGTCCACAACTCAGGTCCTCAGCATCCGCGCTGCCACCGGCGGGCGTTTCCGGTTCCACCGCCGCGTCTCCCAGGGACCCGCACTGGGCCAGAGAGCATGACGTTGCAGCCTGAGGGTTGGGGCACTCCCCTGGGAACTAGTTCCTGCTCCAGTAAATATTCAGGATTTTATACCAAGCTGAAGAGTTTCAAGAGGGGAGAGTGGGGCCACACCCAGCCGACCCCTCAGCCCAGAGGCGTGGATGCTCCCTGGGATGCAGTGCTGCATTAAATCCCTGTGCAAATCAGATCAGCACTGGGCGGTGGCGCACAATGGCACAGGCAGCTGCAGCAGCACCTCCTCCGCTGTGCCAGGAAGGAGTGGTGGGGCTTAGTGCTGGTCCCAAAGCACTGAACCCTCTCTGGACTGGGGATGGAGGTCAGGGCTGCCCTCATGCCCAGAGGAAGACACCCACCTACCTACCTACGGACCAGGGGGAGCAGAGCACCAACCGCACCCCTCCGCAGCAGTGCCGCTGGCTAGCCTAGGCAGCTGGCCAGCCAGCTGGCTAACTGCCACCTGTGCAGTGTGTGGGGAGCCTGGGGCCTGCCGTCTAATGCGGGGCAGCGATTTGCACTCAGCAGCCCAGAGCCTCGGACTTGAGCATCGCAGCGCTGAGTCCAAGCCCGTTGTGGATCCTGACCGAGTCCACGCACAGCCGTGTTCACTTGGCAGACAGGCGCCAGAGGCAGTGCAACCGCTCTGCAAGAGCTGCGCGGAGCAGAAAGACTTCACTCAGCCAGTAATTACCACATAGTTTCTAGCAAGAGGTGAATACATGGGAACATCTAGTGCCTTCTTGCTTGAACCTGTTAGAAGAGTTGCTTGGAAAGGTAATTAAAGCACTGATAAAATTCAGGGGAGGGAATATTTTGGTGAAAAGCACATTAACCCTTCGGTCTCCTAGGGCCCAGTGCAGCTGTGGCAGCACGCAGCTCAGTCTGGGCAATCTGCCTATGTGCAGGTGAGTTTTGCAGCCCTCCGAACTGCCACGCTGCCAGCGCCTGAACTGGGAGGCATCGGTGACAGCAGTGTGTACGTACCTTCAGTAAAGCCTGTTCTTGGTGGTAAATAGTGTAAAAACGCTCATGTATTTATTCATTATTAACGGTCTCTGGGTGCAGCCCTGGCAGGATTTTTGTACCCATTTATTATTTAATAAAATTCTGTTTCTAGGGCCATATCAGTTCCAAATTAAGTTCCAAATTTCGACTGAGCAGAGCTCAATCATTCAAGTCGGTGTGGCACTACCACCAGCAGGTCTCCTACGTCCCACACTCAGTCTGGGGCTTCAGATCCTCCCAGAGCCATGGCAGGATCCTACGGGCAAGCCCAAGCCTGGAAGCCTTGGGGTTCAGATGCCTCCTATTCTCACTTGCCCCGAGCCAAAAGATTGAAGGGGCAAGCGAGGGGGAAAGCCCAAACACAATCCCGCACCTACCATAGACTCTGCCTGCATTACCGGTCTATGCTCATGCTTGGAGAGGCAGACATGCCCCTGCATCCTTGGTAGATGGCATCTTGGCTCCTGCTAGCCACACTGATGGAAATCTTGTAGCCCCACCTCTTTCACTGTGTAGGAAGGTTAACTTTCCAGGGGACTTTGCATTTAACCAGAAGTCATACAAAGCAGAGGAATGACAAAATGCATCGCCTGCCTTTCTTCTCAAGCATGCAGTTGGACATTACTGTAGTGCCACAGATAGGGAGAGGAAATGCGGTTCAGTAACTCTGCGCTGGCATTCACTCGGTAGTAATCACTGAACGTGCACCCCCAGCACGGGTCCGCTCCCTCACGCCTTGTTCTGGTGCAAAGCCAGGCCCAGCGGTGCTCTGGGCTCTGTTCCACCCCTTCGCTGCTCTCTACAGCGCTTTTTTTTAATCCGGGCAGTGCCTCTGATCTCTTTCTAACCTCACAAGATCAGTTTGGCTCCTCGGAGTTCACGAAACAAGCAGCTCTCAGTTCTGGATGGGTGCCTATCAGGGGTGTCCTGGGCCACTTCCCTGGCAGGGGAGGGAGCGGGACACTTTCCTGCTTATCTTTTCTGTCCTAAGTTGTAGGAATTTCATTTTTCTAAAATGCTTAGCACCATCAACATGAAATCAAGCCAGTTTCCAAAACGGGATTAACATAGACCTTTGCCATGTTGCACCTGTTCTTGAGAGCCTCTGCTTATTTATCTTTTGAAAATGTCTTCTGAGGTTTTCAATTTGTTTGAATGTCCTTCTGCTGCATGAAGCAACCATACAAGCACCAGATCAACTGAAAAGATCATGTGGGGCAAGAAGAGAACATGACTACGACTGGGGAACCACGCACGGTAAACATGCTGAAGGGAAGGGACAAAAACACTCATTTCTCTTATTCTTCCAGACACACTGATCCCAGACCTGGCCTCCGAAAGCAGTAGTTAAGAATGATATGATACCGAAGTGCAGTTGATCGTTTTTCCTGTTAAGCACCCTCCTTACAACCTGAGGCTACTTCTTTTCCCAGAATTATGCCAGGACTTTCAGCCTGGTCAACTTCCACAGAAACGTGGACATGCCTATAGTAGAGCTAGCCATCCCTCCAACGTGCAGGACACCCGGAGCGGTGGGGTCCTCTGTTCTGTGGCTTCAGGAGTAAGTCGATGTCTGACACCAAATCCCTCCCCATGCGGCCTCCTAGGAACTCCCTCTGCCATGCTGGCAATTTAGCATCTGAGAGCAGTTCAACCTGAGGGCATCCCTCCAGGTGTGACACTCCTGTCTCTCCAGTACTTGTGTAGACAAATCAAAACTAATCGTCGAGCAGGAATTTGTGTGGAATCTCACCCCCATGGCCTTTGGCCCACCCTCCCTCACATCTGCTTCAAAGGAGGCAGCAGCCCTTCAGGGCTTTAACCGGGATTGACGCTCAAAAGTAGCACGTTCATTTAAGTACTCTAGATCACTTAAGTCAATGCATCTTGTGTTCTGGGGATAGCAATGCGGGTATTCTTCTGCTTCCAAGGCTGGTTTTCCATGTACCTTTGTCTTACTATCCCACTGTTGGGGAAAAACAGAGATTGTATTATTTAAGGAGATATTAAAATATAAGAAAGTGTGATGTGTTAGCTATAGTAATATATATATATATATATATATATATTTAGGAAATGTTTTATTTAAAAATGATGTAATGTGCTTGTATCTTGGTCACATTTCGAAGCAGGAATATATATTAGTTTACATTCTGGAAGGAATAAATGTTCTATACACTGTAACAAAATAAGCAGCGATGTTAATTTATTTGGCAGATACTGCAAATGACCACTGATAAGGGTCAGGCTGACATGGCTGAACACACGCTGATGAAACAGCTGTTCCCGTCACTGCACATTCCTCTTGTGGCGCTCCTGCCAGCGCGGCTCTGCAAGTTGCCCCCCGCCCCCCCTGTGATCTTGTCCCTCAGACTCGGCAAGCCCCCGACGTGTATTTACTCCCAGGACCATTAGGACACCCTGGTCTCTCTCAGGTTCATCAAGACAATTACTTCCGCCACAATTACTGGCAATTATAGGCTAGTCAGTCTTACATTGGTCCTTGGGAAGACCTTTGAGAAAATTATCAAGGAGCACATCTGCAAGGGCCCAGCATGGGAGCTACTGCTCAGGGGCAACCAACACGGGTTCATTGCGGGCAGGTCCTGCCTGACTAACCTGGTTTCTTTTTATGATCAGGTCACAAAGTCCCTGGATAAGGGTGGATGTCTGTTTCCTGGGCTTTAAGAAGGCCTTTGACACTGTTTCCCACCACATTCTCCTAAAAAAAATCTTGGTGACGGTGGCATTGATGCCTACGTAGTCAGATGGTCGCGCCCAGAGAGTGGTGGTGGGCGGGTCATTTTCGACCTGGACGGATGTGGGCAGTGGGGTCCCCCAGGGCTCGGTCCTGGGGCCTGCGCTGTTCAACATCTTCATCGGTGATCTGGATGTGGGGGTGGAAAGCACGCGGTCCAAATTCACTGATGACACCAAGATGTGGGGCGAGGTGGGCATGCTGGAGGTGGGGGGGACAGAATCCAGCTAGATCTAGACAGGTTGCAGAGGTGGGCAGATGAGAATAGGATGGAGTTCAACACAGACAAGTGCAAGGTGCTGCATCTAGGGAGGAGGAACCAGCAACACCCCTATAGGCTGGGGAACCCCCGTCTTGTCAACACGGTGCCAGAAAGGGATCTTGGAGTCATTGTTGCCTCCAGGATGGACATGAGCCACCAATGCAAGGAAGCCGTCAGGAAGCCCAGCCGCACCTTGTCGTGCATCCACAGATGCATCACGAGCAGGTCCAGGGAGGTGATCCTTCCCCTCTGTGCAGCACTGGTCAGGCCGCAGTTGGAGGACTGCATCCAGGTCTGGGCGCCGCACTTCAGGAGCGATGTGGCCAGCATGGAGAGGGCCCAGAGGAGGGAGCACCACTCGCATGATCGGGGGCAGCAGGGCAGGCCCTACGAGAGGCGACGGGACCTGAACCTGTTCAGCCTCCACAGGAGAAGGCTGAGGGGATCTAGTGGCCGTTTACAAACTCACGAGGGGAGACCAGTGAGAACTGGGGGAGCTCTGCTCCCCGGGCACCACCGGGGTTACAAGGAATAACGGCCACAAATTGTTAGAGAAGGTTCAGGCTGGACATCAGGAGATATTACTTCACAGTGAGGGCTGCCAGGCTCTGGCCTGGGCTCCCAAGGGAGGTGGTGCTCTCCCCCATCTTGGGGGAGGCTGGACAGATAATTGGCTGGGGTGATATGATCCTGGCACCCATTCCTGCCCAGGGCAGGGGGTCGGACCTGATGATCCATTTAGGTCCCTTCCGGCCCTAAGTACTATGATCCTAGGAAGACCAACAGCGCCATCTCACCAGTTCTCAGGGCCAGATTCTTCCTGGCTTTTCAGTGCCTGGGGGCGAAGTAAACTGCTCTCCTCCCCCTTGTGCGGTGTAATGGCCACACAACACGGCAGCCCCTGGGTTTCTGAGGAGCGCAGGGCTGCTCTTGCCCGCGTGCTTGCTGCGCTAGGGGCAGCGAGGGCAGTCCTAGCACAGACAAGGCCATGCAGCGCGGGGAGAGCGCCGGCAGAGACCGCCCGAGCGTCCCTGGCAGGTCACAGCCGCGTCCATCAGCCGAGGGGTTTCCGAGGGAGGAGGCAGCGCGTGGCAGATGCTGGGAGGACCAGGGCTGAACGGGGCTTTGCAGCAGAGGGACGGCAGCGGGTAGGAGCTGGCGAACGACACGTTGTTGGCACAGGGTCCCGTCCGCTTGGAGAGCTTTCAGAACAAGGCACGCCCGAGCCAAGTGAAGCGCTCGTACCGAGCGTCTGTCCAGATGGGTACACAGGCACTTGAGGAAGCTATTAAGTAATAGTCTTGGGTAACGCGTGGCCTCCAGATACTGAGTGACTGAAAGTTTTTTGCATTGGGACGCAGGGTAACCGAGGGACGTTAGCTGAGCTCCCGTTACCCAGAGACACTTGCACCTTGACCTGCCGCTAGGACAGTGGCTGCGCCGTACCGTGGAGCCATCACGCTCCTGCGTGGGCCTGGGGCCGGGGAGACCAGGGCCGGAGGATCCCACTCGCCTTTCCCTTGGGAGCCTCCTTCTGGCCACAGCCCCGCGACCACCCTCGAGAGCCTCGCAGGGGCCGCTGCTCCTTGCCCCACCCTGCCGCGCCACACTGGGGGGACTCCTCCCTCCCGGCACAGGCATCCCAGCCCCTGCCCCAGGTGCAGACACAGGCAGCAGGAGGGGCCGCGCGCGCAGCCTCCTGCGGGAGTCAGGCGGGGAGTCCCACGCCACAGCGTGCACCAACCTGCAAGCCCCGAAGCCAGGCAAGAGAGAAAGGGGCTGGGAAAAACCATCCTCCTTTACGTTTCAACATGAGCAAAATTATGCATCTGATCTAATCCTAAGGAATGATCTAATGGTTTTGGCTGAAGCTTTCCAAACACACTGAAGGCAGGCATTTAGCACCAAAAACTTCAGCTGCACACTTAACGTTTAGCAACATTATAATAAGCAACTAGACAGGTCTTAACAGATTGCAGGAGAATTTTAAATAGACAGCATTAGGCCTAATCCGAGTCTTTGCCTTAACCATCACTCCTCCCACCGAGAACTAATAGTCAGAAAACACGAACCCCTCCTCCCCCAAACACACACGCTCCATCCCTTACCATCTTTTGGTTATGCTTCAGCATCTTTAATTTTTCTAAGACTGCTTTAATCTCCTGCTTTTCTATGTCTACACCGCCACAAGACCAGACAAAATACCCGTAAGGAAGATCATTCCGCTAAAGAGCTGCCAAAGTGAAGGGAAGACTCCAGGACAGGTACATTAAAGATGCATCTTAGCTATTCATTTCTGGACTCCACGGGGGGAGAGCTTTTTTCCCCAGCGTATTAGTTTGCAGAGCCTTGTATGATGGTGTTGTGAGGCCAGCACCATGGAATATGTCAGGTGATCCCCCAGATACAAACTGCAGCCAAGGAGGATAAGGAGTAATTAAGCACATTACCTTTAATCTCCCAACACGAGGGACAGAGCTTTGTACTTCTCTGTCCTACCCACCTTTGCGAAACTACCATCAAGCCCAACTTTGCCCAAAACCCCTGACAAAGCATTTTGCCTGGGTGCGTCCCGTGCATTTAACTCAACTCCTAACTTCATTATTTTAGTGCCATTCCCTTCCCCAGGACCGGTAACATTTCATACCTGTTCTGCGGCAGCATCGCCAGCTGTTCCAGTCCTGGGCAGCCTCCTCCTAAGTGAGAAAGCTAACATTTGTCAAAGCAGATGCTGGATTTACAAAGGGGTATGTGCGCGCCAGAACCAAGCACCCACTGTTTTATGCTGCCCCAAATGTGTTTGGTGTGCTAACTGCAAAGGTGGAAAGATGCTCCTTGCCCCAAAGAGCTGACAGTATAACGAGACAGTGATTTTCAACCTTTTTTGTCCCAGAACCCATTTATAAAGCATCGATGGCCAGTCCTGACCCAGTGCTCCTCACTCCTGACCCGCTGCTCCCAGGCCCCAGCCCCACAGTGTGTGGGGCAGGGGGGCCCTAAGCAACCCCTTGCAGGCTGGAGCTACGACAGCCCGCAAGGGACAAGCCCTGGTTGCCCACATCTTTCTCCCTTGAAGGAGAATCCATTTTTAAAGTTTGTTTGCAACCCTTTCACATATTCTTGTGAGCCACTTTTGGTCCTGACCCATGGGCTGAGAAACGCTGTAATGAGAAATAGCACGTTGATAGGGGTTACGGAAGAGCAGAGAGCAGAGGGTTGAAAAAAAAATAAAAAATAAATAAATAAATAAATAAATATATTGCACATTGAGTTACGTGCATATTGGTGTGGTTCTGTTAATAGGGTTTTCCGATTGCTGGTGGTTTCTGTGAACAGCAGCTCACTCGCTGCGATTAGTTGCTGAGGATTGCAAAAAGAAGAGTTTAGTGGCAGGACAGTCACTACAAGCAGAGGGAGTGGCTGAGAAAAAGGCACACCTACACCTGGGCCCATCACCAATGCAACTTTCACCGACACCAAACCAAATCAGCTTCCACGGGTCTTCCTTACAAGTCTGTTTGAAAACATGTCACCTGCAGGCACGCAGGATTTCCTTCAGAGGGGCAGGATGGAGTCAGCTCCTTTCTCCCCAGAAAGAAGGACAACTTTCAAATGTATAGTTGATAAAACTGTATTTTTGTGGGTTTTTTGTTTGTTTGTTTGCTTGTTTTTACAGACATTTGTACACTTGGTTACAAAACTGTAAAGAACTACAACTTGTTTTTAATCATTTTTTGGTCGGCAAATATTGTAAAATCTTTGTGTGCAATTATCATGTATTTACAGGGCCTCATGTTAGTGATTTTCAATGATTATTCCAATAATGTCACACACTCTCAACATAAGACATGGCTTAAGATAAATATATTAGTAAATAAATATTCTGAGAACATATTTCCATAAATGAAATGTGCTGCTATACATTTACAGAATATATACAAGTTGTTTTCTAGCCTTTGAAACATTAAAAAATGGTAATGAAGGAGAGAGAGCCCTTTTGACCGTATTACAAATCTTTACAGCAATTTTTATACAAAACCTTTTTAAGTGCTACAAGATCATTTTAATTAAAAAACATTTTAAATAGTGCCTCATGAGCCCAACACTGGCAACAGTTCATTTAATAGAAAGGCATTTTTGTTTAAAAGTAGTATCTATTGTGGCTAATTGGCCTGTGTGTCCTTTCAAGAGGCATCGGGAGCAGGGAGCAGCAGTAAATGCCAACGGAGGAGGCAAGACCAGGATGGGAACGGAAGACCTTACCACATGGCTCGTGGGGAAGGAGTGGCCGGACTGGCTGTGGCTTCCTTGTCACCCGGGCGAGATGGTTCCCAGGTGCCTGGGACCATGAGTCCTAACGTGCAACTAGCCAGTTCACACCATAACCACATTTCACCACAGCTCTCCTGTGGCTAAAGGCTCCCTGCTTTACAGTGCGCACAAGCTGTGCGGCTTTGCCACACCTACAGTCCACTTCTTTTGTTGTCGCAGGAGCTGGGTGTGAGCATATTCAAAGAGGGAAAAAAACAGTGACAAACCTCCATAGCTCCGTTTCCACAAAACACATCATCTACCACCTTCCATCTGAGGATATTGCTCAGCCTCTGCACCTTTACACCTAGAAAATGCATTCGCCATTTCCCCCCCGCCCTTTTTATAGCTGGCTCCTTCTGTGCTGTACGATGAACAGCTGGACTCAGGCAGTTACTCACCAAGAGCCTTGCTTAGGGTTCCTGCAAATGCTAAGGATCCTTCCTGGTGTTATTGGTCAGAACTGAAAAGCAGATCTCCTTTTCACCTTTAAGCTGCTCCTTGGCTCATTTACCTTCCCTGGGACGTTAAATGAAGTCAGCTGGTTTCCCTGACAAGCCCAAGGCAGTCTCACACAGGGCAGCACTTCAGTGAAAGAACACGTCACACCGAACTGTCATGGTTCAGGCCGTGGAAGTGTGTCCCCATCATGTTTACTTCTATGAAATCCTTCTTACCAGACCTACCTTGTGGGCATATACTAGTACGCCCCCCATAAATGCATCCCTGCCCTGTGTATGCACCAGACAGAAGGGTGCTAACTGTTTCAAGCACACGCAGCATGACAGGCAGTTTAAAAAACATGCTATGATGGCCTCTTACCTAGAAGCCATTGTTTCCACAGGAAACAAGAGAAACACAGACAGACGTATGTGCGTAGACTAACGGGGTATGCAATGCTTTCCATACGCAGTCAAACATGGGCAAAGCTGGCTGGGTCAGAGAAAGCTGCAAGACAGACTGAGCTAAGGAAGCAACCTCAACCGCCACTCTTCCAGCAAAGAAAGAAAACAAATGAAGCCGGTTTACCCAGTCCTCACTGCCCCTGGCATGTACACGCACGCAGCCTGTACTAGCTGGCAAAATGCACTAGTACCCTTAGAAAGCAAAACACTGACCCCATCCAAGCTTTCCTAAACGGACCCAGGCAAGCCACAGAGACCTTATGAGCCCCCTTTTGCTGCCTGCAGCAGTATTTCTTGCTACGGAGCTGCCACCTGGGGCTGCAGGCTCCTGAAGAGCCGTCCTCAGAATACCAGGACGGCAGGCCCTGCCGAGGCAGCGGTTTGACATGTACCTGCAGCAGCGGGGAGCAAGGGGGTCCTGGCCGGCAGCAGTAAAGGTCGCTCTGAGCTCTCATCTCCTCTGTTAGGAGCACTGAGCACACAGGCTGGGGATTTCTCCTCGCCAAGTCCTTAGAGAAGTGTGAAGCAGGGGAACCGACAACTCTATACCGTACCCCCTGGCTCGTAAGGAAACCTGCTTGCTACTGGAAGTGGCCACTAGAAGGCAGGGGCAGTGTCTTGAGTGCTCAGTCAGCGCTGGTATCCATATCCGGACCAGTCTGCTTCAAGGTGCCGGTTTGCTTGTAAGGCAGGTGTAGCCCTGAGCTCAAAGGCTAGTCTCCTTCAGCATGAGGCAGCAGCATCTACGCATGGTGTGGCTTGTTTAGCACAGCCGTTGCACCTGCTCAGCAAGAGCCGGCACGGCCATTTCTAGAGGAAAGTATAAATAACACTTTTTGTCCCTAGTACAGGAATGGCAATAGCGCTCGGACAGAGCGGCTCCAGCCCATACCCCGGGCGGGCTCTGTACCCCGACCCAGGCCAGAGCTGCACAAGGCAGCAGGCTGGAGAGAGGGGAGCGGGGAGATGTAAGGAGGGGCTCAGTCAGGCAGGGCGGGTGCACAGGGGCTTCTCCACATTACCACTTTTGTGTGTTTGTCAAAGCTAAAAAAAAAAGTCTGAAAGTCCGACAGAATCTGGTGTCTCCGTGGCAGCTCCCGTGCTCGGTCTGTGGCAGCCAGGCCGGGCCTAGTCACCCATTTGGCTCCTCTCCAGAGGGTGCGATCCAGAGCCTGAAGAGACAGAGGAGTTATTAGACAAAAGGAACATTTTGGGGGCAGAGGCCTAGAGGGGGCTGGGGAGAGGCTTCGCAGCTCGCTGCAGGTGAACCAGATGCTTCAATGGTCCTTTCCTTTCTAGCGCTCACCACTTCCTGCGAGAGCCCCCAAACAGCTCCTCCCTCGCAGGCTGGAGAGCAACCCCTTCCCTCCCCCATGCTCCGAGTCTGTCCATCCCGGGGCTTTCTGCACTCCTCTCCTACCCCTCGCAGCACTGGTCTGGTCTGGTCTGGCAGCTGCTTTTCCTAAGCACTGGCCGTGGCTGCCAGCACTAGCTGCAGCAACAGTGAAAGCCCCCAGCAAGGACCTGCTGTGCTCTCACCACTGGTGTCCAGAGCTGTCCTGAGTAGGGCTAGGCAGCACCCATGAAACAGCACTGGGGACCAGGGCTGGGATATTTGAAGGGAAAAGGCAAAGGCGCAGCATTTTTGAAGAACAGTGGCTATTGGACAGCACTAGGCCAAACTCCCGCATCCCCAGCCTGGGTGGTAACTTCCATGGCCGTGTGCGCCATGGCAGCCAACACGTGTTCCTGTGGGACAAAGGAGCTGAAAACTGCTGGGGAATGGCCAGGCCTGACTCTTACCTGCAGGCTTTGTGGCTGGTGCCAGCTCCTGGGGGCTCAGGGCAGGGGCAGAGAAGAGCCTCCTGGCTTCCTCCTCCCGCATGCAGCTGCTCCGCAGGAAGGATGCTGCCCGATAGCACCTCTCCCTCTCCTCCGGGACCTCTCCCAGACCCTGGTGGTGCAGACGAGCATCCATTTCAGGTGCCGCATCCCAGGAGCTGCAGCCCCCTGCTCGGGGGCCTTGGCAGTCTGGGGGCACGGCCAGCTCACAGTCTCTGTCCTCAGGAATGATTGGGATGCGCTGGCCTAGGTCGCACGCACCCTTGTAGCAGCTGGGCAAGGGGTCATCCGGGAGTGTGTACTGCACGCTCACTGCATAGTCGTCTGTGTAGCAGCCACCACCCCCCCCACTGCCACCACCACCACAGGTGACCTGCTTCTCTTCATAGAAGCAGCAGGGCAAGCCCTCGTATTTCACCCCGTCTGTCCTATGCAAGTGGTCTGAGTTAATACTGTACAGGCCCTGGGCGCTACCCACCTGCTGCTCCAGCCCTGGGCCACAACCCCCCCATAGCGGGGAGCCAAGGAAGAGTGTGCTGCAAGCTGCTGCCCCGCTAGTGGGCTCCAAGGCAGAGTGCTGGAGCTCAAAGCAGCACGCGCAGGCCTGCTCCATCAGTGGCCCAGCTACCTCTTGGGTTTTCCAGGTCCTTTTAACATCCAAGGCAGCACCGGGAGCGGCCTCGAGGCCTCCCTCTGAGGTAGTGCCATTTGGAGCCCTGTGCTCTAGTGAGGAATCGCTGCTATAGTTCATCTCCATGCTGCAATTAGAGAGCTGGTCCCCTGAGGAAGAAGCTGGCACAGGCCGACAGTCCACACCCCCCAAACTGTGGCCAGGTGCTAGGAGCTCATCCTGATGGGGACCCTCCAGGAGAACAATTGTTCCTCGGCTCGCACCTCCCACCTCACCTGCACGGCAGGGGCTCTTGCTACGGTAAATGTAGGGGTCATAGTCGCTGCTCAGGGAGCTACGGAAGGTGGAGCAGCTCCCATAAACCCCCTGGTTGCTGACCTCCGTGCAGTCAATCATGGAATCGCTGGACGAGCAGTGGCACTGGCCAGAGCTGCTGCTGCTGCTGTCACTGCCTGGGCAGTCAGCCAGGTAGCCACTGCACACAGAGCGGTGACCATGATAGCAGCTGAAGCTGGAGGTGCTGCCGCTCTCCAAGCGGGAGGACGGCACAACATGTACCACAGGAGGGAAAAGCATGCTGTTGCCGGCCTGGAAGGCACGGGAAGGGCCCTTTGAGGCAAGGCCAGCTGCAGGCTGTCCATCTTGCTCAGGGTAGCTAAGGCCTTGGAAGTAGTAGTGCTGATACATGGTCTCATACTGGGAAAAACATGCTGCTTTGGAGAAGCTCCGTCCGTTGAACTTGGGCCTTCGGAAAGCGTGAGCTGGAGAATAAGCCCTGTGCTCCAGGCCACAGTGATGGGTGTTCAGAGCGTGGTCCAAGTGAATAGGCTGGTAACTTCGGATGTAGGCTGGGGACTGTGCTGGATACAGGCTCTGCTCGCCATGCCGGTCGACCGTCAGTACCGTGATAGGGTTCCCATGAGGGTCCATGCTCGTCCGGGTGGGGTAGGCCGTTATCTGGTTGGTCCTGTGCACTCGGCCAGGGTAGTGAACTGGTAGAATCACTCTCTGCTGCCGGCTGCGCACAGGGTTAGCAGACTCCAGACACACTGGGCCTGGGTTCCCCTTCTTTTGCTCTGGATGGGAGGAGATAAGAAACAGAGCATGTAGGAAATGCAGTTACTCTGCTGAAGGTTTATTGCTCTGACAGGGAAAGACAGTAAGTGAAAGGTGCCAGCCTGCTCTGGAGAAGCAACCCTGCCAATATAATCACACTTGCCCGGCAGCCTTTGAAATACCTGGGTTTTATGGACAGGGGAGGAAAAGAAATGACTTCTTCCCCACACAGGCAGTGGTGCTCACTCCAAGTTAGGAGCAAACAATAATGCCTGCCCAGCTTTTGTCACCTCACAAACAACCTCCCTAATTTCTGCTACACAGAACAGTTTTCACGCTGGGGGGTGGGGGAGTACATTTATGCCACACTGCAGCACAGAGGAGAATCCCTTCCCATACACTCCCTGCTTGTCCTTCCGCTCAAGTCACCTGCTTTTCCCGGTGTTTATCTAGATACAAACAGTGAGTCGGGTGCCTTTTACCAGTGGTGCTTCCCTGCACAGGCTGAGAGGTGCTGCCCTCTGCCGAGCATTTGTTCAGGGCAAGGCAGCTTGTAGGAACGTGACCCAGCTCTTTTGGAACATGGGTCATTCTCAAAGAACCTCTCTGGGCACTAATGCCTGCTGGCACCCTTGACAGCGGCCCCAGGCTTGCAGGATGCAGGCTACAGGCAGGAGAGAGATGTGCAGTGCAGCATGCAGAAGCACAGCTTCCCCCTGTGGCCGAGTGGATAGGTCTGGGAAGAACCACACTGGGGCACATGCATTTGCAGGGCAGCGCTCACCTATGATGTTATGGCGACAGTGAGGGCAGGTGTGATGCTGCAGCAGCCAGGGGTCCACACACTTCTTGTGGAACCGGTGAGTGCATGGAATGACTCGCAGCTCCTGTTGGGGCAGAGACTGATGTTAAGTGACCCTTCCCAAGACAGCAAACGTCCAGTCCACACCCCATCCTTTCAATATGGCAACGCAACAGGTCAGCTCTAAGCCTCTGACTGAGGTCAGACCAGAGTTAAACACCAGCCAAATCAGGAGCTGCAGAAGAGCGCAGCATCTCTGCACTGTGCAGCCCTGGCACCTGCCGTCGGTGTGCTCTGCCCATCTCCTCTCAAGACACACTTCCTGGTGAAGCCTAAAACTGTCCCCTCTCTGGAGGACCCCGGTTTTTCTAGCTGGGTTCATAGTTTCATAGTAGCTAGGGTCAGGAGGGACCCGAACAGATCATCTCGCCTGACCCCCTGTAAAGACCCCCAGGGTAGGAGCCAGCACCACTTCCCTTGGAAGTTGGTTCCAGGTCCTAGCCACCCTGACAGCGAAGTTGCACCCCCTGGCGTCTAGTCTGAATCTCCCCTCTGCCAGCTTGTGACCATTACTTCTAGTCACTCCTGGCAGTGCTCGGGGGAACAGGTGTTCTCCCAATGCCTGCTGGTCCCCCCCGACCAGTTTGTAGACAGCCACGAGATCCCCCTCAGCCTTCTCTTGTGGAGGCTGAACTGGTTCAGGTCCCTCCGTCTCTCCTCGTAGGGCCTGCCCTGCTGCCCTCTCACCAAGCGGGTGGCCTCCTCTGACCCCTCTCCAGGCTGGCCACATCCCTTTTGAAGTGCAGCGCCCGGTACTGGACGCAGTACTCCGACTGCAGCCTGACCAAAGGCGCATAGAGGGGGAGGATCACCTCTCTGGACTGGCTTGAGATGCACCTTTGGGTGCATGACAAGGTATTGCATGACAAGCCTTGCTGGCTGCGGTCCGGCATTGGCGGCTCATGTTCATCTTGGAGTCAATAACGACTCCGAGATCCCTTTCCGCCTCTGTGCTTTCAAGAAGGGAACTCCCCAGCCTGTGTGTGTGTGCTGTGCATTCCTTCTCCCAAGGTGCAGCACCTTGCACTTGTCTACGTTGAACCCCATCCTATTCTCATCTGCCCACTTCTGTAGTCTGTCTAAACCTAGTTGCAGCCTCTCTCTCCCTTCAAGTGTGTCCACCTTGCCCCATGCTCTGCCTGGCCACATACACTTGCAGTGCTGAGTTACGGCACCTGGTATTTTGTTTCATTGCCTGAAAATGGTCAGTCAATAATTTTTTCTATTCTCCCCAAAAAACATGTCACCTCATCACTTTACACCTGGTGTCTTCAGCTTCCAGCTGGGATTTCAGATTGTTTCCACACTTGGAGGCCCTTGCAGTTGCTCCCCAATTCATCCCTTTCCTTACCTCTTCTAAGCGCTATAGGAAAGGCAGAAGCCAGGAGCCCTCCAGGACAGCGCTGGCATTAGCATAGTGACAGAGGCTGAGGCATCAGAGTCATTCTCTGAAATTTCTGGTTTCTTCTGCCCTTGGTCTGTACTGTACTCTTTAAAGCCACCCACCTATCAAAGGAGGGAGAAGGGGACCAGGTGTGCAGCCCCACTAAGGTGGGCAGGTGTTATCATATGCTACTTGATCCAATTCTGGAGAAGAAGATCCAGCTTTTGTCTCAATGAAATCAGCAAGGCAATCCCTACCCAGGTACCCTATCACTAGCTGCTAATGACTGCACATGTGGGCCCAGTTCTACTATTCAGCCAGGTCAGAGAAGCTATTTTCTCTTACCTCCCCATCAATGTATTTCTCCAAGCAGATGGCACAGTCAGAAGTTGAGCTGCTACTGAGCGTGTCCAGAGCCCCACAGCTTCCTTCACGGTGACCCTTGCTTTTGGATTTGAACTTCCTGGTTTCCATTTTTTCCAGTGCCTGCACTGCAAGTCTATTCATTGAATTCTGCAACATAAAATTCAGTTTTAGGGACTGTGAGGGACTGAAGCAGCTGGAGTAGCAGAAAAACAGCACTGTCTCTACTCCTAATCACCAGCATCTCTGACCACACTGCCTCTGGTTGTCAACACCTACACACTAAGCAGAGAGACCAGTTTGTCTTTAGATGGGAGGCACTTTCAAACGGATGTGAGATGCAGGAAGCAGCATGGGTCACAAACTGACCATTGGACTAAGTGCCTAATATACACTCAGTACAGTAAAAAAACCTCGGTTACTTTGAGGTTAATTTCCGAAGCTTGGGGGGAAAAAAAAAAAGGCAAAACTGACTGAGAAGGAAAAAATGGAGCAATTATTGGAGTTGCTTTAGACTCTGCAATCATGAAAGATGCAATTGATTACAGAACATCCTGGCTAGGGTGCCTAATGAAGGCAGAAATACAGAAGAAAAAGCAGCATATAGTGAATGGTTAAAAAAAAAAAAAGAAAAAAAGAAAAGCAGCTGGCAACAACGACTATGAATGAGAAACTGATGAAGGGGCAACTGAAAAGCAAATCTATGGTCAGCAGGGTTAAAAAACTTTTAAATGCACCAGGGAAAAAAAGAAAATCTTAGCAATTTCTAGGTCAACTGCTAGATGGGAGTGGTAAAATTGTTAGCATGATTCAGAGAAGCAAAAACAAAAACAAGAAATATTTTTGTTCTGCGTTTGGAAAAAGGATAACAACAAAAATACTTCCTATTCTAGCAGCAGCTAAGAAGTTAGCTGGCATCTGTGAAAACAAAATGATTTTAAGTTTGCAAGACAAATAACTTGCACAAAGAATTAGAGAAATGACTGACGTGTTCTGTGAACTGATACCAGTTTTCAAGAAATCTTGGAATACTGGGGAAATTCATGAAGACTAGATGGGAATTAATAAAACAATACTTAAAACCAGGACAAATAAAATGCCATCCCTAGATACCTGCAGGGAAAATTACAGGTGGGCTGTCAAGGACAAAAATAAAAATCTTATTGTGGCCCCTTTCTACTATGCAGCTCTCATGCCAGATTGCTTTGATTCGCGGACTCTCTGTCCCAGGGATGACTCCTACCAGACTATTTTCTGTGCAAATGTCTCCCCCTAGGAATCAAGGGAAGTTAGTTCTTTAAAAGAAAGTTGAAACTCTTCTCCTCCCATGCAAATGGAAATCCTGACACTGTCCATGCTAAATACCCAATAAGCCTAGAAATCACTCTGAAAAACCCTCCACACCATTCTCTGATCTGCTGCTGCTGAGCGACACCAGATGCCTCCTTCTCCACAACGATTAGCCACACTGGCACAGTTACCCCTTCTGGCCAAAGGACCAGCTGAGGGCAACGCAGATCCCTTAGAGAAATCTGCAGCCTTTTCAAAGTGTCCTGTATTTCCAGAGGGAACCCTTTCAACAAAGGTTTTTATTCCATAACAGTCCCTTTTTCCCCCGACAGCGCCAGGTCAGCTTTCTAAATGCAGGTAGAGCCAGCACCAGCCAGCGCTCGAGGAGCACACCGTCATCGCTCCCAGACCCAGGCACCTCTTACCTGACTACGTCGCTGCTTCAGTTTGATCTTGACAAGAAGGATAAGGCAAACAAGCGAGACCACCACAAAGAAGGCCAGGAAAATCCCCATATCAAAATACTCTGTAGGTTGCTGGGAAGTGAAGACAAAGAGTTTAGTTCCCTCTCCAGAGAGATCACATCCAGATCCACTGCCCCCTTTTCTCACTTCGTGGGAACCATCATCCCCATACAAGCATTGTGGGTAAGCACAGGCTCCAAGTGCAGCAGCCAAAACCCCGAGTTTGCCCTCCCAGGCACTGGATTAACATGACAAGGTATCTATCATTCTGTGTTGCTGCTCAACACAGCACAGTCAGGGGTGCAGCCTACCTACAGGGATATGGTAAACAATGCGACACCAGCACAGCAAGGGGAAAAGCTACATTTATTAGAGGCCCATAGAGTGCGAAGGACGGCATGATCACCAGCCACCAGAAGCAAGGTTTACAGCAACTCTGCACTCTGGGCTGGCTCCACAAACAGCAGCTTTCACCACAGCCAGTCACAGTTCCTGCGGGGTTTTGGTTTGCTTTTATCTTTGAGAGTAAAATCACAGCACGTGACTCCTCTGCAAGCTGTCTACTGCTCATGTGAGTCATACTTCCTAACACATAGTATTTGCATAGCAAACAGCATTTTAGAAATATACGAGACTGGAAATCTTGTGGCTGATTTCTGTATTTGTCTCTGTCAAGTGTTCAAGAGATCCAAGGGGAATCTAGTCTGGATTGGAAAGAACTTGAAATCTCAAGATATCTGTTAATCCACGCTGGGAAAGTGCAACAAAAGGGTGGACAGTGCCTGCAGGGATTAAAAGCCCATGAGAGTGCCCAAACAAACTTTAATATGTAAAGAAAGTTTTACTTAAAGGATGATCACAATCCAAAACCCAAGAAGAATCCTTGTGCTATCAACACAGGTTCAGACTACAAATCCCCTACTCACACCAGAGCGTAGCTACTCGTTTGCAAAATCCCACAGAGGTCTACAGGACTTCTTAACTAACCATTCACACACCAGGGCTCGTGGGAGCATTGCCACACTGCACTCCCCAAGCCAATGCAGTTACCAGGGGCTGCACGAAGCAACAGCGACAGGATGCCCTCTCAACACCTGCTTGAAGCTCACCCGTGGGGGCCGGTGCTGAATCCTTGCTCGTGCCACTTTCTGCTTGTTAACAATGTTCATCAGTTTAACTGCATCAGCACCTTTGACATACACCACTGGCCTTTTCAGAGGGTCTTCAGAGCCCTGGTTAAGCTGGAAGAAAACAGAGCACAGGCACTCAATAGATTTGCTGCAGATTAGTTGGCTCTTCCTAGACAAGGGAGAGAGAGTTACAAAAGGATGAAGACAGCAATGGTTCCAAAGCCATTTGTCCTTTTCTACAGCATCCTCTCATCACAACGTGAGAAATAATCTTTACAATTACAAGTAATGCTTAAAATATTAAGTTAATTCAATTTGCCTGTTACATGGTTAAAGTTACAAACCGAGGAAATGCAAAAGTTAAATCAACTTGAACTCAACTGCACTGTGCGTTGGTGCAACATTTTAGCACAGTCATGTATCAAACTTCTTACTTCTGAATATAAAACACTATATATTCCAAAAGCAACATTAACTTGACCACATCAAGCCGCCTATCATTTTACTTCCATAGCATTTACATTCAATTCCTGAGGCCTTCTAAACAAACTGTTCAGAGCTTTCTGGTTTACGTAGTGTATAGGAAATGCATGTTTCCGAGCATGCGTCTAGCCGGTGAGGTTTAGAATGGAAACAGTTCTGTAGCCTGAACTGCAGTGACTGCCGCTGGGAACCCAACGACCCCATCTGTCCTGTGCTCCAAACAAAGGTTGGCTTTGGGCAGCAGGGCACCCTGGACAGAACAGCGGACTAGGACAACTCGCTTCAGGTGACTGTCTTGGGGCCTGTGCCACCCCCTTCAGATGGTACCGCCATGTGTATGCCCCCCAGCCAGGTGGGTCTGCCTTCAGTCTGGTGCTCAGCAGCCCCAAGTACATGGGCCAAGGCTGCATAGCATGGCACAAGCCTGGGCTCCTGCCTTCATACCTGGTCAATGGCATCTGGGTTTTCCGACACATCGAAGATGACGGCGGTGGCTCCCCGCTGCACTGCTCGCTTTGCCTGCAACAAACAGATCACGCCCATGAACCACCTTTCAGGAGGCTGTGCTGTCCCAGCCCAATCCTCCCCCTCCTAGCACCAACCCACCCACCCCCACCTCCAGGGGCCCAACAGGTAGCAGATGTGGTTCAACTGCCTTTTGCATTCACCTGATGAATTCAGAGGGCTCGCGGTATAGCTGCACCTCTCCTGCAGGTAGCAGCTAACTTCCCTGCACCCTCCATGGTGCTCCCTCCAGCCCCAGCAGGTACCTTTTCACCAGGTCTCACTCAGGCAAGATTTTAAATAGTGCTTGGAGCTATGAGAACTGAACGATATGGAGAGAAGTCAGAGGCTGCTGCAGAGACCAGGCAGCTGCAGAGCTTCGCAGGACACTTTCTGTCCTAGGCAACTGGGTGAAGAGGAAGGAGAGGGGGTAGCGATGGCCAAGATCTCCCGACTGCAGCCGTGCGGATGGGCAGGTTGCGTGGCACCAGGAAGCCTGTGCTGCTCGGGCCCTCGGAGAGGACTGTGCCACGTCCAGCCACAGGAGGTCAGCCTTGCAGCACGCCGCATCTCTGCCTGGAGCCGTTTCCATCGGCTGCATTTACACGCGGCTTGTCTCGTGGGATCACAACCCCGAACTCGAGTGACCGAGAAGCCAGGGGACGTGGGTATCTAGATGAACGCCCTTGGACAGTGGCAGGGGGAGGGGATTTGCTTGGGCCCAGAGGCTGCTGCTGCTTTTGCTGCAGCTTCAGTCACAGTTCGTGTCCTCTGATGAAAAGCTGACCTGTAACTTTACACAGCAAAGCCCCCCTCGCTGAATGGCCACAGGCACTGCTACACCCAAGTGCAGACACCCATCAAGGAACCGCTTTCCCCCCCTTCCCCCAGAAAGCAACAGCTCTCACAGGGTCCCGGCCCTCTGCAGAGACCCCTGGGTCCCATCTTTCAAGGGAAACAGCTTGGAAAGGGTGGTACAAAGATGCTCTTTAGGGAATAACTCTCGTTTTACCAGGGGAAGGTTAGTCAAAACTATGGCTGCAAGTATGACAAAACTGGTCACGATCTTTCCTCCATCCTTCCTGTATTTTCATGTTAGACTTTACAGCACATTAGACAGCACCTGAGGGAAACCATCTCCCAAATAGGGTCTGTGGCTCAGCCTAGCAAATATTTGTCCCCTTTGAAGTCAACACACCTGGCTAATCGCTAATAGCTGCTGGGGATGAAAGGCTGATCTAATCCGGCAGCTCACGCGGTGCTTCTCTACAGCAGAGGGGGACCCCGAGAAGAGCTTGCCCAGGGCTGCCTGGAAGGTCTCTCAGAAGTGCCCCGCGCTTGCCGAACGGTCTTGGGCACTCGGGCAGTACCAGACAGAATAGGACCGTCTCGCTCCTAGGAGTCCAGCGGAACACTGGAACTTACACTTGAGATTTGGTCACGGACAAGCCAAGAGCGGAAACTAGGGTTGGAGAAGTGCCATTTCCCCTGCCTCCAGCGAGCGTACAGCATTGGTGCTGGGGTTCTGCTAGGCCCCGAAGGCAGGAGAGTCCGTGCGACTCAACGTTCGCTTGTCGCTTTCTCCCCTTCCTCCGCCCTGGCCGTGCCCGCTTCCATGCTGCGGCCACCCAGGCACAACGCTAAGAAGCCTACAGGGCAGCTGCTCCCTGCAGCCTCAGTCCCAGGCACGGCAAGCCAGCCCCCATCAGTCAGAAACCTGGCAAGGGGAAGCCCCGACTCAAAAAATGCCCTGTTTTCAAACAGAAACCTTTCATTGCAGAGGAAATGACATCTCCCTCTCCCACACACATGTAGGTATGCACCCACCCACACACGAGCATGCCAAGGCTGGAGAGGCGGTGGTGACAACCGAGGGGCAGAGGCTGGACTCGGATTCTGATCCCAAGCGTGAAACCAGCCCGAGCATGCGAATGGAGCTGTGCTGGAGCCTGGCCCCTTGCAGCCCTGCAGACATGAACACCAAAAGGCTCTGACCTAGTTCAGAGCAGCTCAGCACTGGTACAAGCAGGGGATTATGAGAGGGGCTCTCCTGCGAGCAGGTACGGAGCAGGCTTTCCAAAGCAAGGCAGAGGCACGGAAGCCCCCGACAAGGGAGACGCAAGCAGTGGTGAAGCAGGCGCGTGTGGGGGCGCAGCGCCTCGCCCACACTGTGCAGGCATGCTCGCCGGCCCCGTCCAGCATTCCTCCCAGCTCCGCTCTCCACAACTTTGCTGCAGCTTGGCCTGACCTTCCAGGTTTCCCTGGCAAGAGATCAAAGAGTGGAAGCCACAAACACACCACAGAATGCAGTCTCTCCCTCTCTCCCTCTCCTCTGCCCCTCTTCTGTTCCTTTTCCTCCTCCTCCCCTCCCTCCTCAAACTCGTTTTTAAAACCACAGCACTTTGTTGAGAAGCGAGCGAGTGCGAGCAGGCTGGGGCCTGAGCACAGGCATCCTCTTCATCTTCTTTCAGCTCTCTGCCCCCATCCCTCCGCAGAGGGAGCTCGGCAGGAGAGCCCTCCCCAGCTGGTCCACACCTGCACTGCAGGACAGGGCGGAGCAGGCAGCTGCCTGCCTTCCACACCACAATAATAGGGAGGATTCTCTAAAGATGGAGCGCAAAGCCTCCCTGCTTCCACACAGCCCTCACTCCCCTCCTCAGAAAATAGCTCCTAGGTAATTAAAGTCATTAAGCCTTTGAAAGTATCCTCTCTGCCGCTTGCTCTGAGCCTTCCTGCTTACTAAAGATGCAATTTAAGTCCCACTTAAGATTATCTTAGACCATAAAAGAGACACACAGTATAAAAGAAAAAAAGATCAGTTAATGTTTAAAGAGCATTCACTGCTTAAAAAAAGGCACAGGAGCCAACCCATAAACTGGGAGGGAAGGTCCATGCAGGGAAGGCAGGAGGGCGGGAGAGTAGACTGCAGGTACGGCTTCACCTTTGCAATGGCAAAGGCATCTTTGCAGGGGCTGCAAACACAGACACGTCACTGCATGAAAGTCTATTCTTCTTTCAAGGATGTTAGCGTTAAAAACAAGAAAAAAAAACAACCTCCCCCCCATTTCTTCTTTGAGAAGATAGGAAACAACATTATGGCTGCACTTCTCGTACAAGGCATTGGGCTACCCTCATCATGCCTGAAAAAGGGCAGCCATACATCGTCCCCTGTAGTACAACAAACACCCGTGGCGCAGCACGCTGGACAAGGATCCGTCTGTTCGAATGTCCCCTGTAGGAAGCGGGGCGATCCGTCACCGTGCCACCACGTACTCTTTACATACAGTGCTCTGATTTCATGACTTGAGCACAGGGAAGGTTGTGCACTGAGCTAAGCTAGCTGTGTGTGCAGTGACACTGGAATAATAGGTTTTGAAGTGGAAATGCTGGGCTCCAAGCTGCAAAGAGCTAAGCACCTGAAGCCCAGACTGCTCTCTACTCCTGGCTGAAATGGCCCTGAACGAGGGATAGGAACGACTGCCGTTGTCGCTGGGGTGCGCGTCTAATCAGGAATTTAGAAATTCTTCTAAATTCTTCTGCTTCTCTCTGTAAATAATACCATATGAACAAGACACAGGGAGGCAGGTCATTTGGACTCTTGCCTAAGTGGAACCTTCATTTCCTATTTCCTGGGATTGTAAAACACAGGGAGACTGGGTGTTTTATTTGGGCTTTTAATATTTTAAGTTAACATCCTTGCAAGATAATCCACATTCACACGCCCAGGTCATGCGTGCAGCTCAACCCTCCACAACAAGACTCTTGCCAGGAACTGTCTCGTCACTAAGAAATCACCCAAGGCTGCTGGACAGGAGCCAGTCTTTGCAGACCCCAGGAGAGGCAGAGGGAAGAAAAGAAGCCTCAGTCACTACTCTCCACAACCAGAACCAAGTGCAGTACTGGTACACTTTAGGATCTGCAAAAATAAAACCATCTTAGGTGTTCCTCTAGGCCTTGCAAAAGAGAGATGGCAGACACTGGAATCAGCAGAGAGGCCTGGCCTCAAACCCCTGCACTGACTTGACCTCCTTCATCACCCCAAGCACTCCAACACCAGCCACCCTCGGGTCCTCTCTGCCGCAGAAAAGAAAATGCAGCCTGGGTCTGGCATTAGTTTCATGGGAACCACCACAAAGCTGGAAGAGCAGCCATGTGCATCCTACCCATACCTCTACCTCTTCTCATCGCAGACTCCAGTCCACATTTGGGAGCCTCTACAAGGACCAGGCTGCAACTCTGTTGTGAAAGCAGCTGTGCTTCCCTTACATAGCTAGATGAAGAGAGGACTGGCACAGTGCAGGACAGATTTCCTTGTTACAGTCTCACACAGCGCATTTTCCAGCACTATCTTGGTTCAGTAGGGCACAGTCAGATTTCAGGAGTGCCAAAATCTAAGGAACACTTACACAGTTGGCCCCGTGTGCACGCGCTATACCTGTGAGACTCAGCTGACTGTAGTTGCTGGTCCTTAATTTTCTGCCTCATTGTCATCTCACAACTATATAAGTATGTTCCCTGTGATAAAGAAGAAGTAAAGATTGGGTCTGCTCCTTTCAAGAGCTGCTTGGTGCCACCGAACTCAGATAAGACCACTCCTCGCATATTATATTCCACCTACTATCGCAGCTTGCACCGTCATCTGTTGACTTCCACATGTCACAATGCAAAAAAACCCCTCTGGACACGGTCACAAACTGCTTAATGCCAATCTGATCACGAGCTACTCCCGCCCCCCGATAGACTCCTGTCATCATCTGTACTCAGTGTCACAAGCGTGACATCATCATCACAGCTACTATGGCCTTCCTGCAGAATCGGTTTCCAAAACGTCCCATTGTCCCAGCATGCTTATTGCCCATGAATGCACACGAGCAGAAGAGGCCAAAGCAACAGATCGCCCTTCTGCTAACCACAGATGACACCAGGGTGCTTGTAAAGTATGGGCGTTGGGAGCTTTTAAAAACACAGAAGACAGGCCATGAGTGTTGCCAGCACTGTCGCATGATGGAGTGACGCGGGCACTGCAAACTGCCTGATGAGGAAGAGAAATCTGTATGTTAAAAAAAAAAAAAAAAAATCTATCCAGACAGTTGCAACAATGACAAATGACACCCAGACTTGCCAGAGGTTGAAGATGATTTTGCAGCAATGCATCACATTGCAGCTCCTGCCAGTGGCACATGCTACAGGCTGCATTTGTTCTAACTCTTTTTTCAGTTGCTTATTGAACACATTCAAATTCCACTTGGAATTTCTTTTAAAGCATGAGCAAAATCCAGGGGGCTGCTTTGCACTGGAGCAGGATGTAAACCCTTCTGCCTTGCCTCCCAAACGCTTCTTTCTTTTTAAGGATATTTGTTTTACTTTTCGTTAATAAAAGTAAAAATTAAATAAATAAAATAGTTCAGCTTTTTAACATTAGGATCATTTAGAGTTGTCCTTTGCAAGTCTGCTATTAAATTATGGATTTTTTTTGCCTGTGTTGAAAGGCAAAACAGACTAATGACACCAGTGGTTAAAGATGCCTTGTGCCTTCATGCTTCAAGTTTGGCATGAAGTATGGATAATGACCGATCTGAGATTTAACCAAAGTGCTAAACTCAAAGCTGTCTACTCACAAAAGGAGACAGCAGGTCAGTGACAGGAGGAGGTAAATGGAGGCCATTAAAGCAGAGGAGCAAGACCGCCGTTACATCCACGCCATGCTTCCCCTTCAACATGCTGCTGCTTAGACTATTTAAACTGCACTGAAGCGCGCACACACACACACACACACACACACACACACAACAGGCAGCATGACAGCCGACACGGGCTGAACCCCCTACTTGGAACTTTCCAGTTGGAGCTTGAGGTCTCTCCCAATTTGCACTCGTGCGAGGCTTTACCCACCCTATGCAGTTTACTCAGTCACAGGGCAGATATGCACACACACACGCGTACGCACACACACACGCGCACACACACACACACACACACACACACCCTTTTCTGGCTGACAGCTGCATGTGTGGCCTGTGAAACAACAAACAGGATCCTATCAACCACAAACAGCTAGTCTAACCATGCCCTCCCTCATTTTCTGAAATACTGCAAAACTTCCTGCCACTCCAGCCCCGTGCTTGAAAACACAGGCTCATCCCTCCTTTCCCAGGCCTGAGACGTTCCGAACAGTTCTTCCCCATCCGCTTTGGGGCTAAGGATGAAATAAGTGAGAGACGCTCCCCCAAGGAGCTGGTAACGAACTTGTCACTTGTACATAGCTGCTTCAAATCCAGGCCTGTTTGGCAGCCAATAGCATGCCATGTACAAGGGGTTGTTTAATGGACCTCAGCCCAGTTCCCAGTCACTGGAGATCTAGTAACTTGGTTTCATGGCTGTCGTGCCGAACCAAGACCAAGAAGAGTTCATGCTTGCCTTGAAAGGTGTTGGTAACTAGGAGGGCAGCAGTTCAAGGCAGTTGGACATGAAGGCCATGCCTAGACCACAAACTTACTGAGGCCGGCAACAGTGTCCTCAAGCACGCTGCACAGCTCCAAGTGTGCTGTAGTCCAGACAGAAGCCAGCATCGCTGCAGGAACATGGCTACACTATACCTGGTCCAGATGCACGCTGCTGCGTGTCCTGGCATCACGTGTGAGGAAGCCACCACCCAGCACAGTGGCTGTCTGGTTTATATTGCCTAGAGGTAACTGGTCTTTCAGAGGCAAGGCTTCTCTAGGTCTGAACAGATGAAGGATGTCCAAAGAGAGATGAGGGGAAGGTGCCAAAAGCCAATGGAAGCAGAGAGGAATTACAAGGTATCTAACTAAAACAGCCCATATTTTGCCAAAGCCATGGAAGCGTGCAGGCAGAGGGAGCTGCACAAACAGTCTCAGCTAAGAATGAACTGTGCTCACCCCAGCTGAATCTTGGCAATGTTTTCACTACTACTGAGGATCTTTTGTCATAGCCCCAGCAGGGGACTGAAGCAAAGATGCCTAAGAGCTGCGGGTGATGGACCTATTTGCTCTGGACCCTCTGTTGATGATCAAAATGGAGAGATGCAAGGGAACTGTCAGTGGAAGGAGGCATTTACCAAGGAGTTCAACCAAGAGAATGGGGAAGCTAGCAGGCTTCTGCCCTGCAATGTTCCTCTCATCTAGGGCAAGTCCCAGGCATATGGGGCACCTTCAGTAGTGTGAGGTCTGCTTGCTCTCTCTGAGGCTCAGGCAGCTTCCAGAATTGTTTTGAGGATGCAAAAAAGGGGCAGAAAATGTGCTGCACACCCTGCAGATGGACTGCACTGGAAGCTTTATACAGCAAGATGTGAAGCTTTCCAGTGAGAGGACAAGCTCTCAGGCTAACCAGCAAGAGGCCTGAGCCCCACATTGCTCTGGGGTGCATGGGCCAATTTCTTTTCCAGGGCTAATCAGAGGTCACTAGCTTCCATCAGACAGGATGCACAACAAAAAAAAAGTGACAATGTGTGCAATGATGGATGTTTGCACTGCACCTCCTACAAGGACCCTAAAAGCTTGCCAGATATAAAGAGAGTTAATGATCAGAGACGGTCACCTTTTCTGCCCCACTTTCTAGTAGGCCTCACTTCTCCAAATACATTTATTAAATTACTCAACACAGGTAAGACCAAGTAAAGAAAAGGTGTTCAGTGACGTCTCCATCAAAACTACTCACGTCATTAATCAGATTTACTTCCTCAGCCAGACAGACTGAGAACCCCTTTGCATTATATAGCTACATCTGAAACGCACTGATTTGCTCTGCTACAGATAGGAAAAGGACTAAGCCCAGAAACTCCCAAGTCAGACAGGCAAAGCAGATTGGCAACAGCTCTGTTAGCTTCAATCAGAGACTTCCACCGACTGTCTTCCTGATCATTTGAAATCTATGACTCGTTCTAATATAGAACAACCTGGGCATGAAGGAGAACAAGCAATGAGAAGCAAACTGTGGCACAGCCCTTTGCATAGGATCCAATAGGACTTCATTAAAAACGTACTCTGTGTGCCCTTGAACCTGACAAAGATTAATCATCATCACCACCTAGTTTACAAAGAGACTCATCCTGACCCTTCAGTCTAACTCCATGGACAGTTCTGTTGCACTTGGTGTGGAGGCTCCCCATTTACTATTTGCAAAAACTCCCAGCGAGCCAAAAAACTGCTACCATGAGGCCTGGCAAGACTGCCTGAGGTATTTGTTTTTCACTTCAGCTTCCATTCCAGCTCACGAGACAAGACAACAAGTTGAATGTGATGCTCTTGAATGCATTTCATCTACAACACGGCCCATCCCACCAGGCAGACTGCAGCGTGTTAGCAGCAGCACATGGTGGTACAAACCTGGAAGGGTCTCACCCAACAGTTCAGTTATCTGAACAGCGGTGAAGGGAGTGCAGCCCGTACTTAACCCAGTTCCATCTTCTGAACCATGGAGCCACACAGGGCGGGGGCGGGTGTATGCATGTTGTGGGGGCATGTAGAAGGGGAAGAAATTCAATAAACAGTACAGAAAGTGGGAATGAAGAGAAGTGTCTTTCAAAGAATACCAGCTTACAGGCAATAAATGCACAGGTATCTACTTTATCACCACCACAGAGGCAGAGATCCTTTTTCTTCACATGAAACCCACCCTAGGAGAATGGCAAACAGTAGATTCCAGTGATGCGAGTACTGGATGGACACCTGTCTACATAGAAACTGTCCTTCTAAACTGGATGTAACCTCTAGAGACGGTCACTGGAGACAAATGCCTGGTAAAGGCAAGTACCAAACAGCCAGGAGCAGGTTTCACATATCAGGATGCCTCTCACAGGAAGAGAAGTTTCAGGCTCCAACAGAAGGTGCCTTATTTTAAAGATGGAGGAGTTGCTGTTTTCCAGTCGCATGAAATTTTCTTTGTCTGACACCAGTTTTGAGAACCTGGGTTGGAAGAGGTGGACTCGCTTTGGAGTGCCTGACAGATGGAGCCATGACACTACGCCCAGCACCTGCAAAAGCTATGTCAGAGGTATCCAGCACAACTCAGAACTATTGGCAGGGAGACTCCAGTTCATCCCAAGAATACTGTGGATGTTTTATCATGAATTGAAAGACTTTATCCTACTGAAGAGAGTAACATTCAGTGAGCAAAACCTGGTAGGTAAGGAACAGACCTTCCTCCTGAACAGGGCAGCTTCTTCAGGCCCCTGTATTCAGGTGCAGATTTAGACATGTCACACTACTTAGGATGTTTGTGGACACATGCTATAACAGAGCCCTGCACTGGCTGAGCATCTGAATACGCCAAGTTCTTCAGTGGTACTTGGTACCAGCCACCTGCTCTTTTAGAGATCACTAAGATGGTGAAGGGGGTCTTCTAAAATTCCTCGGCCAGCTCAAGAATATCTTCATTTCTAAGCACTGCTCAATGCCCACAAAAAGCAAGGGTCAATGCAGCAGAGCAACTCGCGCAACCTTTCTTTCAGTAGGTCCAAGGGGCTTCCAAGATGTCGTTCTTCTCCTTTAGATAATCTTGAATGGTACTGAAGTACTTCTACTCCTCAACAGAAGAAGACAGAGAAGGGAAAGAACAGCTTCTTCTGGAAAGGAGGAAATAGTTGGTGGGCATGCCCGAGTCACTGTGGTCCATATCATCATCCTCTTTGCTCAAGGGTCTAGAGCCTCAGCATGGTACAGATGCTTGTGACAGCCAAGCAGGATCAGCCATAGGGTGAAAGCTTTCCCCTGAACAAGGCAATGCAAGTTGAGGCTATGGGTTCCAGCAGGCCAGGACTGCCTCTTGCATGAACAGGGAATACGAGACAAAGGTGGAGAAATCCAAGGAGCCCAAAGGGTTGCAGGCCAGCATTGTTCATGATGAGAGGAGGAAGGTGGCACACTGCAATAGCAGGTATCGCACTACGGAAAAATCAAACTAAACAATATCCATGAGCAGAAACGCTCAAAGAAATAAGGAGTCTTGGAACAGGAGTCTTTCATGCTTCTAAGCAGGGGGAAGTCCCTTCCCAGGCCCGACGCACACAGCTTCAGGAAGGTCTTTCCACATGTTCAGGCCCCCTTTGCTCCCCACTCTGATTCTGTCATGACAAGTCAGTCCTAGTGCACTGGGCTTCCAGGGGGAGCATGGTCCCTGGTGCAACAGCTAGCAGCATCTTTCCATTCCTAGATGACTGGATATGTAATGGTGGAAAGAAATAGCCCAGATACATTAAGGTGGTATTGTTGGACTAATCAATACTGCTTTTTGTTTGGAGCAAACCAGCCTTATTTCACTACCAAGTCTGTCTGCAACACATTCTGCAAACTAAAAGTTTAAAGTAGGTAAGAATGTTTTGTCTCCCTCTTGATCTCTCTCACTACTCACAATATATTAAGTTAGCAGCAGCTACTGTTGAGGAAAAGACTACAAAGACTTGTCTAATTAACAGAAGAAATCCCCTTTCCAGTTCCAGATTCACAGCTACGCCTGCAGAAGCCTGGTGTGTCAGCCACAGGCGCAGACATTCCAGCATAATGGCCTGCTGCGCTCTGTTTACCGCTGAGAATCCGGCATGAAACCCACAGTGTTATGTCAGAGGCGCTGCTTCATCGCCGTGGACAAGCCCCACGGCTTTTCTTTGTCCCTCAGAACCACAAAGGGTACAGAGTACTAGAGATAGCTGAGCAACAGTCATTACAGGCATCTGTCCTATGTTGAAATCTGCCTCGGTCACTGATATTTCTCTGTCCCTCAGTCCAGCAGGATTGGAAAGCTAGGCCAAGAGCCAGTTCTACAGGAGAGCCTGGGGAAGGGAAGGGAAGGGACAGTATCTAAATTGCTAATGGCAGAGATTAAAAATTAACTACTGATGCCTCTGATCTGTTAATGTACAATTTCCAAGTGATTTCAGTAACATTGATTTAAGCAAAACATAGGCAGAACTGCAAGGCAAGCCATGCTCAGCAGCAACGATTTCACTTGCTGGTGTCACACGAGGATATCCACGTTCTGCAGTCGCAGGCCAGCCTGCGATTCTTCCTTGGCCTGAGCCCTCAGCTTTGCCCCTTGGGCACAAGAGTTTGTCTTGTGCACGCGTTATATTTACTGACCACGCAGCAGCAGGGACCATTCAGTTAGCACAGTACTGTGGAAAAGCAGAGTCCCGAGCAGTTTTCTATAATAGTCTGAAGGTACAAACCATTTCTCAGACTCAGTTTCCAGCTCTGAAAAGGAGACCACCTAAGTATAGTCCAAGAAAGGATCATCTTTGTTTCTAGCTCTGTTTAGATGCATAATCACATTAACCATTTATTACAGTACAAACTAATGTGATCCCACACCGCTGAGTATCTGAGTAGCTCCCAAACACATAAAACCAGAAAGACTGTCTTCTCTTTACCTTCCCAGATTATAAGAGTATCAGCCTAAGTAAGTACAGTCACAGGCAAGACAAAAAGGCAGATGTACTGACATGCAGCAAGACTGAAGATAAATAAATTGTTCTGGTTTTAAATTCTGCACCTGGCGAGGCCTATGGTCACTTCTCCTTTGTGGCCACAGGTTCCAGTCACTGGACGCAGGTCCTATGAATGCTGCTGTCCAGGCTCCAGCACCAGACAACCCTGTTGCTCCAGTTGGACGTGGCTGTTGCGAGAGGCCATGGTTACAAGGGTCAACCGTCTCAGGAAGGCCACAGAAGGGTCAGAGGCCCTGAGCTAGCCCCGGTGGTAGTGAAAAGCTAGAGCCAAAAGCAGGGGTCTGAGGCTGCGTGCCAAGGTAACCTGTGCTGTTGGGCAGACAGGCTGCAGCACTGTGCCCCATTCAGAGCTGTTTTAAATGTGTGCCGTCGTGCAGAGATACGACCAACTGCAATACAGGCAGTCCTCAGACTTACGACACGATTGGTTCCTGAAAACCACATCTTAAGTCAAAACGTAACTTGGAACCAATTTTCTCATAAGAAACGTTACAAATGGATGATTGGATCCTGAACCAAGGCCCAATACCCTATTTTCACCAAAAATACTCCAGAATTTTGTACTCGATCAATTTATAGATGAGTAATATAGCTACATTAATGTATTATATTGTAAATAGCAATCATATTGATTTGGAAGGACTTTTTTGAGGCGACTTTGCTGGACTTTTTGAAGGGTTCTTGGCTGGAGTCTTCGCAGGAGTCTTGGCTGCAGGTTTTTCTGGAGTCTTGGCTGCTTTCTTAAAGAAAGCGTCCAAAGAAGTTTGGACAGATGTTCTCCAGGGCAATGAGTGACGCAGCGAACTTGTTTGCTACCATGGCATCGCATCGGATCAAGCGTTGTAAGTTGAAACTGGTGTTGTAAAGTTGGAATGGGGTGTCAATTTATAAACGTTGCAAGTCGAGGACTGCCTGTACTCAAATGCTCACAAGGTCGTCGGTATAATTTCCAACACGTGCTCTAGAGTCCCCTGCCCTGGAGTACCAGAGCAGCCAGCCAAAATGATCCTCGTCTCCTGTGGTGGAATACAGGGCACCTTGGAAGCAGAAGATGTAGAAATGACAAACTAGAGCCAGGAGCGGGAAAGGAAGTGCACGCACATGCTCGGGTTTTGAAAGAAGGGAGCAGAGGCCCAGGCAACAGGAAGATAACCTAAATCTGTTGACCGTCTTCCTTCCATTGCTGCTGCTTCCACGGCAGCTAATCCACAAGTACGGTTAGGAAGGACCAAGGGCTCCTTCTGTCTCAGTGACTAAGGACTCTGAGTAAAGCCAACATCTCTTCTCCTGAAGGACTTCAACATTTGCTAGATCTCTTCATTGCTTACGTCACCAATGAACTAGGTTTCCACCAATGCGCTATGTTCCCTGGGTTTTGAGGGCAGTCCGTTTCTCTATAATCCTTCGACTAAAAGCTGGGCTCGCTGCCCTGGATTTGATCTTCAGTGTAGATGGCAAGACGGAGAACAGTCGCAACCCAGCCATGCTCTCAGACACACCATTGCTTCAATGTACGATTAAGAGACTTTCTGGCTCCCAGTCAACAAGACAGAACAGAAACCCTGAATCGACTACAAGGACTCATGCACCCCAACAAATCTCTACACACGCAAAAGGTAGCAGGGCTGCTGTACATGAGGCCTCGCTTATCAGTACACTGGCCCCCAAACAGCCCCTTGGTCCTTGTCACCCACAAAAAGCTCCTTGGTTTGTTATTGGGGATTCTCCTCTTGCCTCCATCTGTTTGAGATGTCAGCAAAGGCCGATACAGAGAGGCACATTACTCAAGGCCTTCGTAGAGCAGCTACTACAGGAAGGTTCTGCCGGTCCAAACCTCCAAGAGGCAGCTCAGTCCCAACCTCCGCTCTGGCACGTCCCACAACCTCAGTGTCTGCCTCAGATGCATCTACTACTGGAACACTATGTCCAGGGAGGATGTCCCCAATTCAAGACAGATGCTGACAGATTGGAGGGAATTTGGAGAAGAAACAAGAAGAATATTAAAGGATTTGGAAACCTGCCTTATAGCAGGAGACTCGGGGAACACAATCTACCTGACTTACCAGAGACGGAGCCAAGAGGCATATGGTTACAATGTGCAAACACCTACAAAGAAGTAAACTCTGATCATCAGCTTGTTGGCCTAGCAGACCAGGGCATAACATGATACAAGACCTGGCAGCTGAGGTGAGGCAAATTTAGACTCAAAATAAATAAAGAACACATCTTTAAACTATGATGATAATTAAACTATTGGCACAAAACACCAAGGGACACGGCAGATTCTCCATCGTTGACAATTTTAAATATCAAGATTAGATCTTTTCTTTTCTTACCCTTAAAAAAACCCCCGCTCTAGTTCAACTAATCCAGGGGATTCCAATGGCCTGGATCGCAGGATGAAAGGTCAGAGAACTCCGACTAGAGGATTATGTTAGGTGCTTCTGGACAAATCCTTGAACAACTACAATTATTTTGGACCAAAATAGTCAATAAGTCAAAGGAATCCTTCCTCCTTTCCTCAGACATGCAACAGTCCCAACTACTCACAAACACCTATACAGGTACACTTATTCTGGCCTAGGCCAATGCAAAACCTCATTCCTGCCTTGTAGAGAAACCAGCTGGAAGCCAGCAACAACCTCATCCAGCTGATGCTAATACTCTAGACTCAGCACAACTGGATTGCAGGCAGTCATGGAACCGCACCATTTTGGTGGCACAAATGAAAGACCGAAGGACACGTGCACTCTTATCCTTCTGGACCTCTCCACGGCATAAGACTGTTGACCCAGAGATACTATTCTTATCCAAAGGAGGTAACAGGGGTCCAGGAAAATACATGAATGTCATCTGAGCCCTTCCCAGAGGGGCTTACCCCAAGACCAGCAATAAAAACTGCACTGTCACCACTTTACCCCTCAGACGGGGAATCCCGCCAAGATCTGTTCCCTCTCTGATAGCTTGCTGCATGTAGCTGATAAGGAGCAACTACATGGGCCTGATAACACGGACTTCTTTCCCAGAAACATGAAGGTGACACAGCTTGTTTGCCACAAAGGCCCGCACCACTACCAGCAAGGTGACCTGGAGCAGGGACACTATCTTTCTGTAGATGAACAAGTAGCTAAAGCTGAACCCAAGCAAGACAGAGGCGATACTGAATGCAGCAAGGGTATCCTGGAGAGTCTGGAGTCCCGATGCATCCCCGCTCAGCCGGCTAGCTCAGTCCACAGCCGAGCAGTGCTCTTGGATTCTTGGACACGAAGCTCCCAACCTCGTGTCCACGTGGAAGACCCCATCCAGTCCTTGTAGAGGATGACTCTGCTCCAGTTACTCGCGCACACACAGAGTCACATCTCAGCTGGACTGCAGCACCAGGGTGTACCTGGGTGGCAGCTCCAATGCTCATTTAACTCCAGTGGGGACAGGATGGTGCAGAGTGCCTCTTCAGCAACACAGGCCGCAGCAGACGCATCAAACCCGTCTTCTGCTCCACGATCTCACTCCACAGAACGCAGAGGCAAGTTCAAGGTCTCCGTCCTGAACTTCACAACAGACAAAGGCTCTTAAAGTCCCCATGGAGTGCAATGGCATACCACTGGAGCCTCCGTTCAGACTCGTGAAGTGTTCCCAACTAAGCCGGGCCCCCCTTTTTTTGGGGTGGGGGAACGTGGCAACCTCTCCAGTGGGAAGCATCTTTTGGGTGAGAAGTTCCACGGATGCGCTAGACGGGGGTGCCCAGCCCATCTCGGCTCAAGGATCTTTGATTTGGCTAGCAACTTTGCATGGACTGGGTCATGAAAGATGACAAGGTCACCCTTTCAAACACAGTGGTCCTTGGTTTTGGATTGGATTAGATTAGTTTCAGGGTCTCAAACTGTGGTGGGCCATGTTGTTAGTTTGTTGCTTCTTTCCAAAAAGGGTTCTTGTTACAAAGAGAAACTGGAAACTTCTTTCCACACAAGCAGAGACATGGCTGTATTGCAAAGGCCTCAGGGTAAGGATTAAAGAAAAACAAAATAGAAACCCTTCCATCTCTAATTAGGGTCTTCATTTGCCAAAGAGCCATTCCACAGCGGGAGGAATTACATTCAGGCCGTTGCTTGGATAACGTCTCCCAGCAGGTTGGCTCCTCCGAGCAGGCTCCTCCGAGCCAACAATTTCTGGTTACTTGGAGGCAAGCTGCCTGCATATTGTTTTAACTGGCCTGGCTTTTGCAGCCAGCTTTGCTGAGGAACAATCTTCTATTCAGAATGCAGAGATAAAAGCTTGGTTTGGTTTGAATTTCTCCCCAGTTTTTTTTCTCCCTTTCTTTTTTTAAACATGGGAATTATAGGTTCTGGAGCTTGTGTTATTTCTCTCGTAGACATCAGTGTTTCCCCCAGCCACTTGATTCTCTGCCAACGAAGGCTGCTGTCTGGAGTCCAGCCATTCATCCGCCCCTACCTCATCATTAACACTGTGGTGCTGGCGGTCGCAGCCTGTTGCTGGCGACAGGAAATCCTAACTTGCAAGAGGTTAACCACAGCCCATAAACAGCCAGGCTAGCTCATTAGTCCCTTACCGTCAGCCCAAAGGACCCTTGGGGAGTTTCAACACCATTTGTGGGCTCAAGAGTCTACATGTTTTGTACTTGAAGGAAAACAGATGCTCTCCCAGGAGCAGTCAGAAGGTGAGATACCAACAGTCCCATCAGCACATCCTCCTGAAACCATGCAGGGCTGGACAACTAGAAGTCTCTGGAGTCAATCTACGTGCTGTGAGCTATACTTCCTACTGCAAACCAGCTCACCTGAACACCCACGTGCCCACGTTCGGATCGCCCAGAGCACGCCGGGCAGTCTTTCGTTCCTTTCCGCTGTTCCAGCGCGAGTTCCACGCTGGTCACAAGCACAACTCAATCGTAACGGTGCAAGCTTGTTCACAGCTCATCCCCCACAAAGGTGCCTCAGCCCCGAGCTACAAGGGCTATCCTACAGAACCACGGGCAGTTCAGTCCGTGCTGCCTGCTGACACAGGCCCCGTTCAGTGCTGCTTTTGCTAGGAAGTTTGTGCTTCTGGCACCTGACTCGCTTGGAATCACTCCCTTGAAGAAGCCGTTTCCTCAGCACAAACGTGCAGCTTTCACAGGTTGCAGATGCAGGCACTCTTAAACAGCAATGTCACCACTGCAAAGACATTTAGAGACAGAGTGCAAAGTGCAGGGGTGGCTTGAGGCAATTCATCTCTTTGGGACCAGCGCGACAGTCCAACCCCAGAAGGCTCCGAGCAGGTTTCGACTCCCCTTCCACTTGCTGTTCAGTCCCACGGAAGATCGTCCAAAACGTCCCTGTCCCTCCCCCGCTGCAACTTCTCCAAAGTCCTTCATCTCCTTCCCATCTCACCATTAGTCCAGCCCCTCCAATACAGACCCTATGATTATACCTCTCTCTCCTCTTACTGCCTTGAATTCAGGCTGCTCCCTCTCTTGCCTGCAAAGCTGCAAATATCCCCTTCCATGCTTCCATATCTGCTCCTTGCTCTCTCTACCTTGCCGCTACATCCACCTCACTGTACCGGCCAGATGTCTTTTGTCCATCTTCCTGGGCTTCAGGCAGCCTCATTTCTGGCCCAGGCATTTCTCTCCTTCAAATCCCTTCTTTCATGTCATCTCCTAACTTCTCCTCTTCACCATCATGCATTTCGGTTGTTATCCCATGCACTAGTTACATCTGCAAGCTCCTTGGGACAGAAATTCCCGTCGGGAACTGTGACCGATTCACAGATCATGCACAGCTACCAGGGTCTAAACTGCGACAGAAGCTAAAAAAGGACAGTATAGGACAAGCTCTGAAACCCCTTCTGAGTCCGGGCTCAGCCAGGGCATCCGGTGACTTCAGCGAGGGCTCTGACTGAGGAACGGCCCAATGACAAGTGCTGTGCAACAGCAGTTGCTTGTGCTTAGATTAATGGGGAAGCAGCTGGGCTCCACATTTGTTTGTGGGAACTGCTGAAGAGTCCTCGCCCTAAAGCCAACGGTGGTACAAAGGTGACAGTGAGCCGAGGAGAGCCCGACAGAGAAGTCCAACATACAGCCCCTGTCTAGAGGCTGCTGCTCTTTCCACACCCGTCCCTTACCTGTGACCAGGAGGATGCCAAGGCAATAGCAAAAGCCCAGCGACCAACTCCTAATACTGCCTTTTGTTCTTTAAGCACCATCCTCCTCCAGGCACACAGCTGCCATGTCTACACTAACAACTCACAGGTTTCCTCTGCATCAGCTTGGTATTCCCTCATATTTCTTCCTGTTTGGCAAGTAACGTGGCAGAGATCAAACTACCTTTTCTCCTAAACCTCCCTCCTCCTCTGGGCCTGTCCCCACACTGCCGTCCTCTATTGGGGTAACCTGTCAATTGAAGACTTCCACCCCACCTCAAAATCTTCTGCTCGCTCCTGATTAAAGAGGCTGCTGAAATCACGTGTGGGATGGGATCATAAAGCCAGAGGTACGGATTTAAGACAGATCAGAGGCACTGAGCATATAAAACGTAAACGCCTTGTCTTCACCTACAGCCATCCAGCCTCAGACCTTACATCGTAAGCCTTCCCACGTGCATTTACGCTTGGCAATGATGCTTAGCTGTTAGCTCTCACCTCTCCTCCTGCACCCCCACCTCTCTTTTGGACTAGTTTGCCAGGCCACTCCTCTTCCCCTTTGCATATCCATTACACGGGCCTGCATTTGGCAGGCAGCTCAGGTACAGGACTACATGGGGCTTGGGGGCAGGAGGCCAAGCTCTGATCCTGATCATGCTGGCAATTCCCTCTGGCCCTCAACAAGTCACCTCACCCCTTTGCTTCCATTTCTAGTCAAACCAGAAGACCCCCTGCCCACAAGGAGACAGACTGTGACGAGTTCATGCCTAGAGCACTACTGAATGCTGCTATGGGAATCACATGTCTTCCTAAATGCCAGCACTACTTAAAGCCACATGAAAATACTAGTCTACCGCTACATCTCTGAGACTGGTCTTCTGTGCATCTCCAGTAGGATCTCAGAGCAGCGACTTACTTCTGTGCTTTGTACCAGGCACATTGTAGGCACCGAGGAAACAACAATTTGGGCACCAGAGGCCTCTGCTACACGTTACATATATTACGCAATTAACTGGTGAATGGCACAATCAATTTAGACCAGCCGTGTGTGTTAAAGAAAGATTGGTCACAAGTGCCAAGTAAGTATCACACAATTAACTGACAAATCATACAATAAAATTTAGACCAGCCACAGATGCAAAATAATGAATCACACAATTAAAGAGACTCTCCAGCTATAAAAAGAGCAAACCAGCTATAAAAGTTAGTGCTTGAAAACATGTAACAACTGTACAGCTGGTTTTTACCTACCTTTAATTTGAATGTGTAGCAGGGCCCAGAGACAGCCACAGAAATACTCGTACGATTACCAGTACTGCTTTGGAGCCGAGTCTTAGGGGTAGCTGCTCCTGTCACACGCTCCACAGTGGACAGGTCTACAGCCAGACGTTCTTCTCCTCCAGTTTAGCCTACCCCAAACACAGGTGCGTGCAAGGAAGAAAAGCTAGGTTTCACTCGTGTTTTCACCTTCGTGCTGCACCATTTTTCTTTTGCAGGCACACGCTTTTGTGACCACTCTTGTTAAAAAGTGACACCCTTGCACATCCTCCGCTGTATATTTTTTGAGCGGTTTATTGGAATAAAATTGGTTGTTTCCTCG
>NW_005841833.1:7272045-7276455 GCF_000455745.1 Alligator sinensis | reverse complement strand
AGGTATTACAGGGCCCTTATTCTTCCTCAGGGATTTGTGGTATAGCTTAGAGACAACTGGAGCTGTTGTCCCTCTTTTCCTTCGATATATCCTTTGAAAAGGATATATAGGCAAAAAGCATGCACACTACAGGGTTGGGAAAGAAGTATATAACTGTTTGGTGTCAAATCAATTTTCGATGGTGCTCAAAGGTATCAGAACAATGCGTAACACAACCCAATGACAGGAAATTTAAATTAAATTAGAAAACAGCAGTAAGGATAACCAGAGCTGGAGTAGCTCACCACAGGACAGGATGGATTCATCCCTTGGAGTCTTTGACTCAAGACAAAATTTGTTTTCCCATATCTATTTTCTACCTTGCCCCCCCCAGGCACCAGGAAGGGGAGCAACACGCTCCTTGGCTTCTGCTACGCAGGTTAAGCCTAATGCCCACAATGCTGGCTCTTGCCCTTCAGTCTATGAACCAGCACTGGAGACACAGGCCAGGTGGCCTCCTTTCATTCAAAGTGTTCTTTCATTTTAGGATTAGACTGTCCTCCCTCTTCTCACAAACTGTTCCAGGGCTCAAAATAGCTAACACACTTTGAACTGCCATAGAGACTCTCTCCAAGGAAATTCTAAATATCCACGTGACGCACTACTACGAAACACAACCCACCTCCCTGATTTTTAAACAGCCAAAGGGCCTGAGGTTGTGTCTAAGCCCCCATCTGATTTCTGAACAAGCTGGATATGCAACTGTGCACTTAGCTTTCACATGCAATTCCTGCAACATGGACCTGCCTAACTTGTGTCCATAATTACAGTCACTACACATGAGGTTGGACAGTAACTGCAGCTCTTCTCAAGGTATCCCAAGGCATGCTTAATGGGAACATTCAGAGCCTAGGTACAAATCAGCTTACAAACTGCTTTATCATTCAGCAGTTCTCAACCTGGCAGGATCAAACACCATTTTTTCACAAGATGGCCATGAGCACTTATTATTTGAGCTATCAGTAATTCAAAACCACTTTCACTTCCAAACTCTTTCCTACCTGGAAAGAAACGTGTCTTGGAAATTCTGGATGTTCTTCACTGAGTTCAGTGAGGACAGATTTGTAGGAAATCACAGGGGTACACTTAAAACCCTACCTGCAAACTAACCTTGGCATGCCGAGAGCACTGTAACTGTACAATGTCCTAGGACCATCACTCTCTGCCTAAAAAGGGATCTCCCCCATGCTACAAGTCTGCCAAAGTGTGGCCCCTACCCGAGATTACTGGCATTAACACTGGAAATGAAGCTCTCACATGAGCTTCTCTCTGGCGCACATCTGACTTTTGCAAACAGGAGCGGATACTGCAGCTCTCTCTCACCTGTTTGCAGAACTCATTTTCTGGGAAGTTCATCTACAGGTAGTAGCTTGGAAAGTGCAGCTGATTTCCTGGTTATCCTCTGTACAAGTTAATTCACACACTGGATTTTAAATCAGCTTCTTCAAGGCATAAACTATTTCACAGTCTATTCGCTGTACAGTCACAGCCACTCGCATGGGCACAAGAGCCTAACAATCTTGGTTCTTCCCAAAACAGCCACCAGAGCTCCATTAAGGAACCAAAATGTTCTCAGGTCAGCCCTGCTCACAGAAGCTTTAGGGTACAGCTTGAGCAGACACCAGAAGGAACAAAAGGCACTAAGACCTGCAGCTGGATAAGAAAAGCAGCCAGCTCACAAAGTTAATAGTGAAGGGGCTTAAGTCAGAGGCATGGCATTCTAGCTTACAGATGTCCAGCACAAGAATGACCAAGCTTAAAACTGAAAAAAAAAAAAAATCTCAAAAAGCCAGCACGGTAGGAGTTATATCTAGACTATCAGATGTGGTTACTGTCTGCCCTAAGATCCTGTATCTCAACTATAACTCCATCCCTACATTTATGATCATAATGATGTGGAAATGACGGAGGTTTTTCTAACCAGTGTCAAATGTGGATGCGGTCCAACCACGTCTATGGGAATACAGCAATGGAAAGGTGTGAGGAAAAATGGTCGAGGCTTCTTTCACTTTTTAAGGACCTACCAGGGGCCCGAGGAAAGCAGACGGTAACAGGGGCACTCCTCCCCTGTGGAGCTTCCCACAGCTCTCCTCTGAGGAAGGGGAGCTCTTCCCTGGGACCCCTCTGGGAATACAAGGACAGAAATCGCTTCCTGCAGACTCGGGGGCCTGAGCAGGAGGGCAGGGCTGGTTGTCCTTCACTATCCATCCTGATGGGCCCTGCCCTGGGAAGGAGGGCACTGGCAGGCTAGGTTTCACCAGTTTAACTTCTTGAAAAGTTGACAGCAAGTCAACGTTGACAATTCCCTAGTGAAAGGAAGAGCCCTGCACAGGCCTGCAGTAGAGGCAGCAGTCCCTAGCTGCAGCCAGTGCGTGCAGGCACCCAGCTGCAACTTCAGAAAACTTTACCCTGGAGAAGAAAAAAAAAAAAAAAAAGAAAAAAGGCACTGCTGGGCCGTGGCGCCGTGTCGGGCGGTGAGAGGCTGGCCTGTGAAGGAGAACGAGCCTCATTGTGCCGTCTGCATTGAGAAGGCAGGAATTCTAGGAGGGGAAAGGTTCCCTTTGAAGCACATGGCACTAAGAGCTTCCCAGTGACCATGGCAACAGGCTCAGTGGGTTCCCAGCCTGAGAACCAAGGAGCAACAGCCATGGCTCAAAACAAAAAAAGTCTGAAAGAAGAGGAGAGAGGGGGTGCCGGGCAGGGGGGAGGGAAGCCGGAGCAGAATTAGCCTGGCAGAAACTGAGCGGCTCCCTGGTAGGCAAATCCAGCCAATAATACTGGTCGGGTTCATGGGGTTTCCTTTTCATTTTCAAGGCTTTCTTCTTCCTCTGTCATTCCCCCTCCAGCCCTATTCAGGACCTCATGAGATCAGTAAAGCCCAGGCCTTTGCTTCGCCTGCCTGCAGCAGTGCCTCAAACAGGGCTGCACTGTGATCAAAGGAGATGCTAAATCAAGGCTGCCACACCCCCCCCTTCCAACCAGGATCCCAGTTTTCACTGGGGCTCTGATGGGAGCTATTTAAGCACTCCTGTGCCTTCACATCCATGGCACCACACAATGCTCAGCCTCGCCGGACAAACTCTTCGAGATGCAGAAGCCACAAGAATTAAATGCTCTTGTTAAAGGCGACACGTCTATGGGAAAGAAACTGCAGTGCTGATCTACGCAGACTCCTTGGACCAACCAAGCAGATGGCTGCATTATGCATGGGCAGCCTTGCTCTTAAGCCTTCTCCCCTTCCCTCCCAGCTCTCTCAAATGTCAAACTTTCTCCCTGTGCTTAAGTTGACTGCCAGTTTTCTCCCTCCTTCTCCCCCACTCCCAAGACACGTCTGACCACCTTCCCCACTGCTGTTCCTACTGACAGCTCCTATTTACCTTGATCCAGAGTCCTTCTGAGGCCCAGCAAACACCGAGTTGCACCAGTTTAACTCGAGATGTTACTTTAAACTGCATGAACAGGGAAATTGTCACAGATGGGCATTTCATACCAATTTAAAATTAGGCTTATATCAGTCCAATTTTGCAATCTACAGTTTACCGACACACTGGAGCAGCTGTCGGCCTGGCACGCGCTGATGAAGATGTCCACACGTTAAAGGTACATTCACACGATCTCTTCACCACGAGGTAAAGAGGACTGGGATCTATCACGTGCCAACTGCTCTGTGTACCAGCCTGCGTGCATGCTCTGACCCCGCAGGGATGAAAGCTCCTCCCTGGCAGCTTCTTTCTCTTTTCCTGAGGACTAAACTACTGCAGAGGTCAGCCTTCCCCAAGGACGAGGTAAGAGCACGCACACGGGCAGTCATCAGGGAGCCACTGTTGTGCCAGAAAGCCCTTTTCCCTTTGCCTGGCAGTACTTAGCTGGTGCGCCAATGCCTGGCCTCACCCACCTAACCAAAGTGGTTTGGAAACCAACTTCAATCTCCATGTATGGACAAGCCCAAAATCTTCTTTCTGCCCAGAGCACCAGCTTCCTTCCTTCAGTCCAGCATGCCAGTTCACACTGAAGGCTGGACTCTTACAGTTCATAATATGGCATCGCATGGAGACTGACAGATACTGGCGGATCCCAACCCCAGCAAGTGTTAGGAAATGCAAGGGATCTGAGAAAAAGAGTACAGACTCCATCTGCAGACAGGCTCTCCACTTAAGCCAGACAGCAGAACCTGTGGTTCATGGCTCATTCAAGACAAAAATCTTTGCATCTTGGGTTTTATACAGATTAGCCATTTTTCCCACAATGCCTCTTGAAAGAAGATATATCTACATAGGCAAGTAATGTGAAATACATTACATAGCTCTTGGTAGCATTACAGTAATATTATAGCCACGACTATCCAAGAATTATGTAAGTAAGGATTTGGGG
>NW_005841833.1:7263238-7272014 GCF_000455745.1 Alligator sinensis | reverse complement strand
GGGGGGCGCGCAATATATTTCAAATAAAAGGTATTGCCCAAAAACCCCTTGCCTCTTATGCAGATCTTCTCTTTCATAGTTTGTTGAACTGCCAAAAACATTCACATGACTTCATTACTCAAACTATTTCAATTACCATCTTTTCTTACATACAACACACTCCAGAATATAAATCCACACCTTACTTATGAAAGGCAAACGTTTTCTGGAGCTATGGCTGCGTAGATAGGGACAGAGTCTAATTTTCAGCTGACTCACCTTCCCTCTCCTCCTAAATTAAAGATGAAATCCTACCTGATGCTACAGACTGGTCTCCATAGATGGAACTTGAAAAGAGCTAAGGAGTTTCCAGTGCTGGAAAATAGAAGGAGAGAGACAAGGAACAGCCAGCAGACACTGGAGCAAAGAACAATGAGCCATTAAATTAACTGACTCCCTTAGTTGCCTGAATAGTAATACTACAGCTGCTGCACTATGGATCAGGATCAAAGCAGGGTGCTTCTGCAGAAAATCAGCTTCCCCACTTGATACATGCACCCCAATTTTGGGGGGCAGGTCTCTGTTGCATGAAAGAAAACATGGCATATCTGGGTTTGAGAATTAAGTTTGTGATACTCTTCCATTCTATGGAAACATGACCCAGATAAGGAAAAAAATCCCAAAAAGGACATGTGTACTCTCACCCATAAAAGCAAAACTAGTTGAGATTTTCATAAATTATGCATGGTTTTTTCCCCAGATTGAGACGAATACAATGACAGCATTGCCCTGTTAAGTTCTGTATGGCAGTCCGTCTGAAGGCAAAGACTTAAATCCAAAGAGGCTGCAAAAGGTCTAAAACCCAAGCAAAGGAGATAGAACTAGATCACAGATAAGACAGCCTCAGGCAGACAGCTTCCAGGGAGTTAAGCTAGCAGAGGAAGGGCCATCCATTGGTAGAGAAAGCAGTCTAGCTAGCTCCATCCCGGTTAGGACAGGGTACTCTTCCTGGAACTAAAAGGAGAAGTAAAACCTCAAAGAGCCTAAAAAAAGCAGAGGGGGCTGGAGGAGCCAGGAGAGGCGACCAAGTGCATGCAAGTGCCAAGCAATCAGCTGCCAGCCCCACAGAAAGCAAGGACAGCCACAGCACACGCCAGGTCAGGGCCAGACATTCCCTTCTCCTCCAAAAGGTCAATCCATCTTCCAGGCTCCATCTACGTTGGAAATGTTCTTATGGGACACGGAAGAGGTTCTACCAGCTGCATCTGGTTTGCGGGCAGCACTGATTGCCCATCTGCACCATGCCCATTCTCTTTCACCCTCATCACCAGGGAAGCCTGTCCCTAATTTTCTAGAAAGGCTTCTAACAGCAGCATCTGGAAGCCAAATTCCTTCCATTCTCTCCCATTATGTCACATTCATTTCCTTCAACCCTGACCTACTAGTTTCTACAGTTAAGATGATTATTTCATAGCTTTTAAAGAAGCCAAGGTCTGCTGTATTGTCTAGCCAGACCCTCTGCATATTAAACATCAATGTCCTCAGATACCGCTCCTTCAGGTCCAAAAAAAATTGGACTATAGCATTAGGTCTTGAGGAGACGAAACCGTGTGCTGGCAGGGAATGGAAGAGGCCGAGGCACCCGCTGACGGCACGCCTGCTGCAGGTCACAGTCCCTGTCCCATCACCGGCTGTCAGTAACAGGCAGGCAGAGGTGCACTTGGAGCCCCTTTTGCTCCTTTGGAAACTTCTGTATTGGACTCGTTCAGTGCCCAACACCTCATCAAGCCTTATGCTTCTATCCTGGACCTTCCTGCTTACTCTGCCTCCTCAGTGAAGAGAAGCATCTGGCCAGGAGGTAAGACTCCCAAGGGAAGACAAGGTCATACAGTCACAAATTGCTGGAAGACCGTTTTAGATTGAACATAAGGAAAAAACTTCTTTACTCTCCAAGTCTCCAAAGTCTCGAATAGACTCCCCCCAGTAGTGGTACAAGCATCTACTCTGGATACCTTTACGACATGCCTGGATGCTCACCTTGCTGGTGTGATCTGACCCCCGCTGACTTCCTGCCCCTGGGGCAAGGGCCAGACCCAATGATCTTGCCAGGTCCCTTCCAGCCCTAATGTCTATGAAATCCATGAAAACTTCAAACACCCAGACTTGGAGTTCAGAGTGCCCCTTGTCTGTACAACCCCTAAACACGTTATCTGGGCCTAGTTTTGAAAACATTTAGTTTTCAGCAGATATCCTCCTTTCTTCCAGCTAAACTGCTTCTTTTACATCACTATCCTGCCCTTCTGCCACTTCTACATTGTTACTTGCATAATTATTTCCCATTTTACCATTAGATGCTTAAGATACCTTTCCCCCACAGATCTCTCCCAACTGCATGCCTTCATTAATCCACTTCCATTCCCTTGTGTGCAGAGCTTGTGGAAATTATCGGCGTGAACTCCATAGATGCAATGTTTTTAGGTCTACATTTACATGAAGGTGATATAAGCTTCCTCCACACACAGTGATTTCTTCTTGACAGAGAAATCAGCTGTAAGAGCAGAAAAAAAAATACTTTCTACATCTTCTTCATCTCTCTTTTGAGCTTGCCAACAAGAGGGGCCAATTAATGGCAATTATGGTGGTGCATTTGTGATGGCAGCATTATTCAGCTAGAAACTGGACCGAGTCCAACACCATGCCACACAGACTAAAGAGCTACCAGGTGATAAATCATCTGTTACTACCACCCAGCTTAGGAAACACACTGGTTACCTCCAGGGCAAATGCCCTCTCCCAATCTTGGCCACCAGCTGTGTACGAACAGTTTGCCACCTACATTTAACACCGAGTCTAGCACCCGTGCCTCAAGTCCTACAGTTGCTCAGACAGCATTTCTTCATGTAAATTCAGACGGACCGTTTGATCTTGGTGTGGAGTGCTCCATACTCTTCTCTTCTTAAGCTATTGCTTTTTCCCCCATGATGAGTTAACTGTCATGAGTCTGCTTGCAGAGATGGAGAGACAGGTTCTTCCTGGTTTGTCCTCGGGACCCATCTCAATCTCATGCTTTTTGCTGCAGTGCTCTCGAGTCCTTAAAACACAACACAAGTAACAGTAGGAGGTACTTTTCTTTCTCCCCTCCTTGGTAAAGGCCTCCAAGAAGATTTTTTTTTTCTTTTCATTTTGTTCCTATTTGCTCCCAGCCGAGCACTGACAGGGCGCCCAGCAACATCGACCACAGGTGCAGGCACCCTCTGCTTTTTCCTCCCCACTCTAATCCCTGCTCCTCAGCACATTTCCCAGGACACCGAGGGAAGAATCTGTTGAAGCGCAGCAAATGATGTTCAACAAGACTCGGTGCTCATTTCTGCCATTCCCTTTGGCTAACAAGGCTTCTGGGAGGGCCCCAATCTCCCCCCTCCAGCCTCTCTCAGACCTTGTTTCACTAGGATCAAAGGCAAAGCAATCATTATTCCTGGTAGCAGGAGAAGTCAGTGCCCAACTCCAGGTCTCCCATAAAGGAGAAGCTAGTTTGGAGAACTGCCCCTTGCTCATTGGCAGCCAACAGAAAGAGATGTAGTTTCTTTTTAGACAGGAGTTAGCCACCATATGACCCCCACCGAACCTGGAGCAAACATCAGTGAAGTAGAGTGCTTCTCTGCCTGCCCTGAAGATCTACCAGTTTGTCAGTGAGGAAACTCTCTCTGAATCAGGATTCCTCCAAAAAGCCATGCAATTCTCCTAGAAGGCTACTTCCTGACTTGCTAATGGAAACGCATAGGATGGCCCCATCGTGGAAACAGACTCTGAAGAAGAGCAGCTTGCTTTCTCCAGTACACAGCACTGTGCACTAACTTGCTGTGCACAGCTGGAATAGAGGTGCAGGCTAAGCTGGTTTACCAATGTGCCTGCCCAATTCCAGGCTGCTCGATCAGCTTTTCAGCATGAAAACTGAAAAGCAAGTCTGCAAATGCAAGAGGTTTAGAATAAAAAAAAATAACCGACTTGGCCAGCCCCTATCATTCTCCAGGTTAGTTCCATACAATGCAGATGAAAGGCAGTTAAAGGTGCAAACATCAGTATCCAAAAATCAGAAAAAACACCCAACAGAAGGTCTATGATATTTATGAGACTATAGCTCCTCATGTTGATGCCCTGAAACAGACTTCAATCGCATGATTATGCAATACTGTTTCCCTGCCTTGTACAGCACGCAGGATGGATGGTGCCCACCAAATGCATCATTTATTTTCATCGTCACCACTCATTTTGCGGAATGAGGTTCACGCTTCCAACTGCAAAGATTAACAGCAAGAACTACTGCGATATGCTGAGAACTCATCAGCTGGAAAGAACCGAGGTGCTGAGAACCACAGGATGAATACGAGCCACCAATGGCATCGCAAGATGCATCAAGAAGAGGTGTCACAGGCAGAAATAGGATGTATTAATAATACCACTGTACACAAGCATGGGTAAGGCTTCGTCCGAGAATCATGCTGTTCCAGTCACTGATTAACTGGAACGAGATGCAGAGAAGAGTTACTGGGATAACCACCACCTGGACAGTGGTGACCGAGGGTCTGCAGAGAAGGATGAGCTCCATTTTACCCAGTTATTGGCAACACCTCTGGGAGCAAGCATGGGGGGGGAAGGGAGGCCAGGATTAGGTTCACTTCAGCACAGCACACACAGGAGGAACAGCCTCCTTCACCCAAGTTCTCCATGGCTTTCTACAGCTATCCTAGACCCAACGTGTTGTCTCAAACCTGGAGAAAGTGGAATTTCTCACAGGAGGCCTTAGAAAGGGTCTCTGCCCATCTTTTGCTTCTCTCACAAAGGGAAATAATGCTTTTTGGAAGAGCCTGACAAGCTCTGTTTACCAAAACCCGATACGTGGTGTTTATTTTCTTACCTTCCCTAGAACCGTGAGGCAAGGCTTAGGCTCCAACGCCGGCTGTTCCAGCTTCACCACTCCTACCCAGCCATATTCATACAAGTCCTCCTCGTCATTGCTGTTGCACAGTCCCAGCGGGTGCATCTGAAACACAACCAGAAGAGAAAGGAAGAAATTGGTAAAACCTTTGGCAAAGCAGGTGCATGAACAACTGTTAAGTTCTCTTTACTTGTTTGTAAGAAATCAAGCAATATCAAACCCATGTTCCTTGTGAAGGTGTGGTGTGGCACGTTTCACAAAAAAGCACTTGCTCTTTGTGCCAACAATGGCACGTCCGAGTACAAGAGGCGCTGCAGTACATGGATGTCCCGTCCCTCAAGAACATTATACACCCATACAGGGAGCAGGCTCTTCCTTAAAAAAGCACGAGGTAAAGAGACTAAGCAGCTTTAAAGCTATCTTGCGTTAAAGGTCCTGAGCCCAAGAAAGGAGCAGACTCCACAGAAGTGACGGAGATAAGCAGGCACTCCCTCCGAGCGTCACGACGCACCCACGCAACGTCCTCTGTTCAGATGCAGCGCCCCTGCCCGAGAACACCCGGACAGCCTAGCGCATGATCCCGAGACACCACAGGCTGCAGACCTAGACAGTGGGATTTAATCTCCGGTCCCCAGAGACTTGGCCCAGAAGGGGATACCCAAGTGATATGGTGCAAGTGCAAATCTAAGCTCTGGCTTGGTGACCCCAGGCTCTCTGCCTCTGAACGACTGGCAAGTGATCCTACTCCCCCCTAGCCCCTGGCATGGCGCAGCAGTCGGGTAAGGATTCTGTCTGTGAAATGTGGCACTTCCACCTACAAAACAAGTGCTAATCATGGACCAGTCTTCACACTTTTGCCCCCAGCTGTGATTTGCCAAAGCTCAGGTCTGCCAGTAGCTGACAGAGAGAGAGAGAGAGAGAGAGAGAGAGGCAGTGGTACCAAACCCTTAGACCCAGAAGCAGCAAACGCTTCAGGAAGAAGACAGCGTCAGGTAAAGCGACACACTACTTTCATCAGAGACGGTGTTCCAGTTTAGAGCCATCGGCATGCAGGGAGCCACCCAGCCCGGGCTCCTTTCTTCAAGGGAAGTGAGCAGGAACGGGCTGTGATGCAAGCCATTCCCAGAGGGCAGCACAGTGGCCCCATTAGGGGCACTGGCACTGGGTATTCCCAGACGAGACTTAACATGGCAATCGTAGCCAGGCCTCAGGCAGGATCAGAGCCCCTTGTACAAGGGGGTGTGCACAGACAGCTCCCTACGTGTGTAGGGACCAAGTTCCTGGAGACCAGACAAGCCCAGCGCCCGACCTGAGGGAACACCGCAGAACTCTCCTCTCTAAACAAAGCTTTTCACCACGGGAACAAAAGCCCTTCCTCCCACAGTCCTCAATGAACATCCACCCCCTAACGGCCTGCCCCTGCCTCGCACAGCAGTGTGCTCCAGTAGAGAAGCTCTAGACACTACGGAGATGGGCAGCAACGCTAAACCCCAAGATGGGCGACTACCAAGAGTGAAGTAGAAGTCGCTCCACTTTACGATTCAGACAATGCAAGCAATGGACTTCCATCACGTACCAGTATCTCATAGGGTGTTCAGGGCAGATCCAGGAACAGCCGCCAGGTCTCCCACATCCCCATCCCACTCCAGTACCTTACCTCACAGGATCATCACGTGAATACAAGACAGAGAGAGTTGCCCTGTTTTCAACATCATTTCAAAATCCCCTGCTTTGCCAGCTTCTGTCTCCCTCAGAATATTAAGAGATGTCAAATAGGATGCTCAGAGCCTCAATTTGATGTGCCACTGCTCATTATCATCTAGTTACGCCAGTTAGCAAGTTTTCAGTCTACACAGATATGTTCCCAGCCATCTCCAAAGTTGTTGGGTTTTTTCCTCTTTCAAAAAAATGAGTTAATATTTTATCTGTCTTCTGTTTTTCCCTTCCATCTTTATTTAGGTCTCACGGGACAGTTACTGCCAAAACCACTCTAACAATCATTTCTCTACTATTTGAGTACCTTTCCGGACAGATGACTGCAATCATGTTGTACAGTCCATGCTACAGTAAAGCGATGCCCATTACATGGTAGGATTCAAGTCAGACTCGCTGACCTATAAGTGTCTGTATTTTCCAATGGTTTCCTTCTCTACGTTACCAGGAGTCATTTAAAAAGACTTGTACACATGTGCTTGATTGTGCCGATATTTCTGAAATCGGCGTGCGATAGTTCTGCCTCTTTTGTCACACAACCAGATCTTTCACTTGATTACTGAACTTGCTTTTCCTTTAAGTCTTTATTCCTGTCCCCTTCCCCTACGCTCTAATTCAATGTTACTCCCACTTTGGCAACGTTATGTCAGTCTGCTCTGATCTGGCCCCTGCAAGTCTTCCAAGACACAAAGGGGTTAAATAGAGCTCTACGTTTCAAATCCTTTTCTTGTGAAGTAGCAAAATAATACAATACAACCATCCCTCCAGGTCAACACTCAACACATCAAACAGCACAGGCCAAGAGCTCATCCTCAGAGGCCCCCTGCGGAAATGCTGTCTTGATGGTTCCCTGCTTTTGGTTACATTTTGAGAGCTTATCCCAAGTGCTTGCAACGCGTGTTCTTCTGGAACTGCTCGTGGGGTCCAATAAGCCCAGCGCGGACCCACAAGAAGTTCACACGGTAAATCTGCCGGCACAGACGGGATTAAGTGGTGGAGGGGGCAGGGCTTGCTGCAGAGCCAGGTGCACCTGGGCAGGCTCTGCTCAAGTGCCTCTGCCTGGTGATGCTGGAAAGCTCCTTGTGAACAAGACGTGTAAAAGGGGCCCGTGAGACACCAAGGATAGTCCACACCTTCCTAGAGCGCAACTGGACAAGTTAGACCAGTCTGGCAGCCTCTCGTGTCACAGCTTTGAGACCAAAAGGTTGCTCTGAACTGAACATCCCCGTCAAGTTGCTGTGTCCAACCATGAACTGAACTTTGTGGGAGTAGGAAGAATTTTGCTTCTAGAGACTGACACATTCAAGGAGCATCTCTACAATAAGCTAACGTTTGCAAGAGAAGGCAAAGGAAGAGAAGCAAATACATCCCATTTAGGATCCTAAGGATCAGCTAGATTGTTACACCACCATGCACCAATCCTAGACAGCGGGGATGACAGCGTCTCACGCCCAGCACAAACCATAACACCATTGCATGTGTTGGCATTGTGCATTTTTAAGAACACCACCACATTTCATAGATTTCATAGACATTAGGACTGGAAGGGACCTCAGAAGATCATCGAGTCCAGCCCCCTGCCCAAAGGGCAGGAAGTCAGCTGGGGTCATAGGATCCCAGCAAGATGAGCATCCAGTTTCATCTTGAAGGTGTTCAATGAAGGCGCTTGAACCACCTCCGGTGGCAGGCTCTTCCAGACCTTGGGGGCTCGGACAGTGAAGAAATTCTTCCTTATGTCCAGCCTGAAACGGTCTTGAAGTAGTTTGTGACCATTCGACCTCGTCATCCCTTGGGGCGCTCTGGTGAACAAACATTCCCCCAGATGCTGGTGGTCACCCCTGATAAACGTGTAGGTGGCCATCAGATCACCCCTGAGCCTGCGCTTTTTCAGGCTAAAGAGCCCCAGGGCTCTCAGCCGGCCCCCGTAGGGTCTGCTTCCCTGACCTCTGATCATGCGCGTGGCTCTTCTCTGCACTCTCTCAAGCTTCTCCACATCCTTTTTGAATTGTGGAGCCCAAAACTGGACACAGTACTCCAGCTGCGGCCTCACTAGGGCAGAGTACAGGGGGAGAATGACGTCCCGGGATTTGCTTAAGAAGCATCTATGGATGCAAGCCAGCGTTTTGGTCGCTTTACTAGCCGCCGCAT
>NW_005841833.1:7245122-7262158 GCF_000455745.1 Alligator sinensis | reverse complement strand
ATATCTGAAAAAGGACTTTTTATTGTCCTTGATGCTCAAAGCTAGCTGGAGTTCAGTTGCAGCCTTGGCTTTCCTGGTCTGCTCCCTACAGGACCGGACCAGTGCAGAATAATCCTCCTTGGAGGTGACTCCCATCCTCCACCCTTTGTAGGCCTTTCTTTTTAGCCTCGGGAGGTCTGCTAGGTCCCTGGAGAGCCAGGGGGGCTGCTGTGCCCTCTTGCTGCCTTTCCTCCGAGATGGAATAGACTTAGTTTGTGCATTGAGGATCGCTCCCTTGAGGAGCAACCACTCCTCTTGAACTCCCCTCTCCCTGTGGTCATGGTCCCTTAGGGCCTCACTGACAAGCCTCCTGAGCTTGTCAAAGTCGGCTTTCCTGAAGTCAAGGACTTGCGCGTTGCTGACCGACTTGCCAGCTTTTCGGCGGATGGTGAAGGTGATCAGCTCGTGGTCGCTGTCACCCAGCTTCCCGTCAATCACTAGGTCGCCGACTAGGTCATCCCCAGTAGCCAGTACCAGGTCGAGCAGCGCTTTGCCTCTCGTTGGCCCATAGACTTCTTGAGTCAGGTAGAGGTCATCCACGCACGAGAGGAAGCTCTGAACAGCTCTGAACTCTGAACAGGGCACAGAGTTGTGGACATCTGTGCTTTAAAATAGGTTTAAACTGCACTTTACACTAGGAGGGCTTTAAACTAAGTTCCCTCAGGATGGAGATCAAAGCCCTGAGGTAAGTGGGGAAGCAGGAGATCTGGAAGAAGCACAAGGAGGGGGCAATCGGGAGGCTTCCCCTACAGCCCTCCTGCTTGTCCATTTGTTTCATCCATGTCTCTTGATTCACCTTGTCATTTATTCCACCAGTGCTCTGCAAAGAAGAGGGGGGTGCAAGCCCTGCACTACTGCAATCTAGATGGAAGAGAACAGCAATAACCAACTTTAACACTACAGTTCTTCCACCGCTAAATTTTACTTGGCTTCAAACTACCGCATGTTTTTGCAAAATCTTTTTAGGTACTGGGTAAACAGAGCAAAATACGATCCCATTTTTTAGTTGGGGGGGGGGGGGGGGGGGGAGAACCGTTTTGGCAGGCATGCCACAAGTTAGCCCCATGCCCTCCTTGAGGGTCACTGAGCAAAGGAAAGGGATCAATCTGCTGCTCTGCTTCCTGCCCTGTGATCCCTGCCTGATCTGAAACTCTGCTCTGTCCTGTCCTTGTCACCACGGTGCTGCCTGTCCCCCCCCCACAATCTGCCTCCCGCATGCCACACACACAGGCTGCTCGTGCCACTTGTGGCATCCATGCTGCAGGTTGGCCATCCTGGGTTTAGTTTCTGGCGTACCACTGCACACTGTCAGACGTGTTTGCCGAGCTTCCCACAATGAGGACCGTCATGTGGATGAGAGGTTCAAGTTACTCCATTGGGTGGCTTAGAAATAAACTTCTGCAGGCGAAACCAAGCTCCGAGCTCGGCATCTGACCAACAAGCTTCTCAATATAGACAGAAAAACAAGGCAAGGGAGTTAGGGGAGAAAAACAGAGGAAGTACCCCAACATACAGCCATTGTACATATTCAAACTTCACCAACCCCAAAAGGGGTCAATTTACAATGAGCTTTATCTTTGCAGTATGAATAAAACTGGAGTTTGCAAACTGCTCTAAATCCACCAAGTTTGGCTATAATAGCTGCTTTGTCTGATGAGTGGAAAAGAATCTATGGGAACTGCTAAGCCAATAGAAAGTTTTAGACAATGTTAAATATCTAGAGAAACAGAGAACCATTCCCCTGGCGTACATTATATCAATTGAGCTTTGAAATCATAGCCCATCTCTAAGAAGTTTCCAGTACAAAATCCTTGAAATGTACTGGGGCACTTTCCACATGTCTGAAAGGGCAAAACTGAAACCGCGGCTGGGAGGTGCTTTTATCCAAGGTTACAATATCTGTGTATACTGCTGAAGGTTTAAAATAACTTCAAAAGAGCCGCGCAATTTTAAGTGGGTTACTGTTACAGAGCAGACAAACAGTGAACCAAAAGGGAGGGAGGGACATTTTGCTCTGTAACTTTATCTCCTCAAAAAAGTCCCGGTGATTAAAAGGGAAAACTTCCACCCTTTTGTCCTTTTCCTCTGTCTGCCAGAATAGGATGTCCTAGTGTTACAGACCTCCACATGGAGCAGCCCTGGACCTTCTTAGGCGCTGTTACTAGATTAAAGGCTTGTATTTTCTTTCCATCCATACAAAACATTGTCTCCACCCAAACTGTCTCCACCCATTTTTCTTAGGCCAGAAAAAGACTCTTGGAGCGGGGCCGAGGAGAACAGGGCGTTCTTTCCATTTGTGCCTCCAGTCGCTTTGTTCTCGAACCTCCCCGCTCCAGAACAGGCACTTCAGGGGGACACGGGCCTCGTCAGGCCCTAGGTTCACATCCAGGGGACAGCCAACGCAGACTCCCCGGCACAGCGGCAGAGAGGACCTCCTCTCCCCCGCTGACTCGCACCTGCTTCCCCAGAGCTCGGGATCGGGCGGCATCCAGAATGTCACCTAGCCTGGCACTGGCAGCTCTCTCTGACGGCCATCTCCGAGGACAGCAACACTGGAAATGGTATTTCGTAGAGTCGTCAGGCTGGAAGGGGCCTCCCGGGTAGTCTAGTCCGATCCCCTGGCACGCAGCAAGATGCACCTTTCCCAAGCAGTCCAGGCACATGTCCATCCTTCCTCTTCTTGAAGACCTGCAATGCCACTTCCCCAGGCCAGGCAGCTGCTTCCACTGCCCCATGGCTCTTACAGATGAGATCTCCCCCCCGCGAGTTTCAAACAGAGCTCTTCCTCCTTACAGCAGCCTTCCAAACTTTTGAAAGTGCCACACGTGTCCAAGGCCGAGGAGGAGGAAAACGTGTGCAACTCACAAAAGGCCATCTGCAAAACTCTGCTCAGCTTCCCCCCAGAGCTGTGGAGCGCACGGGGATGAGCAGCTCACCGGAGAGGAGTGTGCCACACAGTGCTGAGCTAGCTCCACCATGGAGTGACAAGCTAGGATGGGCCTTTCCACCTGAACCGTCCCGACTACACCTCAGCTCGCAAGCCACGCGATTTAGGGACAGCTGCTGCACACAGATTACCAAGCAGAACCCTACTGGGCGGCAGTGACAAATTCCACACTTCCAGGAGGCCTCTCCACGTTCCTGTCAGTGTAAAGGCTTGAGGAAGTCCTTTGGCAGTGGCAGTGATGCTCCCCTATGCTAGTGGAGAGACCTTACCCTCAACTCCTTCAGGATTTAAGGCTTAAATAAATACAAATGTTATGCAAACCCCATCCAAAAGGGATGCAAGCATAAAGCGAGGCAGCACCATCAGCACTACTGTGAGGAGCTCAGATCAGTTCTCCCAAGCTGTCCTAAGAGCATCATGCAGTTAACCAGGCTGGTCAGTGGAAAGGCTCCGGCTTGGAGCCCCAGGCAGCCAAATCGAGCCAGTTCCAGGCCAGCAGAGATGAGCACGGGAGCAGCTATTCAAAGAGGACTGCTAGCGACAGCCAGAGGGCCTGGGGAGAGAGAGCACGCAGGCCCTTCCCTTATCCCTCCTGACCAAAACCAGGAGCCTTGGGAAAGCAAGGAAGTGAAGAGAGAAAGCCCCTTGCCCTGGTCAGCAGGAGGCAGCCAGGGTGACACTGAAGATGGGGTGCTCTTTCTTTAAAAAGGAAGAAAGCCTCACCCAAAGCAGCTCTCATCAGGCCAGGTAAACGACGACTCCAAGAACAGGCACCCTGTGGAGCAGGACTGGGAAAACTCTGTGCACTCAGACACCTGGAAGCATTTGTGTGCCAAAACCCTTGCTCATACTGGCTGAAAGTTGGATGCCCTGAAGTACCGGTCAAGCAGCTACAGAAGAAACCCTGAGGCCGAGAAGTGGCTCCACCAGCAAAACTAGGACTACCGAGTAAAGACAACTCATCTTGAGGCAGGACGGGAAATGGATGCAGAAGAGGAGAATGGCATCTGGGAAATGCCAGACCTATTCTAGCCACTTAGCACTTAGGAAGCATTATGTCATGTTTAAAGCTGTTTGTCTAGAGAAAGCACCCATTGCTGCTAGGAACAACAGCCAAGGGCATTAGCAGCTGACGATGTGCATACGTACTGTGGCACACGAGGCTGCCTATGAGGTTTCAAAGGAATCCCTGAAGATGCCGCAGTACAAGCAGAGCAGTTTCGCAAAGAAACAGGACAAGCAGAGCTTACCGCAACCGCCCAGCCTTGCTGGCCAGCATCACCTCGGTGCCAAACTTAGGCCACCTTCACTGGGGCACGGATCTTCATGTACCAGATCAGACCCATGCGCTCTATCTCAAGACAACGCCCAGATCATACTGTCCACAGCACGCTGACCTAGGGCCAAGCTACAGTTGGGCAACTGAAAAAACTAGAAAGCTGAAAGAAAGGAATATTCTCCTTAATGTAGCATCTCTCCCTGCTTACCAGCAAAGCTGTGGGCACAAGTGAAAATTTTGCCTTGCAGGCCAAGAAAGCAGAAGCCTTGCACTCGTATGGAAGCACGACAGGCAGGAAAAGGAACCAGATTCGTTGAAACATTCTTACACAACCACATACTGGCAAAATAATGCCGTAGACAGGAAACCTTAACACAAAAGACAAGAGCCAGTGTGAGGAGCAAGCACGCCATTACAAAAATGCTGCAGGCTCTGTGCTGGTGGATGTGGGGAACTCCAAGCTAGCTTTGCAGGCTACCAACTCACAAGGATGCGGTTGCCCTGGTGAGATCCCAGTGTGATGCAATTAAGCAAACCATCAATATAAAATTCTGGGGATTTTCACCCAACATCCACATGTTTCAGGGAAGGACAACCGATCAAAGCATCCACACTGTGTTCACTGTGAAAGCAAACTACCGGAATAAAGAAACCCAGCCACGGGCACAGATGACAAGAGACAGGAGAAGCTACAAAGCTCACCAAGAAGACCGCTCACCCATGCCCATCACACTGCTCACCCACTGCACTGCACTGCACAGGATCAGTAATGGGCTCTAGGGGGAAAATAACCCAAGTTTGCCCCTAGCTGGCAGCAGTTTTAACAACCATTAGTCATAAATGGTGACAGCACTTACTACATCTACTTGCTCTACCAACTTCCTGACGACCTTTCCCTGGCCAAAATGTGATGACGCTCCTTCCTCCTCTTGGGTTTTCGTGATTTGTTGAACACCTCCTCTCTGCATGACCTCATCTGCTCAGAGATTCAGCTGCTGTGTACGTGGGGTGACTCATGGGTCCAACCTGAACCAGCTCCCTCATCTGCTTCACGCAATGGCGTGTGAGAGCTACAATATAAAACATCTTCTCGCAAGGGAGCCAGCCTTGTTTTAAAGACTTCAAGGGACCAGCCATCCAGCAGGCCTGTAGGTAAGATGTTCAGAAGCAGTGTTTTCACTGCTGAAAACACAAACCTTATTTCTAGTATGAGTTGTTCAAGCTTCATCTTCTAAATATGATTTTTTACATTGGATTACAGAGCCATCATCTATCAGGTATCTTTCACCCGCATACATTTTGATTGAGTTACCTTATCTTCAAGTCTCCCACCAGAAGGCATATTTTCCAGACCTCAAAAACAACAAAAACAACTCCCGCCCCCAGCCCCTCCCACTGCCATGCAGTACTACATGCTCCCGAGAGAAGTCCAACATGCGGTGCCAGTACATTCCCCTTCTCTCACCAAAGTCACGCTCTTAAAAAAAAAAGTCGAGTTTGACAAGACCTAATGCCCATAAAGCAATGCAGACCGACATCAATAGTGTTGCCATCCTTTAATTCTTTCCATAACAGCTTCCATGTCAGCCTTTCCACAGTTTGTTTGTAGGAGACAAATGTCAAACCTAAAAGTCAGCCACATCATCCAGCCTCTCCTTTTAAGTAGTAATGCATTTTAACTTTCCTTCAGCCCTACAGATTTAGACAGGTTTAACATCTTCCCTAGCAAAAAATATTTATTTGTCACTTTGAGATGTGACTATGTCACTGTGCATCTTTCCAAAGAGAACCATAATATTTCTTGAATATTTTTGCATTGTGATTGAACAAAATTCTATGTAGGTCCAGTGGATGATAAAAAGGGTCAGTCTCAATTTAAAGAATCTCTGTTATGGTCTTTATCAATGGAAAAACTTGGGCCAGTAATGTTAGTTAGGCTCCCTTACAGCTTCCCCAGTGCCTGTTTTTAAAATCTATAGTATTTCATCTCCCTTCTCAATTAGGATGATTATAAAGTAAGGCTGCTGCCTTTCAGGACAGAGTTGTTTTGGTGCCAATCTCTGAATGTATTTCCACAACTGGTTTATCGCATCACCGCCCTAATTCAAGGAGACTTGGCTAATTAAGTAGATTTTGGAATCTATGATGAAGGGTCCCAAGTTCACAAGCACAAAATCTCAGTTTGTCATGTAGCGTGCTTCTCACTGCCACACACCCACCTCCGCAGCATTTTAATACACCAGTCACACATCTCATGCTCAACGTCATCTCTGCTGTGCCCAGGCAGCCACCACTCCAGGGCACGCATCACCTGCTAAACTGACTCTACTCAATACCAGCGCCCTTAAAGTAGACAAAGCTACAGCATCCACACCCCTGCCGAGTCTTGGTCTCCCCAAGCATCCTCCCTATTCCAGACACAAGCACACAAAGCCCGTCTGCTTTGCAGCATCCCCTTCTCTTGGCCAAGGTGCAGCAGTGGTCATCGCCAAAGCCTTGTCCTTTCTCTCTCCACTCCCTTGTCCTTGGCTGCCCAGTGCAATCCTGACTTCTCCCTAATCACTCAGCATGCCCTCGTCCAGCTTCATGCAGCTGGGAATTGCAGTATGCACATTCACAAACTCGCCACCCTTTCTTCCATCCTCCTCAGCCGGTACTTCTTTCTGAGCTCTGCCTCTAGGCCTGGCTATCCTATGCCAGATCTTTATACAACTGTTGCACGCACATGTCTAAATAGGAAGAAACCAAATCTTTACCATTTGTCTGAAAAGTAGGTGTATTAAGTCATGATACTAAACTGGTGACATCATACCCACTTAAATGGGACTAGCATCACCAAGTCAATGTTACGGCTTGGATACAGAATGCGTTGGGGGGGGGGGGAGAAGATACTTTTCTGTTTAAAGCACAATCCTTTTCACTTGCTTCTCTCTCTCTGCCCCCACCATACAAGTATTAAGTGACAGACATATTTCAAGGTTCCCACCAGCAAACATGACTTTCTACAAGCGGCTTCACCCCCTGTACGTCTCTGCTCTTTCATATGCAACATGAGAGGAAGTTCGATTGTCCGAGGTAAGACTTGGCTACTTTAAAGTAGGTTCAGCGTGTTCACAGATATTAGTTTACATTTTTTTTTCCCCCCACTCATTTTGAAAGATGCAGATTAATTTTAAAGTATAGACCAGAGAATTCAAACTCAGACTCATAGAGGAGTCAGGCCAGAAAGGACCTCAAGAGGTCACATCTAGTCCAACCCCCTGCCTGAGGCAGGATTATCCATATTCAAACCATCCCAGGCAAATCCGATGCCTCACCTATCAGCAAACCTACACGGGCACCCCTGACGAGACAGTACAACACCTCCAGCCTGCGCATGCACGACCATCTCCCGAGTCTCTGTCTACCTGCTGCTCACGCCACTGGACAATGCTATTCACTGAAAAGAAAAAAGGTACAAAGACTTGCACAGCTCTCACACCCACAGTAATGGCACTGCCACACTGTAAAAGCACCATGTGCGTGCTAAGCAAGGCTTTACCCCTTTGACTGAAATAAATCCAGTCAAAGGGGTAAAAAGGCGAGTACAGGTCTGGCGAAGGAGAACATGGCTCTAATTCTAGGCACCTGTACACGGCATCCCACTGCACAGGTTTAGCTCTGCTCTCTCCCTCCAGTAGGTGCTGCAGACCAAGGGAAAGTTTTCCTCCAAATGTTTTACTAAGAGTCATGCCAAGCACTTACTGTGAAAGGCAGTGGGGACATCAGTCCTACATGGAGATGGGGGAAAGCCATGCTACTCATGCCAGACTTTTATTTTAAATATCTGAGCAAAAACTGCTCACAAGAGAAAGATGCTAAATTAAATCTGCACTTTAAAACCAAACAACATTTCAATTGGGAAAGCAAGAGAGCAGAGTCAAAGCCAGCCTGACCACTACAAATTTTTACATTAGCAGAATATATGTGTAGCTTCAGACTACCATCCAGCCTGGCCTTGCATGCCCAGCCAATTCTGTAATGCAAGGGACTTACTCAAATGAGAAAGGGGCTTGAGACTCCAGGGATCGACACTTCACCACTCAACGTTTAGAACAGGGGCGGGCAATTACTTCAGGCGGAGGGCCGCTTACTGACTTTTGGCAAGCCATCGAGGGCTACATGACAGGCAGCCAGGGGCAGATGAATATTCATTTTCTACATTTTTTAGGGGGCCTGCTGGCCAGACAGAACGGCCTGGCAGGCGCATCCAGCCCGTGGGCTGCATTTCGCCCGCCCCCGGTTTAGAAGCTGAAAAGTGAAATGTTAGATCCCACTTGATGCACCAAACAAACCCAGCACTGTGGAGAGAACAGAAGGATGCCGTAAAAGAGAAAACTGGCTGATGCTAGTTCTCTGCAACGTCACAGGATGAGTAAGGTAAAGGCTCGATTACTGCAGGAGAAGAGAGTGCTGCCATAATTTGGGTAGTGTGCTCTGCTTCACCCCATTCCATAATAGCAATGAATATAACCCAAAAAGAGTCTACTTAAAACCTAACCTGAAAAAAAAAAATGTCAAACGGACTACCCCAGATCAATACCCAATAGACTGGACAGGTAGTTCTCCGCCTTTTTTAGATTCAAGGCACCCCTCAGAAAGTGCTGGCTCTTAGTTGTCTTTTTTTGGACAACAGAAGAAAACTAGAGCAATTCTTCTGTTGCAAAGAACTCAAAGGTCACAATAGGTTAGAATGGTTTAACACTATGGGCTCCTATTTGAAATCTCTGGGTTTATCTTGCGACTCACATTTGCACCTCTAGCAATGCTGAACAGCACCCTGGCTGAGAATTACTGCGCTAGACACTCGCTCCAAAAGCACAATGGGTTCGTAGAGATAGAATATTTGAGCCAGGACCACAGCGCTCTGCCACTTCTCCTTCACCCGGACATACAACCCCGCAACACCGTTCACTGCCTACCAACGCAAACAGGGTAAGTTATGGACAGTCTAGCACAACAAGCAAGACATCCAAAGAGGTGTCCAGAAACACCCATGTGTACAGTGTATAAAGCTCCCAACATCAGCCCAAGGAGAATTCTGTAGGGCAACTGAATGCTGCTGCAGGTGGATGCACAGAGATGTCCACTAAGGATTCCCTTTAACATAAAATGGGAGTTTTTCTGCTCAAACACATCAGAAAGTATTTCAAGGGTTTCAGCTGCCCAGTACATCACGCTTGCTCCTCAACAGAGGATAAAAAAAGTGCCTGGTCCTCTCCCACTCACCCCCAACTCTGTCAGCAAAACCAGTCAAAAAAACTGAAGGCCCAAAGGCCCTCTACATACTCATTCAACCTCCTCAGAAAAGTTTCACAATTCTGACAATACAGAGAAAAAGTTCCAAGTAATGAAATTCATTATTTGCATTATGTTCACTACCAACACAGCCAAAACTTAATGCCAAAGCTGTCCAACTGCAGCCCGCAGGCTCCACCCAGTGCACAAGGGGTTAACACAGGATGCCAGCTGCTACCCCCTCCCTCCCCATTGCTCCTGCTGCTGCAAGGCGGGGGCAGGAGCTGGGGGAAAGCAGCACAGTGGGAGGGGACCCCGCAAGTCCATGCAAAGTGGAGCCTGGGGCAGGGTATACGCATCCCAGTGGCAGGCTCAGGGACACGGGGAAAACGTAGCCCAAGGTTATTGAGCACGCTGCACACCATGCATGCAGCCTGCTGGACGCGCTTCACCAGTTGAGGGGACTGAATCTGCAGGTTCCACGTGGGGCAGAGCAGGACCCAGCTGGGCTCTAGCAGCTGCCTGCGCTCCCGTTTCCAAGGGTCAGCCAACGCCAGCTCAGCCATTCTGACCCCCCTGCCAGACCACACGTCACCCCGGACCCACTGCTTTCCCCTGCTGCAGAGTTTAATCTCTGAGCTTTCACACCCTTGTTTCAGAGGCAATCCAGCTCTGAAGGACACTGATTGATTGTAGATCTGGCCTGGACAGGAAGACAGCCCTGTGATCCTACTCATTTGTTTTTGAACAGTAAAGTCTCTCTTAGATTCAATCCAGCCCTTAAACACCTGGTTACTGCCCTGAGAGCATTGCAAAGTCATAACTGCTGGGCAAGGGCAGTGGCTGGAGCCGACTCGAGGTAACTCAGCAAAAAAATATCCCTGTGAATCCAGGTAAGGAAATGCACAAGCAGCAAAGGATTAAGTGATGCACTGGAGGGATCTGAGCACTTGCACAAAACATGACATCAAGGACTTTCTTCCTTGCCTGCAGACCAAATTAGTGTGTAGGAAGCATTATCCCATCCTTCATCTCTTCAGTGCAGAACCTGGGGAACGGACACATCTTCCCTTTCTGCACTTAGTCAAATCCTCCTGTGAAAAAACACCTGCTCAGCATAATGCAGCTTTTTCACAGCCACAGGAAGCATTTATTGTACGAGCCTACGCATATTCGAGCAGGCACCTGCTACACATTTGGGAAGGCCAGCCTAAACCACGATTTCATCTCCATCCTGACGAATAGCATTCCTTTGGAATAGGAGGGATCCTGGAGATTTGAAGAGGAAACAGGACTGGCAGTGCATCTGCAGCACCAGGATCCTAGCTCTCCAGCCTCCTCAGTGACCAGCTCCCACACCGGTTTGCTTCAGCACACACTACATGGGGCTAGCATCAGATGAAGATGCACTGCCCTGACTCCACACCACTGACCAGGGGTCATCTCCCCCATGGGGAGGACAAGCCCCTGTTATGCCAGGAGCCAGCTGCTGTTCCATTCTGCCCGCCTGCCAAACTTTACCTTCCTCAAGCCATGGCAGGAATTTCCTGCAGGAACAACTGTGCTTGGACTGCTCCAGGGTAGGACATGTTCTTTTAAGGGATTTGATGTTAAAGCTCTAGGTTGAGACAACTGATATTTTTATTTTTATTTTTATTGGGGGGGGGGGGATTTGTTTTTTTTTGGGGGGGGGGGTGGGGGGCTGGCACACAGGCAAGAGCTGGAGTTCAGCCTTGGCTTTGGTTTAATTAGTTTAATGGTAGCCTCCATGGCCCTCCCAAGCATCTCTGTCCCCTTCTGCTCCAGTCAGCCTGACTGCCAGTATACGGTCACCTCTCAGCTGTCCACACTGAAGGGAGTGTGTGGACCCAGAGAACCTGCACGCAACTTATGGACTGTGGTCAACTTTGTGCAGCCATTGCCACGAAAGTGAGGGCATCATGATACACCTCTGTACATGTGTCACTTCCAACATGGCTTCAGCCATTTCACAGGTCGGAGTCAGCTTCCTTCCACTTGACTGACTGGGATGGAAGTAGCTTGGTACGAAGAGGCAGCTCCTAAGCAGACCTGGGTGAGCAGGGAAGTGAGAACTTGCCAGGGAGGAGGAAAGGGCAGAGGGGATGAAGGCGAGGTGGAAAGGGGAGGGGGCGGGGGTACAAGAAGTACTGGCCAGAAGGGGAAAGCTAAACAGACTTCTGCAGTAGGGGCACTGGCTAGCCACAGGGGAGCCCTGGATCTCCTCCTCAGCCCCACCTCCGACAAGGAGTGCTTCAGCATGTTGGGAAGACAAAGGGAAGCGCAGACAGTGGTGGCTGTTTTCCTCAATAGGACATAAGAAGAGGAAGAGAGTCATGGTGTGCTCAGAAGCTGCAGAAAGCCTACCAAATCTCCCGAGGAGGTGACCTGTAAGCAGAGGCCTCGCGTTCAGCAGCAGGTGCCAGGAAGGCACGTTTACACCTGGGAGAAGCTGAAGGATGTGCAGAGAGCCCATGCTGGGGCATGGGCTCCAGGTCACAGGGGAGGGGGTGCTAGACCATGCGTCTGGGCCCCAAGTATGGACCCAAGCCAGGGGCCACCTGAACTCCCTTCAGACCGCACAGCAACTTGCAGCGTGTCGGGCTCAATAAACTGGAGCACAAATATTTCATTTTGGATCAATCCCAAAGAATTCCATATCACCTAAACGGGGCACTTATTCGATGCAAGGGCGGGTATTTTCAACCCTTTTAAAATTAGGTCAGTTGGTACAGGGCAAAAGCTATTTCAATTACAAATCTGCTTCATTTTAGAAGTCAAAAAGCCAAGCGTTTTGACTTCTTCCAAGGAGCCCCCTTTTTCTCAGCTCAAGGTGTCTGGGCTGAGTTTGGCAAATTTGCATATTGTTTAATTTGCCCCAAAGCTCAATTTTGGGAACAAGTTTATTGTTCATCAATAAAAGAAAAAAAAAAATTCTGCTTCACTCCAGTATTCACCACCAAGGCTTGGAAGGGGCCCATGCGACCAGCTCACACAACAGCCCTGGCCCTGCCTGTCGCTGCATCGGGGGCTAGGAAAGGGGCAGTCCAGGGTGCCCTCCAAGCGCCTCGTTTTCTGAAGGGACAAGCCTCGAGCTCTGGCTCTGGAGCTGGAAGGCCCTGGATGTTTCCCTTGCACCCGCCACCTCCCCCAGCAGCATCTGCACGCAGCAACAGGGGACGAGGCATTTCACACTCCTTGGCGCCCATGCCAGGGGCGCGCTCTCCCTCCCATCTCCGCAGCCCTCCCCATCATTTCAATATCAAAGCTCACTTCAGGCCTTGCCAACCTGCACACACAGCCACTTGTTTGTTCATTCTGTCTTAAAGCCAGGACCGTTGTACAGAGAGCAACACGCTGCTGGGAGACAAGACCAGGACGGAGGTACGTGCAGCAAGGGGAGTTGTCCCTAAAGGCCGCTCCCAGCCCCAGGGAAAGCTGCAAAAAGATTAGGAGGATCCCAGCACTGCGGCAACATGCCTGCAAACCACCCTTCCCCTGCTCCCCAGCTTGCTGTAGGCAGTTGGATAGTGGAGTCCTGCCAATGCCAAGGCTGGTGCCAGCTCCACATGCCAGCTCTGTGACAAGAGATTAACTGAAACTCCTCCCTTCACGTTTAAACACCTCCCTTCCCCCACACAAACAAAGGATCAGAGGACCCCTTCCCTCCAACAGCCCTGCCCCAGCAGCACAGCCAAATGCTCCCCCAGCCACAGGCAAGGGCAGACACTGCTTGGGGTCACCTACAAGAGGACAGACACTTGAAAGACATCAGCAAATCTGCTCGTTGAGGACCAGCACAGGCACACAGCAGCCCCCTGCACAGCATCCATCCTGCTGCCCTGGATGTGCCCGCCAGTGCTATCCTGCGGTGCCTTTGCCTCCAGAGGGCAGGCAGCGGTCCCCAGAGCTGTGCTGCAAGTCCCGTGATGCTGCCTTGAGTTGTTCACAGCTGTAGCACCCATCAGGGAGACAGACCGACAGGCTGGGCTCCACGAAGAGACCCAGCAACTCAAGAGGCTCATGGGCCTCCTTTGAAGGCTGGCCCTGGCCCAACATGCAGCAAGGGCTGCTGCTGGGACACTTGCTGTAGCTGCTGCGCTCCCTTGGCAGAGCTCTCGTGGACCCTCAGCCTTTTCCAGAGGGAAAAGCCCAGGACATGCCACAGCTCAAACAAAGCACAGGGGCAACAGAATAGAAAACTCTTCACAGGAGAGTGCAACATGATATACCCACCTGACTAGGGGAAGCTGCTTGTGCAGTGATATGGCTCAACAGAAAAGGGAGCCGCTTCACTGTCTTCCACCAGTAGCCCCTTTCCTCCCCCAGTTGCTGGTGGATTCAGGATCACTCCGATGCAGTTCAGAGCTGGCAGAGGCTGCTGCTGGAGGCGCTAGGAGTGAACTGCAGCCACCAGCTTAGGGCCCAGAAGAGTTCTTCCAAACCCCCAGCCGCCTGGTATCAACATGAAACAATGCAATGCAAGACAAATGCTTATTAGCCTTAGGACTACATCCTGTCTGTCTGCTGGTCTCTATGTCTAGATCAGAATATTTCCACATGGATTTGGGTCAATCACCAAACTGCCACGGTTGAAAGGAGAAGAGAGAGCGCAAACAGAAAGCTAAGAAACCTTGGATCCTGTGCCACGGCTTCTCTCCTCATTAAATAAGAAGCAAGTAAATGATGCACAGAAGTGTGCATGTGTATGTGCATATGTGGGGGCGGGGGGAAATGAGAAGAATTTTGATTCTTAGAGTAGAATAGGCAGAGCTGACACTCCCTCCATATAAAAAAAGGCATTAGGTACTACTGGCTTGGTTCCCACCTTCTATCAAAGGATGCTTCTGAAGAGAAAATAGCAATTTACTTTGAAAGCTTCCTTAGATGAGGCTTAGATACTATCCCTGCTCCCCCCATGTCCTTAGAGATTGCTATGAATAGTTTCCCAGATGCTTAGCATGCCAACTGGTGCAGGACTTCAGTATCTTGCTACAAGCAATTATGGCCTTAAGACCTTGGCATTCTGGCCAGAATGAGCTGAGCAGGATGCAACTGTTATTTGTAACGTTCATGCCGGGAGGATCTTCAGAGCACCACAAGCTTCCAAAGAAGTGACAAGGATTAGAACAAGAACAAGAGTGTCCAGAGAACAATTTTCTGGCAATCGTAAAAATAGGAATTCCCTTTCCACAGATAGATTTCTGGAGCTACAAATAACCTTTTCCTCCTGAGAACAGCCGTCTCATGCACGAGTAGAACAAATCATTCCAAAACCTCCTCTTGAAGCAGTAACAGCTTAAAGTATTCTGGTCCATCTCATGGACCGTCACAGCCACAGCAGCATTCCAGACCCCCGATTAATCTTGCCATCCAAGTATCCACCAAGTCCAATGGACCTACACACATGCCACGTGGCCATGGCGTTTCCTTGGAGGATTCCAGACAAGCATTCTGTAGAGCATTTGGACATGATGAGGATGACAGATTGGTGTCCTCTGCATCAGGTGCATGGTTTCATGGCCTCTGAAGAGATTTCAGCAGGTACACTTGGAAAATCCAATTCAGGGAATAAACCAACTGCATGGCACCAGCACTCCTAGCCGCTAGACAGAACTGACTATGGATTATCACTACCAAAGAACCGATGCAACTACACTTTGGATCTTTGCACAGGGTCAACATGGCAATATTGGGAAGTGGCCACAATTTTACCATCATGGTAAAGGTATTAGCAGCACTATACATTTGGTCATAAAGCTCTTCTGGATTTTGACCTGATGAATACAGGTTGTTCCAAGGACGCAGGTAGCACTGAACAGATCTGTTTTCCCTGGCCAAGGCACTGACTGTCATGTCATTTAGATGGTTAACATGCAGCCTTGCTGTGACCGCTGCCAGCCACATCTTAAGGCTAGCTGCAGAGAGAAAGTTGTGCACAGGCATTGTGAGCTCGTAGGCAAGTACTCTTTTTGACTTCACCATGTTGAGGATCTAGTTGGTTTGGAGCAGGGGTGGGCAAAATGCGGCCCAGGGGCCGGATGCAGTCCGCCAGGCCATTCTATCCAGCCTGCGGGGTCCCTAAAAAATTTAGAAAATAAATATTTATCTGCCCCTGGTTGCCATCATGCGACCCTCAATAGCTTGCCAACACTCAGTAAGCAGCCTCCACCCAAAATAACTGCCCGCCCCTGGTTTGGAGGAAGTTGTGTCAGGGATTCCTTGAAAGTTTCTGTTCCAGATCATTGTGTCTGCCCAGATAATACATCCAAGGCCAGCCTTTCTTTAAAAGTTTCACCAAACAGCTTCTTGCCTGTAAATATGGGTACACAAAATCTGTTTGGGATGACATACTGCACTTCATGGATAAAAAAAAGTTTTCCTGTAGCCACCAAGCAGCTTCCAGTCATAGATCAATTGAGGATCCGACTAGGACAGAACCAGAGGCATATCAATTTGAGCAAGGTCAGCACCCCTTTTGCTATGAGTTATTTGCTTTCCTTATGTAATGTATGAACCCCCCCAAGATGTTCGTCTAACCTCCTCTTAAAGACCCCCAGGGTAGGAGCCAGCACCACGTCCCTTGGAAGTTGGCTCCAGATCCTAGCCGCCCTGACAGTGAAGTAGTGCCTCCTGATGTCTAGTCTGAATCTACTCTCAGTCAACTTGTGACTGTTATTTCTAGTCACTCCTGGTAGTGCTCGGGGGAACAGGGACTCCCCCAATAACTGCTGGTCCCCTCTGACTAGTTTGTAACAGGCCACCAGATCCCCCTCAGCCTTCTCTTGTGGAGGCTAAGCAGGTTCAGGTCCCGTCGCCTCTCCTCGTAGGGCCTGCCCTGCTGACCCCTGATCATGCGAGTGGCCTCCTCTGGACCCTCTCCATGCTGTCCACATCCCTCCTGAAGTGCGGCGCCCAGAACTGGACGCAGTACTCCAGCTGCAGCCTGACCAGTGCCGCATAGAGGGGGAGGATCACCTCCTTGGACCTGCTCGTGATGCATCTGTGGATGCACGACAAGGTGCTTCCTGACCGCGTCCCCACACTGTCGGCCCATGTTCATTTTGGCATCAGTAGCGACTCCAAGATCCCTTTCTGCCTCTGCACTGATGAGAAGGGAGTTCCCCAGCCTGTAGGTGTGCTGCTGGTTCTTCCTCCCCACGTGTAGCACCTTGCACTTGTCAGTGTTGAACCCCATCCTGTTCTCATCCGTCCACCCCTGTAACCTGCCTAGGTTTTAATAAGAGAAAAAAAAATTGCTGTGTGCAATGTGTCCTTCACTTATGGTCTCTTTTAAAGAGAAGTCTCCTTCTGCCCAGTCCTGAAGGCAATGCTGCTACACACCTCCCTAGGCTTCCAAAGCTCAAAGAAACGGCTTTGTTTTGATTTAACATTTGTTTCGCTGAGACGTTGTCATTTGGCTCTCATGTTGTCATTAGTGCTGATGACAGATGTAGGGCAATAACTCAATCAATC
>NW_005841833.1:7235907-7245033 GCF_000455745.1 Alligator sinensis | reverse complement strand
CAATCACTTAATTTAAAAAAAGGGCTTTACCGGAAGAGGAAGCATGTCAGTTTGACCTGACTCCCCAGTGTCTGTATAGCTTGTGTGCTTCAGTGGGGCTTTTTGGCACTTTTATCTAATAGCTGATTCAATCAGCTACTGGGCCCAGGTAGGCCACCTGGCTCTGGCTGATTCAACCAGCTATTGGATAAAAGTGCCAAAAAGCCCTGCTGAAGAGCGTGAGCTATACGGATGCTGGGGAGCCAGGTCAAACTGACAGGCTTCCTCTTCTGGGTATATGCTGCACTTGGCGTGGGGTGCACCAACCTGAAAGTAAGGCTCTTCTTTGGTTTTTATTCCGATGTCTGTAAGCACCCTAGGAGTTTGTCACAACTAGGGGCCTAACAATGCTTGCAAAAGGAAACGTCTTACCAGTACGAATGAGTTCCTTGCAAGCCACTGCCTTCCTGCTCGGAGAAGAGTCCATGCAGAGTCTGGTGGAACGTTTTTTTTTTAAAACTTTGGCATGTACAGAATTGCTCTCCTCACTATTCCCGCTGCAACACAGTTAAAGTCATAGGACCCTGGAACTGGCAGGCACCCCAAAGGCCACCTGGCCCAAGCCCCTACATGAATGCAAAGTGCTGCTCCTAAACCTTCCCTGTCCAACACTTATCCAATCTCTTCTTGAAACTGAGCTCCCAGTCCTGGTAGTGAGGATCAGTTGGCTGTGAATCAACAAGGCGTAATTCACTCTGTAGAGCCTGTCAGTGCCTGGAGAGTAAGTGGTGGCCTAGGGAACACCGCTTGGATGTAGCTGGGTGTTGGAAGGGCAGCTCTTTTAAACATCTGCCCTTACTCTGACATGGCAAGGTGCTGCTGCAGAGGCAGACCTGGGTAAATGAATGCCATTCCTCCCCCCCACCCCAAAATAGAGAGATAATGGCCACACAAAAAAAAACCAACGTTATTGGGAAACAGTCAGCATCCAACTAGCTCAACCTCAGAGCTGGAAGATCTAGTGACCTCAGCCAGGGTCCCGGAGCTGGGCATTCATCCCTTAGTGATGAGCAAGAACAGAAAGGTCTTATTTCTTACTCCTTAACATGTGCCAAGCCAGGAAACAGGTTCAAGAAGTCCTGACAGCTTACTGGAATACAAGCAGCACAAATAAGAGATGTCGTCTCACAAGATAGCAAAATTACATCAATTTGTTGCAAAAATCCAAGCCACCTTGAGAAAAATAAAGAATTAAAGTCAATGGCTGCAGTTTGAGGTGTGGTAGGGAAACAGCCGAGCCTTTTTGGGGGAGGCAAGCTTTGGGAGGAGGTTTGGAGAACTAAAATGGGAGGAAGCTAAAAGAAAAAGCAGACGTCCCAGCCTGCTCCACTTGCGCAAGATGCTTCATAGCTGATCCCAGCGAGGCATCGCCCCCGTCACGGCACCGCTCTGCCTTCTCCTGGCCTGGACCGCTTGGCCCAGCAGCTGCTACTGCAGGTTTGCTGCGAGAGCTTGTAAACACTGCATTGCAACACAGCAAAGCTGTCAGTGAAGCAGCAGCTAGTCTTACCATTTGGCAAAGGAAAGCATCTTGGACATGAGTTCTCTGCATTTCAACAGGGGAAAAAGTGACAGATCTCCAACATTTCTGCCCTATTCTAGAATACTGTTACTTAAAAAATAATTTATAAAGGGGGTTGACAGACAGAGTTAAATGTCTCCCTTTCCACTGTGGTGACTGACTTCGGGCACTGCTCCTCTTCCAGCTAAGACTTGTATTACTCTGGAGCAGCAGACAGAAGAGGTTCCTCTCTCCACATTTGCCATCATTTTAGATGTCAATAGCTTAAGCAGAGCTACAATTCACCATTTGAACCATGCCTACCCTACAGCTTCCACCTCCAGCAAGTCTGGCTGCTACAGTTGTTAGCGCACACACAGCCAGTGGTCACGATTACACTGCACGTGCTACCAAAAAACCCTCTCCTGGTCAGCTGGCCGTACTGGCACAGTGCGAGCTGCAGCGGATACAGTTCACCACTGAGGAGCAAGTTGAATCAAAAGACTAATATAAACAACCCTGCTAAGCACCCGAATCCCGTCTACGTTCCACCTCTCCCCAGCGCCAACGACGGTCTCTTGAATAGGTGGAAATCCTTTGGTGGTTCGCCAAGTGCCGCCACGGTAGTTTACCAAGCGTAGCCCCTTCTTACGGCAGGGATCGTTCCTGCGAGGGGGGGCAGGAAGAGCTGAACAGCAGCAGTGAAAGTGCTTTTCCCCAGGCCACGATTTCAGCAAGGTGACTGGCTAGTGCCCCAGTTGCAAGCTGCCTTCAGTATACAATTCCTCCCTGCTAGCGAATGAAACAAAAGCAGACCTAGCCCAAAACTTTACAAGAGCCATGAAACAGGAGCGGTAAATGTTTCATTGACATAATCTCTGCTGCGCTACAACGGACATGCAGAGTGCTATCCAGTCTTGATTTCCCAGTAAATAGTATAATGCATTTCATCGCGCTCTGGGTCTTAAAATATTTGGCATCCACCGCGTGGCTTGTCTGATGCCTAAATTACTGTTGTCAGCACCTTATTTCTTGCAATTTTAAACTGCTATTTCACTTTTACATTCTCAGTCACCAAGACAGTCACTTTTTACAGGGTCTACAACAACAACACCACCACCACCACCACGTCATTTTTGGTTCATATTAATTCTTCAGGACAGGCAGAAAACAGACTTCCCGATTACTATCAAGTTCCATTCCCAAATCTGCGGCTGGGACTGCAGCGCTACCAGTAACAGTCAGTCTGTGGACTCATCTGGCCCCGTTGCAACAGCAGGAACACCTCCCCCATCCATTTACAATGAACCCCCTCTCACCAGCAAAGAGTTGCAGGAGCCCAGGGTACGCACATCTGCGCGGCAGCACTGTTGGCAACCACCCCAGCCCTGCCCCCGGGAAGAAGGGGCACAAAAGACGCTGGAGCACAAAGTAGTAAATAAAACAGAGGCAATAATAGTAAGTCCCATTAAAAATAGGAAAACCAGCATTGTACACATAGAAAAAAAAAAAAAAAAAGAGTCTTTTCAGATCTGCGAGGTAGGTTAGCAGAAGCGTTTTTAAGAGATTGCCAGTGTCCCTCCAGCCCAGTGAAACAGATGAACTTTCCATCCTGGCAGCAGCCAGAACACAGCAGCTCTTCTAGGGGCGAAAGCCAGAAGCGTTTCCTCAACTTCCTGCACTCCTCAGGGACGAGGGCTTAGCAAGGTTAAGAGCAACATTTACCATCCACTGCAAGTACAACAGCAGTTTAAGGGCGCTGCATTTTTAGACTAGGATATCCTGCCAGGAACCAAACCACCGTGAAATGTAACATTACGGGACCGGGATATTCCAGCAGCTCGCTTTTCTTGGCGATCAGCACTTGCTGTGTGGTTCGACCCAGTGGCCAGCAGGGAACCCACGAGGGTCCCGCACAACTTTCCCTTAAGAGCAAAAGCATCAAGCTCTCCTGAAGTGCTCCCCTGGCTCTCGTTCCCCAAGAAGGGGCATGGCCCGAGGGGTGTTTACAGAACAGCCTGGATTTCGAAGCCGTGCGTCACGCCAGAGCAGAAGAGCCGAGCGTGCCTGCAATGCACGGACGGGGTGGATCTACCCTCCCTCCATAAACACGATGGAGAACCGCCAATTCCGTTCAATTCATACCTCCCCCAACCCAGCAAGCCCAGTGGGCATCTCCAACATCACCACCTGCACCACACAGACACCCAGCAATCCCACAGGAGGAAGCAGGAGTTATCCTAAACCCAGATACCCCTTTTAGGAACTCCGCATGCAACAGGAGAAAGAGCAAGTCAGCACACCAAGGCCTCTGCCCTTTTCATTCCCGCAAAGGATCTCATAAAAAACACAGACCCGACTAAGATGTACATATCCAAAATTACTTTTTCTTGGGCAGGTTTTTCCCCTCCAGAATTTAAGTGCTAGGCCTTTAATTACACTGGCAAAGTCCGAACGCTGTGTTCACAACATTAAGAGAACAAAGCAGGAACAAAGTCACAGGGATTTTTCTTCCCCCAGTATTTTTTTAATGGGTGGAAAGATGCTGGCAAGAGATGTAGGCATAATGCCACCAACCAAGGGGGAAGGGGAGGGAAAATTAGGTGTAAAATGATACATTCATAGACTATTTTGGCAGGAGACTGCTGCCAGTAGCTATACAGTAAAATCTAAGAATTCTGGCACTCTATGAAAGGAGAATGGCCCAAAATACACTAATGGCCTGGCTAGGATTACCTTGTACTTCATGAACTACCAAGTTTGTCCCATGCCACGCAGCAGAGACTTGCAGTACACATTTCACGTCAGTACTGCACAACAGCCTGGGCTCAAGGGAGAGGCACCAGGGAGCTTTGCACACACTTCCCACTGGAAGCTGGAGGCAAGAGTTTGAGCAGGGTTCGGGGGAGCTTCCCACAAGAGAGCAGGGCCTGCTCAACCCACTCCAGGGAACGTCTGGGGCTGGGAAGAGGCGTCCCCACACCACTCACTCAACAGGAAGACCAACTGGCCGAGGCAAGGCGCTAACCCACTCAGCTCTCCAGAGGAGCTTCTTGCACGAGTACTTGGTGACGGAGAGCAGGGGCAGGGCTGCAAAGAGTATGGCACCCGATTCCAGGGGAGGATGTGCACACACCGTGCCAGGCCAGGCGCTTCCTGTGCGCAACTAGGACGAACCTCTCCTTCAGCACAGACCTGACCGGCAGCAGGAGACAGTTTCTTTAGAACAACGCCCGTTTCCCCACGGTCCGAAGTGGCCGTTTGCAGCCTGCGATTTGAAGGAAGATGCTCCAGTTCACAGTGCTGCGGGCAGCAACTCACTGGACCAGTCTCTATGCTTCGGTGGGACAACCATCATTGCCCCAGTTCCTGAACAAAGAGCGCTAGGCTCCACCAAACTCTCAAAAGGTTCTTCAAGAAATCTGTTGCTTGCGACTCAGTCGCTAGCCCTCAGGAACAATGCACACCTGGGCATAAAGGACACTATGCAAAGAACACCACAGGTTGATGACACCGGCTGCCAAAGAGGTCTGACCTCCGATCCCCCTGACCAAGTGCAAAAGATGCAGCGTCCTTACCCTCAGGACAAACTATGACCTGGGCAGAGTAACAAGGGTCACCCCAGAACAGGGACATGGCCGATAAGACAATGGACCTACCTACAATTAGGGTAAAGATTCCCCATCTGAGAAACAGCTCCCTGAGCTTGGCTCAACATAATGGGGGGTGGGGGTGGGGGGTGGGGGGGTGTGAGGTGACAACAAATGTCACTAATCGGAGTAAAAGGGCCAGGCTCGGACTCCTTGTGTTTCACTCCGGGTGCGGCGTGAACTCTGTCAACCCCACCATCTCTCACATCAATGCCTGCATGGAGCTACAACTTGCACGACTGGACTAGTGCACACACTTCTCTGCAGGGACTGGGCGAGAGAACACACCCTCATGACAGACGTTAGCCATCGTAGCCAGGTTAGATGGGCTTTTCCAGTAAGCCGACAGGGCAGGGGTTCCCAAACTGTGGTATGCGTACCCCTGAGGTACACGCAAAACATCTCCGGGAGATATGCAGGAGAAATTGTGAGATGGCAGATTTATTTTTCATTGTAATAATAATTATATTTTAACCCCTTACATCCAAAGTGTGCGCTGGTAGCAGTATGCGGGCAGCTGGTAAGTCAGGGAGCGGGTATGCAATAAGAAAGAACTTGGGAACCTCCGCCACAGAGGATGTCTGCATGTGCACGTACACGTCTGTATATTCTATAAGAACTCAAAACTAACTCTTCACTAAACACACTTCTCCCTTAGGAGGAGGAGACAACAGGTGACGGACGCTAGTCCCTTTGCTTTGTTTAGTATGCTACTGGACGACACTGGCACCAAGGTAGCGAGCCTGGCAATGAAGAGCTGTGCAAGACCTGCGTACAAGACCCAAATCAGGCCAACCGCGTGGACTGCCTAGCTCCACATCACACAGGAGTAGGACAGCCCTTGGACACTTGTTGTGGTCATCGTCAGAGCCAATGGGAGTCAAGTAGCAGAGTTACTGATCACTTCTGACAGAGGACAGAGAGGCCCCGGGACAGGATTACTCACTCTGAAGTCCTGCGCACAAGGCAGCCTTAGCAGAAGGAATAATTCCTGCCTCTGTCAAACACCTAATTTGTCGCACCTTTTCTTTTTTGGTGGAGACTAGGGACCAGAGTTGCTTTGGACAAGGACATTCCAGCTCTGAGAAGTGGCAGAAGGTCCTGGAGCAGCCTCTCGTGTATCCTAGTGGCCTGGCTTTGGCCACTGCTGTGTGGTTCAGTGAAATCCCACCATTCAGCGAGGCCCAGCCCGCTTCCTTTGACCGTCAGTCACTGCCACTGCACCACCTGCTCACGCCCGTCAGCGCCTCCAACATCTCCTACTCGTCTCATCCCGGCTCCCCCAAGCAGCGACTTGAGAGCTGCCCTCTCCCCACGCTTTCGAGGCCACCGACTGACAACAGTCACCACACCACTGACGTTAGCATCCCGCCACTGACCTTTTGCTAGGTTGGCAACTAGCAATTTATTCCCTCTGTTTTCTTGTCCTTCGTGGTAACTTTACCTCTCACCTCTTAGCTACTCAGTTTCCTTAACAGCCTCTCACGAGGGATTTTGTCCAAGACTTTCTGAAAGTACAAATGGGCAAGCTTCAATAGGAAGGTGGTATTTCAAACAGCCAGGCACTCTGGGAATCCCGCTCTTCTTCCCTCTTCACATCAGCACCTTGGCTAAGTCTAGGCTAGCTGCCCTGTGCCAGGAAGGTGCCAATGCCCATGCTAGGGGAGGTACAGGTACACGGAAGGAGGGACATGGCGGCCACCTTCAGGACAGCCAAGATCAACACACTTAGAGAGAAAAGAAGGGGAGCAGAGACGGGGGCAACACCTCACTGCAAACCAAAACGAGCTCGTTCTCAGCACAGCGGAGCAAGTGCCAGGGAGAGGGAGCCGAGGTTCTTGGGTTAATCTGGTATCAGATCTTTCGTTAGACCAAATTAAATAGCGGGGCATTTTTTTTTCTTAGCAAGCTTTCAGGTTTAAAAACCTTTCATCAGGCCGAGGAAGCATCTGCAGTTGAGCAGCTTTATACACACCATCCAGGCTTACACCCTCTGTGCAATAACGATTTAGCCACGTACAAGGGAGCCAGAGCTGCAGACGAGGGGGCATCCCAGAGGAAGCGAGCTAAAAATCGACACCCCGTCCCATCCCCCTCACCACGCCAACCGCTCATCTATAATCCAACATAAGAGAGACAGCAGGCAAACAGCAAGAGGTCATCTTCAAAGGGCTGGTTGCCAAGGGAAGCAAGTGCAGAGGCAACAGGCATGTCCCCATCAAAGTCCAGCAGCTGCCAAAGAACCACAAAGGTACAGCTTCCCCCGGGGCGCTGAGGGAAATGCAGAGACGAAAGACGATGCTCGGGAGCAGCTGGCTACTGGAACATAGATTGAGGTTTTATGCTTCCCAGCAGGGGGGGCACAAAAAACAAACACACCACACTAAACTATCATCTCTCCCCACCCCCCACCTAACTTCACTTTCGCCTAGCGTGCTCTTGAAACAATGCCGAGATACACCCGGTGCCACACTGAGCCACTCCAGCCACAGCCCATCCCTAGGCTTTGGTTCTTCATTTGAGCAAGGGACCTTCAAAATTCAACCTCAGGCCTGGTGGGAGCAGGCAGAGAAGAGAGGAATGATGGATTATTAGGTGTTTATAGCTGCAAAACTCCCAAGCAGAATTGCACCCCTCTATAACCAGAGCCTGAGGCGATTAGCTATACAACAGACAGGTCTATGCGATTTTACTGATAAGCTTTGGACAGATCCAGCAGAACTCCTTTATCATCCCAATCCCTGGAAAGCCGCTTGCATCATGTGTAGCCAGGAGTCCAAGTCTCCATAAAACCAGAGTAAAATCACATCTGCTTTTAGTTTCAAACCGTCTGATGACTGGTTTCACCAAGTGCTGCTATCTCCCAGCCAACAGAACAATATTCAAAGTTACCCAAGCGGTCAGCTCCGCAAGCGCAGCTCACAACATAACCATTCGCTGCTGCATGCCTCTGACACAGTCGTCCAGCTCAGTCCTCTCCTGCCACACTGGAGCGCACAGCCCTACTCATGCTTAAGAGCTTCTTAGAAATCCTGACCCGGGAAGGGCCAGCACCTCTGCATCTTCTTCCTACCGCTCGGGAGGTCAGGATGCTTCCCCCAGTCCTGAAAGGGACTGTCACCGAGCCAGCACCGATGGGACTTTGTTAGCAACTCCCGTCAACCGACAGCGAGACTCTCAGGCTACAGTTCTCAGAAGCTTTTTGGTATCCTCACAGGAAGAGCCAGCTTCCAACGTGGCCAATCTTGGGGTACCTCGAGAGCCCCAAGACCTTCAAGCCCACTTTCACACCATGCAAGCATGGCACAGAAACAACTTCCCTCTGTTTCCAAGAGTGCAAAGTGAGCCACATGCAGAGGAAGACAACAGCAACAAGAAAAAAGGAAGAAACGCGCGGGAACATCACTGAAGGAAGATAAGCAACCAGTGGACAAAGCGAAGAAGGCTGACATACTCAGCGAGGGGTTTGCCTTGGTCTTTACCAAAGCAAAGTTATTTGTGACAGGAAGTTTAATACAACTCAGCTCAAGGGCTTGGAGCACAGGCAAGAGTACAGACCAAAAACAAAAAGGTAAAGGATATTTTGGATACAAGTGACATGTATTCAAGTCAACAGACTCTGCTGAAGTTTACTCTCAGATACTACAACTAGCTGAGCGAGTCCAAAATTATTAGCGATCATCTTTGAGAATACATGAAGGACAGGAGGCCAGAAGAATTTAAAAGCAGGGAAATCCCAGTAGTTATGGACCAGCAGCCTAACTCGCCTTCCCAGAAGCATACTGGACTAGACGGAAAAATCAAATGCAAAAGTACAAAATGAATAACAACTGATGAGGTGGCAGCACTGTAGAAGGGAACCTGAGGGCTGCAGTGTATCGCAGTGAAAGCCAGCATGACACTGTAGCAAAAAAAGAAAGATTTAATGGATATTAA
>NW_005841833.1:7207296-7235876 GCF_000455745.1 Alligator sinensis | reverse complement strand
AGGAATGGGACAGACGTTGAAGATAATTATTCCCAGGTACTTGGCAAGAGCGGGGCCTCAGCTGGTGTATACTGTCCAGTTCTGGGCACCATACTTTAAGAAAGATGCAGACAAACTGCTCTCCTCTGGACTCTATCCAACTTGAACAATAAGAAGTTTGGAAAAATGTGAATTTGATATAGTTTTGTAAGTGGCAGTAACATCTGGGGATAAGGATGATCAGAAATAGGAGCAAATTGTACTTGGAATTTCCAACTTCACATCCTGCTGATGACCTACCAGCAAACAGTTTAGCCAATTAAAGACTACAGAATTATAATAGTGTTAAAGCTTGCAACATTGTCAAGTATTCTAGACTTAAGAAGTACCAGAAACAACCTTAAGTCAGGATCCTTGTGAGATACACATTTGGTAAGAGTATTTAATAATATAAAAAAAAAAAGTCACAGCACTTTTCCACAGGATCACCTTTCACTGCACAGGATGCACTGTGCCCCGCAAACAGCCCGAGGCATGCTGTTGTCCACTGAAGCCCTGCCTTATCTGCTGCAGAAACACGGGGGGTGGGGGGTCAGGATAATAAAGTGAGGATCCACAGTAGAAAATGTGGTCCCCAAAATAAACTCGCGTTTCCGAGCAGCACGAGCCAGTGAGCAGGCTTGGGTGCTCCACCCGACAACTAACAAGTCTGTACCAAGTGCTTTGCCAAAGCTGCAAACAAGGTTGACAGAAGGTGCACTTTGAACAGATTAAAGGCTAAAACAAAGTGTTAATTGTTCTGGGGGGAGGGGGAAATCGAACCCTGTGCCTCAGGCAGGACACCCAAATTAGTTAATGCTTGTCAGTGCTGTTCCCAATCTGTGCCTTGGGTGTCCAGTGCAACTTGGGGAGAGGAGCTCTCCCTCCCTAGGGCTAGAGGGCGTGCTGAGAAGACGGGTCAATGCATGTCACGTCCCCAAGACGTTGGGAGCACCGCAGAACAGCCCAGGAGGAAACAGCTTGTATCTGGTGCAGGCCTTTGGGTGCTTCAGGTTCACGTGTGGGTCCCTTCAGTTTACAAGTAGTGGATGGGGCTATTCAAAGTCAAACTGTGGGCGGATGTAAAGCTCTCCTAAGAAACAACAGTTCAAACATCCCATAAGACATGTCAGCGGCTTCCTAGCAGGGCTTAAATCATAAGGGAGTTTCCCCCTCAGAAAAATCTTCCGGCCTAAACACCAAGGACTGCGTAGCAATACTGATGTCATGTGATCCGAGTTTAAAATTCTCCCTACACCAGACAGCTGATAGTGACCCTCCTCCCTTCGCATGCATGTCTTGCTTTCCCAGTAATCACGCTTCTTCTCTTTTGCTAATCGTTTGTCAGCTACCATTAGGAATCTCCCCCCCTCCAATTTCACAGCTCTACCTACTGCATCCACCCCCCGGCCTTGCTTTCTTCCTCTGACCAGAAGAAGAATGCTTTACATTCAAAAGCTTGCTTAACTTTATTTCAACTATGCAGATATCACCCCTAAAAAATCCTTGCCTCTAACAATTTCTGGACCAACACAGCTACAACATAATTTAACACTCCCAGTCTAAAGGTAACTTAAGAGTTTTTACAGTTACTGTCATCATGCAATAAAGTGTCATTGACCTCCAACCCACCTTTCTTTCAAGGTAGGAGTTATAGGTCAGGCCCAGGTGCCTTGCATAACATGCTCATGTGACGTCTGCTGCGGCTGTACTGGACCGACGGCCCAGGCAAGAGCTCTGCCATCATTCCCACAGCATGCACAGTGCAGGCAGTGAGCGCTCTTCATGCACCGACATGCATCCATTCCCCTCTAAACATGGGCTTTGCAAACACATGCAGATCATCTTTGCAAGAAAAAGATTTCAGGTGTCCATGTAGAAGCAGAAGGGGCCCATGCAGCACATACCCATGCTATCTTTCACCAGAGCCCTCATCATTAGTTTCAGTATGCAAATTAAGTGTCCACATCATACAAAGTTTACCCAAGATTGAGGATCAGCATCAGCTACTTCACAGGCATCTAAAAACGAAGGTGAACGGGCAACACAAAAGGCAGAATAGCTCAGAATTGATGCACGTGAGGCATAACTTGAACTCAGATACTGTGGCATCTAACAACTAAGTTCCTAGCAGAAAGATCAGTGTGGACCATGTAAGGCCTCAGGCTAAACAGAACAACAGCAAAGACCCTGGGTCCGCTTTCAGAAATGCGAGATGCAGGAGCAATGGAAAAAGGTAACAACCAACCAGCTGGAGAATCATGTCCAACTGCAGGTACCGTGTACTCAGAGCAGGCACTTCTGCACACCTGCTCAGTGGCAAGGGCTTTCCCTGCTGTAAAGGGAGCACTGCCGAAATATTCTAAGCTTCTGCAAGCTTTGCCTATGAGCGTCAAGCTGCCCTAGGGCTGCTTCCACTTGCGTGATGAGCCAAAACAGCCCCAGGGGTCTCTTGGATCACGAGGAACAAAGCAATGACCAAGCATGCAACTCCCTTTTCCAGGCGTGCCACAAGGCGAGCCCCACTACAACTCCCAGTCCCACTCCGACCCCTTCCCCTGCAGGACACACACACTTCCTGTACCACTTGTGGCACACATGCCACAGGGAGACCACCTGAGCTCTAGAGCGCCAAGCTCTGGTCCAGACAGTAAAGACAAAACAGCATGTAAAACGTGCTGCTGTGCAAGGAAGTGGCCTGTGGCCCTCACCTGGAATGACTTGCACAGCTCTTGCTGTTTCAAGAGAAAGATCTAGAAAACTAGAAGTCCCACGCACAACATAAGCAGTGCAGAGGACTGGACGACTGGCACATGAACAGAGACTGCAGATACTGGAGCTGTATTAAATAGAAGACAGACAAATAAGCAGGGCAGTAGCAATAATCTGAAGCACGAGCGGCACAAAGCAGCACCGGGTTTACCTCTTATTTACCTTTCCATGTGAGAAGCAGAAGGGATTATTTGCAATATAAAAGGACAAGCCATTTTCAACTGGTCAAGAAACTTCTCACAGCCCCCGATCAATCAGCACAACTCAAACCCGTGAGACCAACAGAGGCCAAGTGCTCAACAGGACTCGGAGGAAGGCATCCACATGGACACCCCCCTGCCATGCACCTCCATTTCAGCAGGGTATGAGCTCATGCCGTGGGGCACAAACCAAATAGTGGGAGCATTTTCCCCACCACTGAGCTGCCCTTAGTGCAGCTTCTTGAATTTTCCCTTCAAGCATTTGGTTCTGGCCCATGCCAAACAGGATAGTGAATGAGACCAACAGCAGTTCTTGGAAACAGGAAGCCAGGTATGGGGTCCACTTGTAATGCCACAAATAAAACAGACACCAGCATCTCTTCCCATGTGAGAGTCATTCCATAAAGGTAGTTAACTGAACCACTGTACTGTGGCACGCATACCTGCTTTTCTTCTCGCTGGAAGTCTACAGGCACTAGAAAGCCTCATGTCTCAGTGACTAAACCCCTGTGAAGAGCACAGACCCCCTCATTCACAAGCACCCAGAGCCACCATGGGAGAGAGGAAAGCACTGTCACAAGGCATGGACAGCTCCTCACCGAGAACAGTCTGCTGTTGATGTGCTAGGATTTGGTGGCCAGCGCGTCCCATTCTGCAGTCCCATCAGCCCCAAGAAGCTCGGACAGCATCCTGCACTGCAGTGCCGGCAGCAGCTGCCTCTTTCCATGCCGCAGCACTAAGCCGGATATCCTCCTGGCTCACTTAGGGGCCTTGCACTGTTCAGAGCGAACTCCTGCATTTACCTTCGTAGGCTAATGTCCACCTCAATACTCGGGAGCCGACTGCTGATCATCCCAACATACCAAACCACTCCAAAACAGTGGAGCTTCATCACGCTCCCACTAGAGACCTGCAGCCAATGCTGTCCAAATGGACTGCCTTGCCTTCCCCACGATAGAGGTTCACCATGCCCTCTTACAGCCAGCGCAAGGCTTTACAACAGGGGTGGCCACTGCGGTACATGCACTACAACCAGCGTGGGTAGCCTGTGTGCAGCCCGCACCAAACTCAGAAGGGGGCCGGCAGCACAATGTCAGAGAGGGCAGGAAGCAGAAAACAGAGCAGCAGAATGGGCAGGGGAAAGGGAAAAATCAGCATAGCACTCAAGGAGGGTATGGGGCTAATTTGGTCCACACCTGCCAAAAGAGTTTGGCTTCCAGTTGTTTAGAACAAGGCAAGTGCCTCCTGGTGTCCTTTCAGATCCACACCAGATGCTTACAAACTGATAGGAGAAGCGATTCACCTGGATTTCCTCTGCCATGTGCCAGAAAAAGGAAAAAGGAAAAGCACACGCAGAAACCCTGCTACAACGGCTTCCCCTCTACAATGATCTCTATAGACAGCCGCACTGTGCCCCTACCAGGCAACAGCAAGCGGGAGCATGGGGCTGGCTCTGCTCTGCTCCACGCTGCCACAGCAAGCCCCCCTGTTTTCCCTCTGCTGCAGCAGTTCACAGAGCTCCAGGGGAGATGGACAATACTCCACGCTTACCTCAAAGCCTACCAGAAACAGCCCGGCACTGGAGATACTACTGAAAAAAAAAAAAAAAAAGGGACCTTTGGGTACATCTGCAGCCCAAATGAAAATCCAAGTGCTATGCCACTCTCCCTTCCCTCCCGGCACCCATGGGCAAGTGCTGAAGCTTATGGGAGGCCGATTCCAGCAGGCTGGGACACCCAGCTCTACAGAGCACTGAGGCACTTTGCAGAAGGAAGCGTTTGGAAGGAAACATGCAGATTCCAAGAAACTCTGGAGTGCTTCTCCTCCTGCCTTGCAGCCCCTCTCCAGGCTTCACCTGTCAGAAATCCAGTCTGTTTACTTCATGGCAGTTTACAGAACGGGGGGAAATGCCTGCAGCAGGAGCAAAATGCATGTCACAGCCCATCTTGGAGCTTTGTAAAATGTGCAAATTCCCCCACTGCCTGCAGGTTTGGTAACCAGAAACCACGTGAGTATATTCTAATTGTACTGGGATCAGGATTGGAGCCCATTCCACCGATGTCAAAGATCAACTTAGATAGGCTTGTGGGAGAGGAAAGGAAAGAAGACATTCAAGGGAAGAGGGGGAGGAAAAGGTGTGTGCACACATGCGCGCACACACCCCTATCCACTGGGAGAGGATGTCCAAAAAACACATACAATGTGAGAAATCCCTTCAAAGCTTCTGTGTACTCTGATAAAATGGACCTCAAATGTGGGCCAAGACCACCTATTGTGGTACAACTTTGCTGCAGCAAGCTAGAAATGATAATTCAGCAGTGCTTTGTTTTGTTTTTACTGAATTTAACAGTGAAAAAAGAGGCATCAGTGCAGCCGTCCATGTGGTGTTTGACAGTTTCTGTTGTCCCTACTGTTTCAGTTTTCAGAGTGCCACAATTTTTTGTACTAACAACTGCACTGTAAAGAGATGTCAATGAGATGGGGGGGGAAGAGAAGACAGAGGTTCTGCCAGCTGGAAAGAACAGCTGTGGTTTTTGGCACCCTGAGAGACAGTTTGGGACTGTGGGATAATCCCATTAGATCTTTCTTTTAAAACAATCAGCATGAAGCTATGCCAATGTGCAAATTGTCATCTCTAGGATTTAGAATTAACAGCCCGCTGGATATCATAGATGAATGAGAAGAGTGCACCTTTTCCAGAGCAACTGCTTCACGCCGTCTTCAAACTTGGGTAGACAACACTGCATTGTGCTCTGTCCATTTGGGAAGGTTGTATGAAAGGAGAGGGCCAACAATGCTTTCCAATTCTTCAGTAAGAAAAGAGCACAACTCTGAAAGGCTCTGCAGCTGTGGAGAGGCTGGATGCAGCCAACTGAAGTGCCCCATACCCTGCACCAGAACAGTTGCTTCTCCTTCCCGCGGACAGACGAGGAAAGCCAATGGCAACTGCCCCACTGCTTGGAAGGGGCAAAACCACAAATGCCACAGCACGGGCTCTGCTAGGAGCAGAGATGGGCACTACCCCAAAAGGAAGGGGCCAACTCATTCTCCTCCTCAACATCTCATGCACCATCCAAGCCCCGCACTCCCGGGTGTTTACTCTTTGCCGGGGAGGGTTGAGGGGGACACAGTGAGAAGAGGGTGGAGGTGCCACATGCTCCTTGCTTCCCCATCCAGTCTGTCCCACCCCCGACAGGAATGGAGATCTTCCTCTCTCTCCTCAGCAGCTTTGCAGCCCAAAGTCGAAGAAGCAGCAGGTTTGCACCTTTTCAAATGCTTGGGCTCAGCCCTGGCACATCTGCAGAAGCCCTCCAAACATCCAGGTGCCCCCTCCCCTGCCTCCGTGGCACACACTTCACCTCTCTAAACAAACAAGGGACGTCTTTGTGTCTTTGTTTGAATAAAAAAAAAACCCGTCTCACAGGCTAGGATTACATCAGCAAGAGCCTTCTCGTCTTCTCTATCAATCCTGTCTTGCACTGGCTTTGAAGAGCCTCTGTGTGCTGCTGCCGTGTGCTTTGATCTTTCCATTTCATGCCCCAGGGCCAGAGCTGATAATATCTGCTTTGCCTGCACAGTTTGGGCAATGCAGCAGCATTCATTCCTGCCCAAGTAAAGCCTTGCTAAACACTGGAACGGCACGCGAATCCCCCATGCCAGGAGGCTCACAAGCACACATGTGCTGTGCGCACTCTGTCATGCCAGCATTTGGCCCGTCACATTTACCCTCCCCGTCGGGCAGAAGAGAGTGGCGACACACAGGTTACCCAAGCCACAAGAGCACACGCAGTGTGCACCAGTACACAGCACCCTCTGGGCTCCACTCACCACTCCACATCCCGTTTCGTGGAGCAGGGCTTTAAAAAGAGTCCGTGCTTACCAAGATTTGAGGGGGGGTTTTGGTTTGTTTTTTTTACAAAGCCCGAAGGAAGGAAAAAGTCATTTACATGAGATGTGGATGGGTCAGGCCTCGCACCACTCCAAGGGCTTCTCACAACTTGGCTCTAGAGTCCACAGCTGCCCATGAGACGAGGAGCCAAGCAACTCCTCTTTCCAGCCAGAGGTCTAAAACAGGTGGCAGCTCCTCACATTGGGTGCCTCCAAAACCTATCACGTCCAGGCCTTTTATGCCCTCTTCTGCCTGTCTCCTTTCTCTTTCCCAGACACACCAATGCAAAATGAGTGCACCCCATGCAGGTTATGAACAGGGACATTTCTCACGGGAGCTCAGTGGTGCTGGGAGGGAGCTCAGAACTGTGGCACTACGCACGCTCGCTTGTGCTGCACGTGTGAACTGGAAAAGGAGGGAGGGTCACACGTCACCAGGTGGCCATTTCAAGGACAACACTCCACACTTGCAAGAGGCTGGGGGAAGAGAGAGGCCATGTCCCTCTCTGTATGCCTTGTGCCACTTCAGCATGAGAGCAGGGCGATGGTAAAATTCAAAGTTGAGAGACTGGAGCATAGGCAGCTGGAAGGGGGTGCACATGTCCCCCCCGACGGCTGACACTGATGCTATCAGTAGGGCTGGTGCCCCCCTGACAGGGTCGCTGCCATCGGCAGCTTTTGGAGGTGCCCCCCCAGATTCAGGAGGCACCAGTCACTCACGGGCTGGAGAGTGCTGTTTGGAAAAATCCAGGCGAAGCAGACCCTGGACGCCCAGCCACTGCGGGCTGCCCCAGCTGTCTCCACAGGCACGACGGGAGACTTGGGGGTGCTCAAGGGCAGAACTTGCAATGCTGCAGGTGCAGACAGACTTGCAATGCCTTGCTCACCACACCCCTGCCGCTGCTGACAAGACTTCCTTGTGCCCGGTGCCACATCCCAGACGAAAAGGCCTCCTCCCCGAACGGCACGCAACCCTGGATGCTTCCCATGGCAACAGAGGTCCTTGGGAACAGCCCCAGATCTGGCAGCGAGGTGCTGGGGCAGAGCATCACCAAAGGGGCCTCCGCTCTGGAAAGAGCCTCCCTGTGGCATTGACCCCAGCACCAGGCCTGGGGACTCTGCTCCTGCCCTCAGGCTCTCCAGCTGGACCCCCTGCGCGAGGACCCTGGGAACAGCTGCAGCCTTGGGTCCAGCCATCTCTCCACCCGGCAGTGCTGAAGCTTTTCCCCGTCACAGGGGAGCAAACACCTGCACGGGCGCCTATGCACAACACAGCAAGCCGCACGGACCCTCCTGGGCGACAGCCCGAGAACGTAAGAAGTGTCATGTACTGCGTCAGGCCGTAGGTCCACCCTGCCCAGTTTCCTGCATCGCGCGGACACAGACCCTTTACCAGGGGAATTACCCATACCGAGTTGTCTAGAACAATAAACACCCCTAAAATTGTAGCACCCCAAACGGCCTGGCCCTCGCCGCTCAGCAAGACGGCTCCTGCGGGGCTTTCGCTCGCTCACCAGCCCCCGCCAGCACCTTTTCCACCTGGCTTACGAACCTGAACCATGAAGATTAAGGACAACCTCCCCAGTAAGGATCAGAACTTGCAGCTGGTTGTTCAGTTAGGGCTCTCAGTATTAAGACCAGGAGGAGCTTGATGGACTGGCTGTCTTTCTAGGAAGCAAGGGAGAGCAGGAGGAAGAGCAAAGAACGTGTGCTCTGACATTACGTCTGAGGGGGAAGGAAGACAGAGGAGAACAAGTGACAGCGAGTCCACCATGGCAGCACCCACAGCCCCAGCCAGAGCAGAGCCAGGGCTGTGCTTCCCTGCAAGGAGTCTCGGTCCCAAAGGGCTTCGCTTCACTCCACAGCTGGGGGAGGCAGGAGGGCGCAGCACTCGTCTGTGATCAGGTCTCAATCTGGTGCCCCAAGGTCCAGACGGACTTGGGCTGGGGATGAGGAGCGGGCCCTTGCTCTGGAAACCACCCTGCATGGCTGGTCCCAGAACGAGACTCCTTCCACCTGCACTGCTTCTTTCAGCCTCGTCTCTCCCGCCAGGGAGTGGGATCACAGACCAAGCACAGGGAGAAGGGGCCATTTCTGAACATCAGGCTGTCTGCACTGCTCCCCAAGACATGCCTACTAGGTTTATAAATCCTGGCCAGCCCCACACCAGGGGCTGGCCAGGAACGAGCAGGTCTTTTCGAGGCTCCAAACCAGAGGGCACCTCCTGCTCTGGCCAGGTCCCAGGCAGGCTCTCCCAGCCCTACCGCAGCTGCAGGCACAGCCGTTCCCTCCTGCAGCCCACTGCGAGCCGCTCAGCTGCAGCCCAGTCCAGGTTTTACCCGTCGCCGCTCCTCCCAGCACTTCAAAGGGAAAGTATTTTTGTACAGCCCAGCAAGGAGTGTAAACTGGCCAGCTGCTTCCAAACCAAGAGGATTTAACCCTTGCACCACCAGCACGCTCCACCCACAGCAGGGGAAGCGACGAGAAGGAGAACAGTCAGCGGGAACCTGGAGGCAGAACGATGGGCCATGGCGGGGGCACACGAGGCACCTGCAGCAAAGGTTCTTTCAGGTGGATTTTTAGAAAACGTGAAGCACTGAAGAAAGTGTCTGAGAATTCATTCAAATGATCAAGGGGCAGGTCCTCAGTTCCTCCGACAATGCAAACAGCCGGCTATAAATATCCTCTCAGGCTGGAGGTTCAAAGGCTCCCAGCAATCCAGCACTTCAATGGAAACTCCAGCTAACAGCATGCCCCTCTGCCTCCCCCTCACTCCTGCACGCAGGAGCAGGACAGCAGCCCCCTCGCAGCAGTCCAACCGCACCCAGCCTCCCGAGAGCAGCACCGACCTGGCCCCACTATCTCCTGCCCCAAGCCACCAGGAAGCTGCAGTTGCCAGCCTTACAGCCCTTTGCCCCACGTAGACTGGGTGCGCACATGTCCCAGCCAGGCCACCCGGCCGTGCACATGGTCCCGAGGCTGAGGCGGAGGTTGCGCCAGCTCAAACATACCAGGCCCCGAAGCGCCTGCATCCCCTCCCCACGGGGAGCAGCAGAGGCCAGTGTCGCCCCCTTCCCCTCCCTGCCTCTGAGCTCCTGCCCAAGCCTCTCACACACTCCAGGGGTACTGGCGCTCTCCACTTTGGGGGGAGACCAGCACTGCAACCAAACGGGGAGCCCTCTGCCGAGAGCTGGGAAAGCTCTGGACTGTGCAGCTGAGTCCTGACCACACTGCAGAGCAGCTGAATCCCTCTCCCCACAGATACAGAGCACTTCCCCAAAGCCCCCACCCACCCAACCAGAGGGTGTGGAGGTACGTGGTGGCACCACTAGTTCCCGCTTTCGCTGCAGACAAATGCCATGGAGCTGGCTGCGCACAACCGGGGCTGGCTGGTTCTGCAAGGGCAGCGGTAACAACACTGCTGCGAACAACCAACAGCTGTAGTGCAATCCCGGTCCTTCTTCCTGTTCTGGCACCTTGCAGTGATGGCACTGGGCATAGTTCTTGGAGGCCACTTTACCTGCCAGGGTGTTCTGGCGTTGGAAGACAGACGGACAGCACCATGGTCCGGTGGCATGACCTATTCTAGCAGGAAGCAGATCAGAAATTCCAGAGGATGCTGCACCCACGGGCACTTCCCCGGTAGCTGCCAGTTCTAGAGACAAAGCTACTTTCACATCAAGGTAGAGGGGGCCACGAGCCGAGGGCCTGGCTCATGACATTTCCGCCAGCATCCGCCTAATGGACCACCCGCCCTAGCAATCCAGTCTGTCCAAGCCAGTCTCTGCGAGAGAAGCACGTGAATCCACGCCAGTACAGCCATCTGAACACAAGGCCTGGCCTCCTTGGCATAGGTACAGCAAAACTAGAACCTCTGGATAGATGTAGCGAAACAGTTAACAGTAAAACTCCTAGATCAGTTCAATACGACAAAAATACAACTCTGTGTAAGTGCAGCCACATGCAATTCCAGCACAATTACAGCTTCCAGCTTGTCACCACTCCGTCTGTCTGCAGAGGGCTGTTAACACAGCCGGATGTGTTTACACATTCAAAAAGCCCAAACCCCCAGTAGCATTTTGCTCTTAGAGCATTTACACACACACACGTACATAAGAGCTATATCCTGACTGGGAAGTTATAGCTCACAACAGACAGGGGAATCTAACTACTTCACAGTTAGGGCGGCTAGGAGCTGGAACCAACTTCCAAGGGAGGTGGTGCTGGCCACTACCCTGGGGATCTTTAAGAAGAGGCTGGATACTTACCTGGCTGGACTCATTTGAGTCCCGTTTTGTTTTTAGGGTTTTTCTTTTTTGGGTTGTTCTCCCGCCCTGGCGGGGGGTCGGGCTAGAAGATCTATTAGGTCCCTTCCGACCCTAAAACTATGAAACTATGAAACCTCCCAACAGCAGGATGCAAGCACTTTCAGTTGTCCTCTGCCCAACAGCCTGTTTGGAAAAAAAGTATCACACGGTCACGTGAGCTCGCCTAGTAGCTTCTGGCACCAGGGTCTATTGGCCAACCAGAGCTAAAATTGTGTGTGTGGTTCAAGCCCAGCCATAGCCAACTGGATTGCATTTGATACAGTGGAAAAAGAGGTGCATTTTAGCCAAGGAGGGTTTGCAAGCCATTTAATTTACAACCAGTGAGCACATGTCTGGACCATAAAAACCTTTGCTGAGGGGAAAGATGCCACTGGCATGAACCCCCACAATCCCACCGGGCTTGGGAAGGGAACAGCTCGCAGCTCCACTCTAGTGGCAGAGCCTGTGCTGCTGTCAAGGTGGCCAGTTACATGGAGACAAGCCGAACCTAGTCTACAGCTTTTTATCAGAGGCAGCTGGCCTTGAGGATGCTGCCCAAGCCAAGGGGCAGAGGAGATAATGGACGCATCCCAGTACTGAAGCCAGAGGAGCCACCGTCAGCCCACGTGGCCTGCCCTCCAACCTCCACACCATGCCCTCAGCCCCAGTGGGAAGGCAGCCCCACTCGAATTGCCCAGAGCCTGTTCACCTGCAGCAGCTTAATATCACTGGACCGAGCTAGGCCCTCTAAGCCCTGGCTGTACTGCATCACCTTTGCTGCTGCTGACAGGCTGCTGTGTGCAATTTCTGCCAAGATGCATTTAGGGATCAGGGGTCCCCCGTCCACCAGGACCCCGGGATACAGGAGGGAGAGGATGACAAACAAGGATGAGGATTTAGGATGAAAGCCTGCAGGCTCAGTGGCATGCATGCACAGGCACGCACACACCAGCCTCAGAGCGACAGAGGAGCTTGCTGCAGGAAGTCCAACAGAGAGGTTTATCTGGGAATCTCCCACAACTCCCTACGCAGCATAGACCACGACCCGAGTGCAGTCACCAGAATCCTCATGGTTAACCCGTCAGTCAACAGACGAGTGTCTCGTGTCTCCTGTCCCTTGTTCTTTGGCACACTCAGGGGGCATGCACATAACACCTTCCCCTCCCAGAAGGGTTCTGCAGCTTATTCTTTGCACACACACTCATGGCTTCTATCATCACCCGACTCTCAGCACCTTAGGGACTTAAATACCAGCTGACTGGGGCCAGCAAAGTAATGTCACGCCTCCAGCTAAAGTGGGTCACACACTGCAAGGTCCCTCATGATGATTACGAGTGGCAGAACACGTGACCTTGATATTAAGAGTCTTCTTCATAGATTTCATAGACGTTAGGGCTGGAAGGGACCTCGAAGATCAGCCAGTCCAGCTCCCAGCCCCAGGGGCAAGAAGTCAGCTAGGCTCAAAGGACCCCAACAAGATAAGCATCCAAACATTTCTTGAATGAGTCCAGAGTAGGTGCCCACACCACATCTGGAGGGAGTCTGTTCCAGGTCCTGGGGGCTCAGACAGTAAAGACATTTTTTCTTATGTCCAGCCTAAAACGGTCTTGGAGGAGTTTATGCCTCTTTCTTACGTCTAGATACCGTCTCTCACACCCGCTCTATGCTTGTGTCTTCCAAGGGCTGGTGACACCAGGAGAGAGCAGTAACAAATAACGCTTCCCCCATCACATTCAAACTTGAGGCAGAAGCAAGAGAGTTTTAAAAGCGAAGGCCCCATCGTGGTTTCCACATGCAGATGACATTTGACTGGCCTTAATGTTTTGAGGAAAAGGGCAACAAACACCAGGTACAAAGCTCCAGAACTGACAGCTCCGTTTTCCACTACAGCATCATTACTTTTCCTTTTGCTCCGAAGGACCACTCACTCTGGGTGTACCCGGCCAGCCACCTTTGAGCTGCACAAGCCCCCCGATGGCTCATTGTGCCTGGAACACCTCCACCGCAGGTGCCGACTGTTCACTCCTACCTCCAGGTATAAACGTTTTAGGACAGAGATTATTTGGTGGTGTACCTCAACTACCATGCACCCCAGCAGCAACACACACCATTATAACGTGTTCCCCACGATGCAGGTGTTTGAACATACACACAGCTGCACTCTGGTTTTCCCTGGGTTAACCTTGCTGAATCTTTTGCTTTTCTTCCCAGGTACGATCTGGAGGTCATGAACATTCCTATCAGATCTGCTGCTAGATTTCAGTTTAGTACAAGTTTAGCAAACTAATCCTGTAATCTGCAGTTTCTGGCAAATACAGAGACAAGGACAAATACAATCTCAAAGGTGTATACAGTAAGAGACAGACATTCCCCTTTGTGTAAAAATGCCTATAAATTGACTTTGGACGAGAGCTGTAAGCCAATGAAGTTCACTGCTACTTTTCAAGAACCATGTGTGTCTATAAAACAAAAGTTGGGGCCTGGAAGAAGTTACTTTCATTGAGTCTTGTTTTAAAGTTGGTTTAGAGAAATGACTTAAGACAAAAGTCAGATATTTAGTTCAACAAGCAAAAATGATTGGCAAATGTACTGGGGGGGGAATAAATAAATAAATCGATAGCATCCTTCAGACAAGATTAAGGATTTGCAATTAGAACTATGCAGAAATGGATACGTTTTTGGAAAGTTTTCAGCCAGCGCAAGGAACGAGAGCAAGAGACAGCATTAGGAAAAGTTAGCCACTAAACACCAGATTTAAGACGGGAAAGATGCAAGCTGCAATTTAGCATATGCAATCTATTGGGTGCCAGAATCTCCAAGACTGCACTTTAACAATTTATTTAATATGCAAGAGATCCACGGTATCTATCAAACCTATCAAGTCAAGCATTCAAATGTTACACAATGCCAGAATCAAGGCAGCCCCTGCAACCTTTATTCTGCTCCCTTGGACACGTGCATTATGTTACAAGCCTTAAGGCACATGATTGCACAGCATTTTCTACAAGACCCCCACCTCACTGGGTCCACGGGACAGAGGGAACAGGAAATAAGCTGGGCTTCAGTGGTTAGGCAAGTTTCTGCCTGAAGAAGCTGCCACATCCGTACCAGAAGTTAGAAGGTGTGTACACAGGGCAGAGAGAGTAGTACACAGATGGTAAATCCCTGCCCTAAGCAGTTAGTCTCTCCTGCCCTGCCACAGACCTCCTGCAAGAGACAGGATGAGCAATGTAAACCAACATTTACCAAGTGGCCGTGAAGTCTGTGCTCCTTGTCTTCTGGGTCCCGAGCCCGACACACAAACGAGCCCAAACCGCGGAAGGTCGGATCATTCATGACTAGGAGCTGTACTTGCCTGCATCTTTCACCCCACCACTTCCTGGGGCTTGCACGCACCAAGCATGCGGATATCCCAGCCCCTATCAAATCTTTACAAAGGACAGGTGCCACGAGCCAGCAAAGAAAGGTTCGGCGAGTAGCAACCCCGAAACACAAAGGGATGGGCTGGGAGTGCCAAGCACTCACTCAGCCCTGGGGCCAGTCCCTCCATGACCGTCAGAACTGCATATGGTCCATTACCTTCAGTCCTTCACCATGTCACCACCAGCAGGCCGTCGCATACAGGACTGCTGCACCGAGTGGGCCCAGGGAGGGGGAGTGCAAGGGAGCAGAAACAAGGAGAACCAAGTCATGAGGGGCTCTGCCACAGCAGGAACACAAGACCAAACTGTCCTCTTTCAGAACAGAAGCGGATATTCCTTCCACTGATAGCAAAGCAAACTCAGCTATGCAAAGAGAAATTCAGAACCTGACAGAAATCCACCTTCCACATTTCTCAGCTTCGTACTCTGCCCCCAAGAGAAGCCATTGCTGCCATCTTGCCCACCCCCGCCCCCTCCCCAGCCCAATACAGAACTGTTCGACATCACATTTTGCCCGGTCCTCCATTCCTTGGGAAACTATTCCCCACACAAGTACCTCCCCACATCAAGGAATTCTTACTGGCAGTCAGCTTAGTTTCTCTTTACTCCCTCCCATTACATCCCTCCAACACAGTGTCCAAAAATTCCTCTCTGCAACTGTCTACAAATGCCTGCAGACATTTCGGTCATGTGCCAGCATCTCTCAGCCAACCTATGCATATGTAATGCTTTGATCTCTCCCGATCAGGCAATCTCACTTCAGCAAATCCTATGTAAACCTGGCAGACAATGTTCAGGGCTGCATTTCTCAGCGGAGAGCAAAGCAGGCATCCTTTTACAAAGAAGCACAAATCCTGTGAATGGGGCTCTCATTTCAGGCTCACTTTTGCCTGTCCCATCAGACTCTTCTTTTCTCTCTGCTCACAACAGGACCCACAAACTGGTGCCTATCCCTGCCTGACAGGTATCAGAGATGGAAGATCCTGCTTGTATGAGGCTGGCAGGCCTGCCCGAGAGTCCCGTAGCATCCGTCTGCCTCTCTGGTATGGTCCCATTCAGCACATTTCCAGAATGTACTGGTGGTGCTATCCCAGCCTCCCATCTGCTCCCATTTCCACAGGGGCAGAAAGGAAGGAACTACCTCTCCTGGAAGGGCTTGATTGCCCCTTGTCCGTAAGCCTGTGCTGGACTTCAGAGTACCTGAATTCCAGATCACAGGAGGTGGATTATGAGAGCTCTTGGACGCACGCAGAATCAGTCCTAAAAAAAAAAAAAACCACACCGCATCCAGTACTTTGCCACAGCAGCACCCCTTGGCAAACCTGTGCTGGAAGTGGAGCTTCATACAAATCCACACCTCTGCCCAGCACAAAACGCACCAACTAACAGTCCAGGGCCGGCTGGAGGCATCTGCTGCCCTTCCAGGACATCTGTTTACCAGAGCACCCCGGGGAATAACCAGAAACAACAGCCACATGCTGACAGAGACTAGGTTCACGTGGGACATCATAAAGAACTTCTTCACGGTAAGGGTTGCCAAAATCTGGAAAAGGCTTCTATGGGAGGTGGTGCTCTCCTCTACCTTGGGGGTCTTCAAGAGGAGAGTGAACAAGCACCTGGCCAGGGTCATAGTTTCATAGTAAGCCAGGTCGGAAGGGACCTGAGCAGATCATCAAGTCCGACCCCCTGCCATGGCAGGAAAAAGTACTGGGGTGGTGTCAAACGACCCCAGCAAGGCATTCGTCTAACCTCCTCACATGACCCCAGCACTCTTCCCTGCCACCGGCCGGGGGTCGGACTCGATAATCCTTTGAGGTCCCTTCCAACCCTTGCATCTATGAATCCAAGTTCAGCAAAATTCAAACATCTCAAAACTGGGAAGTGACAAATTAAAGGTGCAGACTCAGTCTTCACTCCATCCCCAGGAGCTGACAATAGGTAAAGGACCAAGTTGCAGGTGCTGCCATGGGTTGTTGGATGTAGCCATATCAGTCTAAGGACATAGGCAGACAAGGTCGTTGGGTAAGTGCGGTATCTTTTATTAGACCAACTAAATAGTGTGGGTGTGTGGTGGGGGGGGGGGGGGGGGGGGGTGTTAGATGCAGCACCCTGGCAGAGCCACGAAAGTGGCACAAGGATACCCAAAGCCTCCTTCCTTTCACTGAAGGAACAGCAGAGTACCCTTGCTTCTCTGATCAGAAGACAGCTACATCAAGGCTCTTACCCCTTCGCCTCCTCCCCCAAGGAAACCGCAGCCATTTCCAGCTTTGGGAGAAACTAGGTCTGGAAAAGGAGTCCAGGTCTCCAGAGGGCAGCGGGAAGCACTGATGCTGCACCGGTCAAGATTTCAGAGAAACGATTCATCCACAACTCCACCCTGTTAATGGAGTTACAATCCAGGAGCCTGGGCTCAGAGGCCGCCCCAGCAGCCAGGCACGAGCCCACCTGAATGCAAACACAACTGCGAGCACTTTCCTAAAGCACAAGTTATTTAAGAGCCATCGTCCCTCACTCTGAGGGCAGAGACCCACAACAGCAAGAAAGCACGCGGCCTGTTTGAGACCTCATCTTCTACCTTCCAGGCCACCTCTGTTCCCCTGGCTGTCACCACTCAACAAGTAAAACTCTGGAGTTGCATCCTTTTAAAACACGAGTGAAAACCAAACCAAACAGTTCCTGGCTTTTGAAGAGCATGCCCAGAAGTGTGTTAGGGGCTGAGCTTGCCCTTTACACAACCTGAATTACGATTCCCTTGATGACATTGGAAGGGATCATCAGAAAGGGGAAACTGGCCAGACACAAGTGACTATACTGAAGAGCTGCAGAATGCACTGAGCAAACACCCGGGAAAATAAATCACACATACATTCATATTATTTATTCTTTATATAATAGGATGACATTCAGAAGAAACCCAAGTGTTTCAGGGAGGGAAATGAAGTTAAGACACCCAAAGCAAATCTTAACTCAACCCTGTTCCAAGGGCAGGAACATGGAGAAATATGAACAAAAAGTCTCTTAAAATCTAATCTTAAAACATATCCTGGGACAAGTCAAAAGTCAGCTTTCCAGGGTGAAGGGACACCAGTCTGATAGGGTCTAGAGCCCAAGGACCAGGCACCTACCTACAACTAGGTCAGATGAGGTGGCCAAGCCCCAACTTGGAGCAGAGCTCAGAGTTGTGCCTTCGGATCCACACCCACTATGCAGACATCAGACAAATATTTGGAATCATCCCAGTTACCGAGTGGCGTAACTTATTGCATGCCCCAATTATGTGCTGCACCAGGCTTCGATGTCAAGGCTTCAGTGCAGTTTATTCACCCACTCCCTGCCTCCTCCCCACCAATAATACTACAGCCCCATCAACTATAAAGGGTGGCTGTCCACTGAGTGTCACAATGGTCCATGTAAGAGGTACCCGCTTTGGACCTGAGCCTGCCTATGAGCAAGCAAGATGCACATCAACAGCTAATCACTTGGGTTAACTACAACCCAGTTTATTCAAATATAGCCACTGCATGAGATGTCAATTGATTTTCAAGCATCTGCTATTTCACTCTTTAAGACGACTGTAATAATCACCTGAGACAAAGCAGAAGGCTGACACGGATTCTACATTTCTTTACAAATCCAGTTTAAAACTCAAACTGATGTTGTCACCTTCAAGTTGTCAGGAAGCTATTTATTTGTGCGGAGACAAAGTACTGGCTCTGGGGAGGACAGCCCACATGTCTCACACCCAGGAAGGAGATGGGACCCCAAGAGGGAACTCAACCTGGATGAGGGACCCGCAGCCAGCACCTCTGCAGAAGGGCGGAGGTGCCCAAGAGCTTTTCCAGCTCAGCAGATCTCCAGCCTCCGCTTTCTGCCCCACAGCCTCCGCTTCCTAGAGCTCCACCTTCTACCGCAGCCACTCCGCTTTCTTCACGCCTCTGCTCAACGCTTTCTCTCTCAAAAGAGCCCCAAGGGGAGATGACCAGTCACTCCTTCCACTTCCAGACATGCCTGGACTCCCAAGACCTACAACCTGTCCAACTGGATTTAGTCTGGCACCCTTAAGTCTGGGTCAGGACATTGTCTTTTAGGCTAGGTTTGGCATTAGTCTTCAGACTGTGCAACTGCAGTGTCCGTTTCTAGCTGGAGCCCATTTACAGAGATCAGGTTTCAAGATGCAACATAACAGAGGTAATCAAACTCTACTAGAAAGGATGCTTCAGCTCCCCAGGCAGTGCAACTCAATCTAGCATGGATTTTGTTTGAGGGATTCATTTACTAGCAACATGCCCATCAGCAGCCATAAGTCACTTGCAGCCATTTATGAGAGGAGCAAATGTTTTCTTAGCATCACAAACCCCGGAGACAAATTCAGTTAAACATACTGATCAGAAAAATCAGCAGACTGGAAAATTCCTAGATGGCTTTTCAACTGTAAGAGTAACTTTGCCTTGGAGTTTAGGTGCACAGTGTCAGTGAATGGCAAAAAGAGATTTAAAAAACCTCTTTTTTGGCATATAAACACTGCATTTTTCTGGCCAGATTCTTCTGTCTCCGGATACAGAAGATACTGAATTTCCCAAACATTTTTAGGTAAGAAGTCTCCAGTTCACAGACCCCTGAAAAGACCGTCACTGCTGCCAGAAACAGCCTCGCAGACGCGCAGAGCATTCAGGAGCACGGCTCAGGGGCTGCTCTGCAACACGCCTCGCTCTGCCCGCACCGGGATGGGGAGAAGAACAGTTCCCATGTTCCTCCCAGAGCTGCCAGTCAGAGATGGACTCCCTCGGTCCTCCAGGAAGGCAGCGCAGCATTGGCGTCACTACAGAACGACACCGCTGAGCACGAGCCACCTTACCCGAGGCTTCTTGTATGTGAAAAAGGGGCGGTTCACTGGGAAGCACAAGTACGCCAGGCTATCAAAGACTTGTCACATCTCTCAACAGAACAAATTCTCTTTGCAAAACAGCCAGTGCCCTGGTGTGTGCGTGTGGGTTTCACGGTCTTGAAACTAGGGAAGCATCCTTAACAGTGATCCAGGAACAGCCAGGCAAGGGGTTCTTAAGACAGCCCCACTCTGGAAGGAAAGATCCCTATGACTATCAACAATTAAACCCTAGATACAAGTCCACAAGTGGCCCTCAGACCCCCTCTCAGTTTTCAAACACCACCCCCCCGTCTCATCTCAGACATGGGAAGAGGTTTTCTATGCTACAATGGCTCAAGGCTGCGAGCATGGTGAACCCCACAAGGCACCTGCTTCAGCAAGACCTGGGATAAACCGACTACCCTTGATTAAATATAGGTCCAACAGTTCACGAGGCCTAACACTTGTTCTTTGGCAGCTACTCTCAGAAATCACCACGAAACAACTTGCAGGAGAGGAGTGGAAATATGGGACCCCTCCAGAAGGCTTCTCAGCTCCCAAATGAGCTGAAATTGGCCTGAGCCCTGAATGAAAATGATGAGTGGTCCTCACAAGCCTTCCTCCACTCATGCTCAGCAGATGCCTTGCAAGCCTCTAAGGTAGGAAGCACTGCTCAGGCTCCAAGGGCTGCTTGCCTGGTACCAAGATGCACTCCGACCGGCTGCAAGCCTTTGGTACGTGGCAACATGACTGCACACGTGGGTCGACATATAAATCAATCCTCTCTTTCAATAGCTGCTTTATTTACCGACTTTACAGAGGTTAGTCCCATGCAGTGATTTGCTAGGGAAGTTGACAGATAACTGAGATGTGTGGATGTGCAGCTGCAGGAAGAGACGTGCGATGTAGAGAGTATCACCAAGCATATTGGATAAGGGATGTGTGAACAAATTACCAACAGGCAAGGCAAGGTGGGGAGCATACTGTGGAGTAGCTGACGTTATAACTGCCTGTGAAGACACTCCTATGTCATGTTAAATGCAAGATAGCTCATGCACAGGTGAAACTACTCTGCATTTACCCCAGGATAAGAGCATGCACACAGGCAGTTGCTACAGGCATGCTGTGAAGTTCACATCCTACCTCTCTTCAGAGACTCATTCCTGTGCCAATCCTTCCAAAACAGTCAGCACCGTTAAGCACATGAGAACTGGGTTTACTAGAAGAAAAATGGATTGCATTGCTTGCTTTGTGAAGGTTGTCAGGCCTATGCTTAGATTTTCAGATGGAATCAGACACTCGATAGATCTGAGAGGATTCATAACTTGGCTTCAGGCACAAGTTAAATGCAAATCTGAACAGACAGAACTGAAGTGTTATCAAATGGGCCAGCAGCAGGGTTTGAACCAGTGACCTTCAATTCACATCGTATCTCTCCACCACTTGAGCCAATACATTTTGTGAAACAGTCACGCAATGCTGGCAGGCAGGATTCTTGAGTTCTAGGAGAGGAGAGTGATCTCATAAGCAGAGCAGTAGATACCAAAAGCATGGCCAAATGAATGGATTTGGCAAAGTCACTGGGTGAAATGGCTGAGACTCAAGTGTGCTATGTTAGAGATGCAGACTATTCCCAGTTCTGTCTGAAGTGGGGTTGTGCAATGTCCCAGTTATCCGACCTGAGAAATAAAGGGAACAGCTGCCTGCCCCTAAGCAAGTTGAGCTCAGTAATGATTGTACAGTGCACAGAAGATATCCACTGCAAATCCAGAGAAAAGAAGAATTTAACACAGCCTCCTGCTGCAGATCCTGAGCTCCCTCCCCACTACTAAAGGTATTCTGTGGCACAGGATCCTCCTCTTCCTCCAGGACCAGACTACATAAAGCTCTTGCAGCAGTTGGAAAGCTGGCTCTGCAGAGCCAAAACATATATCACTTCCTTTGGAGCTTAAGCCCACCCTGGACACGGATGCTATTAGAACAGCAATGTCGAGAAGCAGTGGTCCAGTTCTTCCCTCTGCCCCTTTTGGCCCACATCTCTGCTCGGACACATTTGCCCTGACATTTCAGAAGGCAGATAGTTGGTGGAGAGGTTGGCAGCTCTGGATCACTTGCTCACAAGTTTCTAAAGTTCTCACTAGAAGCTCCAGCTGAGACCCTGAGCTGGCACATTGGTTGCCAAATGTATTTATTAAGTTTAGAGATGCATGAAAGTTAGCTTTAAGAGGTTTTGTAGTTTAAATTGGAATTACTCAGGCTCCTTCATAATCCCTACAGAGTTTCGGAGCTGGTGCAGGTATCGTTTGATCCTAGTAACCATCTTTGATTATAATTATGCTTTCTATTCCTTCAGTTCAGATGCAAACTGTTTTAAGAGTGGTGCAGCAGAAGAGTTTGGAAGCATCTTAATAAGTCCTCAAAAGCAGAGCCAAAAAAAAAAACAAAAAAAAAAAACACAACACTTTACCCACCCAAGGTGACACAAGAAGCTCCAGCAGAAGGGGTAACGCAGCCAGGCAGCCCGACTGCCAGCCCTAGAGCTTATTCAGAAAAATCTTCAGTCACGTTTTAAACTTTCATTTCTATTGTATGTATAGCTTACGGCTCCTGTTTTTAGGACTGAATTCCTCTGCAGGTGTGAAATGTCACAACCACTTGGTTTCCCTGCTTGCCAACTAGTGAACTACACCAGGTACACTCCATGGTACATCCCTGCGTGAGGCCAAGACCTCAGTGGTATCAGGTGTTCACAAAACACCATGACACAGAAATAATTAGTCTAGTAGCATTGATGGTATCCTTGTAAGGTCACCCTCTCTGCTAAGTATTTCCTGTTGGCTGTCTAAAAAAGACAGCCCAGAGCCCAAATGTACGGTGCTGACAGTTATCCACTTGTTAGGAGTCGGGTCTAGCAGGTAGTTACAGCAGTTCTGGTCACCAGCAGCAATCAGAGTACTTTGGGACAGGAAAAGTTGTAAGATGTACCACAAGGCTGATGTATCTGAAGGATCGTGCACACGGCTAGAAACAAGTCACATAGCTTAGAAAAAGCATGCAAAGCTCCTTCTGCAGAAGTTCACTGCAGTTATGGCCATTATTTTGAACAAACAATCAAGATGACACAAAAAACCCCAAACAAGCAAGCATTAGATGACCCAGCAACAAGCCAGCCACTGCTCCACACAGCAGGTTAGACTAGTCGAAGGGCAAAGTAACTGGAGACTTGTGTTCACAAAAGTGTGGCTCTTAGCTCAAGGTAGTGCCCTAATGAGAACAAGGCCACCTGCCACTTTCACACAAGATGGCAGGCTACATGGACAGCTGCTCCATTTGCACTCATTGTACCTGGAGTCAGCAAACTGGATTTGAGAAAGTCTTTAAATCAGAGACCTGGTGTGAGGACACGGTCTAGAACCTCAGTACGGACAAGGCAGCAGCAGCTTCCATCAAAACCAGCTGGCCACTTGCAACCCAGTGCAGAGCGAAGGCCTGGACATGACCAGCGAGAGCGTGCAAACTGCGGTTCCATGACATCCGGAAGCTTTCGCTGGTACAGTCGAGTAGGGCCTGTCATTTAGCACATGGGCTGTACTGAGGCAGGCTCCATCCGAGAAGCATCACACTGGCAGGAGACTGCTTTGCCAGTATAAGTCACACAGCTGGGCAGCACAGCTGTATCCTCTCCGGCCCCTCCTGCATGGCACAAGGCACAGAGCATCCCTACAACAACACAGCAACGCCTGGGACCAGCAAGGCATAAAGAGTACATGATAGGCGATGCTCCTTTGTCTCGCATCTTCCTAGGCCTTGGGCACCTGCAGAGGCGGGGAACGAGTTGGGTACAATACTCCCAGATGGCAGTAACCTTCCTCACAGCCACACCTGCAATAACCTAGCCCTCCTCGGTGCTGGCAATGCTATCTGCAAGTCTGGTGCCAACCACCTGGTTTGTGCATCAAGGTAACCGATGAGTACATTAAGATGGAGAAGTTGAGCCGGATTTTAGAGGAACGCCCCCAGCTCTCCAAGGTAACTGCTTCCCTTTCGATACAGCCTTAGTCTGTAGCCAGCTCCACATCCACGTTACTTCACTCCAGTAACAAGTACGCCACCTTCGCTGCCTCAGACAACAGCTTCCCATGAGGCACTGGCATTCAAAACTATGCCTAAATCCAACAGATTAGATCAACTGCCTTGCCTTTATCTTGGAAGTCACACTAACCCAGGGGTTGCCAACGTGTTTGGGCAGAGTGCCTAAAACATCCACAACCTCAACTCGCAAGATGTTGGTGTGCAAGGAGCGGATGGCAGCAGAGCCACAAGGGGCCCAATCCTTGTTGTGGCAGTGCAGCCCCGACCCCTTCCCCAAGGGGCAAGGGCCAAGCAAAAATGCCTGTGTGCGCCACGCTCTGGCATGCGTGCCGGGGGTTGCCTACCCCTGCACTAGCCCCAGATCTTCCTCTGCTAGAACACCTGACACGATCTCCCTTTGCTGAACTGTTCTGCCTTTTTCCCCCATGCCCCACTGACCTCCTGGTCCTCATTATTCTTTCCTTCAAAGTCTATTCCAAGACCTTGTATCATTTTCGATAAAACTAGGAGGCCTGCAGTTACCTTGCCCCCCTCCTCCCCCAACTTCAAACACTTCGCAAAGGCAGGGTCCTTCTCCCATCTCATGTAAAGGTACCATGCAAACTGGCAGGTTCATAAGAAGTCTGCCAGTTCATGTATCTGAGTGTTTACCAACCAGCATACATCTACTCTGATATCTTCCTTAGCGTAAACTCCGCTTTAAAAAAGTGAACAAGTGACATTGCTCAGACTTTGGATCTTCACTCAAGACAGACCACTGCTTCAAGATCTGGATCCAAAAGGCAGAGACACTTTTTTTAAGCACATCACCATAACAGATGCAAGGTTAGAAAGGCTAATCATTTTCAATGGCTAATGCATGAAAAACCTTCTCTTTAGATACCAAATGCCTTAAACGCATGTTAGTAGGCATCTAGCTTGTAGTCTTGCCTGACAGGTTCGTACTATGCAAGAAAGGGATGTACTAAAAAGGGCAAGCAAAACAATCAAAGAAACAAAGCAGAGGAAACAGTTAAAGCAAACAGCACCACAGAATGAGAGAGAGAAACCAGAGCTTGTTACAAAAAAGCAGGAGGAAACACTTTTACACTGTGTAACTCCCCACTATAGGAATTAAGTATAAGAACCCATGATTCAAACCAGAATTGAACATTTGTATAATACCAAGAATAGTCACTTATCCTAAGTGATGAAAGTTGTAGATGGGAGGCTGTACAGAGGGAGGCATTTCATCTCAAAGCCCTCTGCCCAAAATATCTGCATTTCTCCTTCTCAGGGAACAAAGCCACAGTTCAGTCCGTCTCGTAGGCCCCACAAGCCGGGGGCAACGCACATGGGGGCTGTGGAGGACGCAGGCAGGTATGCCAGCTGGTAGTCCGGCTCCTGCCTGGACCTCATCAAATCGCCTCACCAGAATGCTCAATTTCTACAAGTGGGCAAGTTTTTCCTGGCTTCTGTCCAGCTCCCCCAAAACTTGAGCTTTGGGGTTTAACTTAGTGCTAACTGCAAGCGACTGACACAAGGGATGTCTCATCCCACAGCTCCCAGCTGGCAGGTCCTTCCGCTTTCCTCCAAGGCCTCTGGTACCATGATCACGGACTGGCTCAGACCCCAGCTCCCCATGGCCCAGCCAGAATAACACACACTAAAACTGAGGCAATAACCAGAGCATTTGCTCAAAACCAAATCCCACGAGACTGCTGACCTGCAGACTAGTTCATGGCGATACATGTGGTTAACAAGGAGCTGCACCAAAATGCTCAAATCCCTAGTAAGACCTGTATTTTCTTCCTAGTATTTTCTGTTCTGCATTTTCCATCATCACACTCATAACTGAAAAATCCACAAAGGAAACTAGAATAAACTGACAGGATGAAAGGAAGTTTGTTGCGTGAGGAGGAACTTGTGCTCCAGTTAAAGAGTGCACACACTGGAGTGATCTGAAGCTGCCTATAAATATTTGAGAACATCAAAGCCGGTCCTGTTAAATTAAAAATGCTGTCACACAGATAGGAACTAGCCTCTAGCACTGCCAGCTTCGACATGTGAGCCTCTGATCTGAGGCAAAGGCTCAGCTCCTCCAGAAATTTTATTCACCATAAGGAAAAAAAGTGAACAGCGGTTGAGTTTTAATAAGGATATTAAATACCTTATGAATGAGCTAATTAGAGCTTAACTCTTTCAAGATACTGTCAAGGTCCTTCAGACCTTCTACTGACAAGGACACCCAAAGACTTTCCCCCATATTATTTTCAGAGTTGTAATTTCCCTCAGTTCCAGTACCAGTGGTATCCAAGCCCCCAAAACAAATGTTGGCAGTCTGCAAAAACAGATACGTTCCTGTTGGTTTAGCCTTGGTGCAAGTTATTTTAATCAGATCGTGCTACGCAGACACATTCGAAAAGCAGCAAGCCACTGACAAATGTCAATCTGTGACAGGGAACCAAACAGTAAGACTATTTGATAGAGTCTGCGATGCAAACTGGTCTTCTGGACTTTCCCTTTGCTGGCAGGCTAAAGGTAATGAAGAGGAAAACAAACACACAGTAAAATAAAAGGAAGCACTTTGTATCGCCAATATTCAACCCATGAACTAATGGGGAATCCCGGCAGGTCAACGTGCTCCTCTGCAGGTGGCAGCAGCCAAGATTCCCGGCTGTCAAGGACAAACTGAAAGCACTACGGGAAGGGAGAAGTGGGGGTGCAGTGGGCACCGGGTGCAGGGGCGGGGGGCCAGGGTCGTGAGGGATCTAACAGAGGTTAGTCGGGGAAGGTGAAGCACAAGTTTCACAACAATGGTCACCACCACAGTTCAGCATTATGAAATGCTTCTGGTACGCTGGCCAACTCTGGTTGCAACTCCTACATTAATGCAAGTTTCTGGGTTACAACAAAGTCCATGCTTTTAAGCAGCATGCCTTAAGCATTGTGGATTCAGGCAGTTCTTCACCATGTAGCAAGCCATCAAACACAATACAGAGCTGCACAATTAGTTCTGCAGCCTCCCGGGCAACCCTTGGGCGCATCTACACGTGCACTTTTATGCGCAGTAGCCTATTTTACATCACAAAAAACATGCGAGCATGCTACTGTGCAGTAAAATAGGCTACTACTGTGCATTAAGCGTCACTTAAAAACCGTGCACATTCATTACCGCACATTAAGACAGTCTACTGCGCATTTGTTTAGTACCTCACATTGGACATACTACATTTGATGGACATACTGAATTTGATGCTCACTAGGAAAAGCACCCTAATGCACATGTACACATGCCCCAGCTCTATCAATTAGGTTAGATTAATATGAAGGGACCCTACACGGGCCCAGGTCCCGTAGTACACAGTAGGACAGCACTGACCGCACAGAACTTGTGAAATGGAGGGATGCCTGGGAGAGGACACTGGGTCGGAGGGACGGCAGCCGCACTACACGCCAGCACCGTGGTCTCGGGGAGCAGGGTGCAGAATGCAAAACTTCCAGGGGAGCAGGGGGAACAAAGCAAACAGGAGGCAGCCCAGTCCGCTGGAGGAGGAGAGCGCAAGGGCAGCTGAAGGATGGCAGTGAAGAGGGAGAGGGGGGACCAAGGCATGACAGGGAGTAGAAACAGGAGCTTAGAAAGGAGAAGCCACTGAGGAAGCCAGCCTCCACCCTCACCTCATGCTCCGAGCCCAGCAGGCAGCAGAGCAGTCACCACTAGCTTGGGCAATGGCTGTTTGGGCTTTTCAAATCCCAGCTGTAAGGGGTTGCTATTTTTGTAATGGTTGTAAAATGTATATTGTATACGCATCAGGATCTAGCCATTCATGCCACCGCATTTGAACGGACCCAGGCAGAAGAGAGACTAGGCAGCCTTCAGTGGCTTTTCTCAGGGCAAATTCAGGCGGGAGTCTCTGTTCCCTCCGAACACTGTGGCCGTGTCCAGAGGAGCAGGGCCATGCAGCACGTGGCGCTGCAGACACGTCTGCGGCACCACATACCACACGTGCCATTGACCTCCGTGCTGTAAGGGAGCAGCGTGGAGGGGTTCTCGACCTCTGGATATCCGGGGGTCAAGAAAACCCATGGAGAAAAGAAAGCAGAGTGGTGCACATGGTGGCAGCGTGTGCCATGCAAAGCCGCAGCCTGGCCAGCTGGAGCTACACCCTGCTGTCAGCCAGGCTCCACGTGGCAGGATCGCTGCTGGAGCAAGCCCAGGAGGCCCTCAGGACCCCAGGTAAGGTAAGGCTGCTGGGGCCAGCCAAGGTAACTTGCCACGCCAATGCGTGTGGAACACAGGCGTTCCCCAGGGACAACCAGCGGCTGTGCAAGGTGTGCTGCTGCTACTCGTCTCCAGGGAACCAAACATCCACACGCATCTGGACATGGCCAGAGATTCTTCTGCAGGGACCATCCACTGCAAAAGTCTCCAACCTTAGCCTTTCTCCACAGGTGAATTTCTGGGAAAGTTTGAGAAGAGCCTTCCCCAGCACTGGAGCCTTGTGAGAATGAGAAAATGCTTTTCCCCACTTTGTTTTAAGCACTATTTGATCAGGCCCCCATCAAAGGGTGGGGGAAGGGAGAGGGGAAGGGGTGTCTCAAAGCTGAATCCTGGCACAGAGCACAATCAGCAAGCACTGCTGTCTTTGCTGGATTAGACGCAAATGTTCAAAACATTCAAATCAGAAGCATCTGAAAGTTGCTTACTAAGCCCATGCAATAAATTCACAGTAGGAGGTGTGTACCTGCAATGCGCATGCTTGTACAGTTAATTAAATAGCTGCACTCAAAGCATGACTTACCCCTGGGACATACCCCTAGCATCCACTGCCAAGCCCTCCAGCCTCCTTACTGACCCTGCAACTGGTTTTGCTACTCACTGATGCAAGGCTATCCAATGGTTTACATGCTGTACACTGTCCTACTGCCTCCAGTCACTTTAAGCTTTTTTTTTTTTTTTAAGCCTTAAATTGGTTTAATGCACAGAACAGCTGGTGGGGCAGGAGACGGGGGGGGAAAGAGGAGAATGTGCCCACAT
>NW_005841833.1:7200421-7207245 GCF_000455745.1 Alligator sinensis | reverse complement strand
GGAAAGAGGAGAATGTGCCCACATGAAAAACGTACACACTCAGAGGCATGCTGCTTGTGCAGGTACAGCTGCAAACTTGCTCACAAATGTAACAAGCACCTCCTCACATGTCAAACCAGGACTTCATCCTAAACCTAGTGGCAACAGAAATCTTAAAAAGACAAGGTGCACGAGGGGATGACAGACTGAGCGGGAGCAGGTCTAGCTAGTGCAAGGGTCAGGGCACCGCAAGCACCAGGTCCTGTGTCCTCTAGCACTCTTGCCCCATGAAAACACAAGAGGCAGCACTGGAGTGGGGCAATCTTTTGCTAAAAACCCAAGGGCCAAAACAAGCGTGCAATTCTAATGATACCACCACCATAATCATTAAAAAAAATAAATTAAAAAAATGGAGACAGCCTTTGGACCTCTATACATGGAAGCAGCAGGATGGGGAAGGGGGGTATGGGAAATTACTTTTTTCTTGAGCAGTTCTCCTTCCTAGCCCGACTATAGTTAAATACTATAGTGCAGAGACATCAAGGAAGAGTCCATGTCACATTTAAACTTCTACATGTCCTCAATTGAGTGATTAATTACACAGCATTAAAAACTCTTGCTTGATTTAAGGTACATTAAAAGCAGAACTGTATAGCTTTTATACAACTAGATATCAAAAAACATATATGGGTCACAGCCTTCAAACTTCTACTTTTCTTACCTAGAAGATGCAAGAGACAACTGCATTCTCACTTTAAATAGCATGCATTTATAAAAAGCTATTTTGATCCAGAGAGACTCGCTTTGAAATCTCAAAAAAGTCTTGAAGACGACTGTAATAAAAGAGCCCATTTTTAAATATATGCTACACAACAAAACGGTCTAAACTGAAGGAAAATTACTATGTAGGCTAATCAATGGTTTTATACGGCTACTCTAGGCTTTTCTAAAATTCTCTTACAGTGGCGTTGCCTTGTTTCTTTTCTAGCACGTTGTGCCACACCAAATTATGACGTCTTCATGCTTCACCTGGTGCCATTTTAGAAGCTCTAAACTAGACACAGCAATGAAAGCAGTCACCATACCCCATACCACATCCGCCAGCACTGGGCACAGGCAGGAAGCGCGCCAATTCTGTCTTCAGGGCACAGCTGGCCACAACGGCTGGCGACACTACAGAGCAGGCTGCAATTATATCTAAACCATCCTACTCATATAGATTCGGTCTCAACGTAAGAAATGGGGGGTGGAGAAGTTAGACGTGAACATTTGGAGCACCTTATTTTTTTAGATTCCCTGCCCTTCATCCCACCTTTCAGAGCCAGTCCTGCCCTGAACCCCAGCACATCTAACAGGAAGTGGTCAAGGCTCCAACGTCTTGACAGATCACGGGCTGGAGTACGCAGAGTGAAGCACTGAGCCTAAGCCTACAAGCCATGATGAAAGCTACCCGAACCCCACACCCCAAGCCATTTTCTCCTTTCCTTCATGCCCACTTATGAAATAAATATGGGCTCCACAGTCAATTAAGCTACTATAGCCTTCTGCAATGTTTGCCTTGATTTGCTTTCCACAGTTTACTGGATTCTTTTTTTTTTTTTTTTTTTTTTTTTTACAACAGGCCACCACCATACTTGCTCTTCAGTGCACTCTTGTATCCTATCTTTTTACCCCCTCATTTTCTGTATTGCGTCTTCTGCTTTCTCCATGGTGTTTTATATGACATCCAGGAAAAACAGCAAGACAGCAGAAACAGTACATTACTACCGACTGACAATGGAGCAAGCAGCATTAAAAGGCACCGGTACCATCTGCAGACTCACCACGGCATCACTGGATTCACGACACTGTTAGCATTTGCAAGTCCCTCTTCAAGCACAATGGCTAGGATCTTTAATTTAAAGTGGATTCCACTCGTCTCTATGTTCTCCTGGGAACTCTCAGCATTTTGGCCTCAGGCTGAAAGGGACACTCTTTTCTTTAAAACAGTAAAAACAAAACGAAAAAGAACCTCAGAGTCCTGACCTGCAAAACCCACCCTTGCATCTTTCTGGGCAATTTAAGGGGAAAAAAAAGATACAGCAGGACAGAGATGTTTGTGTGTGGAAGACCTCAAAGCAGGGGACCGAGTACACAGCAAAGCAGCGACAGCAGCAAGCCTGCAGAACCAAGGGCCTGCACACCCAGACGTTCTTTCTACTATTACCCTCAACCTCTCTCCAACTTTCTCCCCTAACATCAGTCTAGCCAGGTCTCGCAGATAGTGCAAGCTCCTCAGGACAGGAAGCGATCCCTCTCTAAGCAAGTATAGAGCACCTGCTAGCGGGGGCCAGATGCCAATTCCGTATTCCAGATGCTATTCCTTTGGGTGCCACCATTATACAAGTTACCTTGGTTACTGCTTAAACATAAAAAAATTTAAAAAGTTAAACAGGCTTGTGACCTAGGTGGAGTGCCTCATCTAGATGCCACTGCTAGGCACACAAGCTCCCCCGCAAGATAGAACAATGCAGCTGGCATAACCCTTGGCACCAAGTTCTTCCTACTGAAGGAACATGATTTTTTACAGCCAAGAAAATAAAGCTCCCATATAATTTATTAGCAAATTATTTTCAAATTGGAAGAAGTTAAAATGGCTTGCAACACAAAATTAAGGCAATGCCAGGCTCCTGTGGGAGCAGAGTTCATACACCTATCGCATCCAGGATGTACTTGCTTTGCGCACATTGCCCATTTCAAGCACTGTTGATGGTACCCAAGAGTCATTTCAGTTGCAAAACAAAGGAGCAGAGACACTGGCTAGGCTGCAGCTCAAGCCATCCAGCTTGAAAAAAAGTGCTGAGAGAAGACTGAACATTTCAGCACATGGTTCAAAGGCTTTCACATCACCAAGATGGGCTGGCACCTGCTCTGCAGCAGGGTTGTTAGCAATGGTTCAGTGAAATGCCACAAAAGGAAACATGCTTTTCAAAGTCAATCTGGTTTGATATGGAACCACAAACACTGCTACGCCTTAATCCTAACTGCACGGTAATGGCACACTGTCACTTCAGGGCAGAGTGAAGGCTGTGCAAGTCCCTTACCATGTTTGAATATCTGTCAAGTTTACCCAAGTTTCCTTGTTTGCAATGATTGGTTTTAGGAGAGTTATAACATTCCTGTACTTAAAAGATAACATACCACCACACACAACACAAGTAAAAAAGACAAGACGTGCATGAGTGCACCCCCCCACCCATCACTACTTGGCACCTTCTACCTTAAAGTACTTCTTGATCATGAAATTTAGGTGTGGGGATTTTTCATCTTTAAAAGCTTCCCTGCAACATGCACCACTGCCATGGCTGGGTGCTCTCGTTTCGAATGACTGCAGAATAAGTGAAACCAGTCACGACACCGGTGTCCGAGGCGGAGGGCTTGGTCTTCTATCCCCACCCCGCAGAACTACACGAACAGGACTCGGGTCAGTTCCCCCAGCCCTGGGCAGCACTGAAACTCAGGAATGGGCGCAATCTCAAGCTTCTGGTTGGGAAGGCTGAGCAGAGACACGACACACAAGGAAGACTCCCTTCCTTCTCAGAGAACCCAGAAGTCTCTCATGTCAGGTCCCTACAGTCTAAGCAGCCAGCAGGTTGAGCAGAAGGGCAGAACTGGAGAAGAAAGGCCGAGCCCAATCAAGATCTGGTTGAACACATCACTTCAGTGGGAATCCACAGCCAGGACTGATAACCTAAGACTATCATGTCCAGCCCCATCCACACCAAAGAGCACTAACTGCTTCTTCCAGCTCAACAAATTTTAACATCTCAGCCCTTGCCATTGTATTTTAAATAAAAACTTTCTTTTCTTTTCAGGAAGCCTTTAGTTGGAAAACTTTAAAACTAGGAGTTTAAAATGTGATGCTGGTGGGAAAGTGCACGTACACACGGTACAGCAGTAAGTGGCTCTGTTTGTTTTTAAGCCATATTCTGAAAACTCACACACAAATCCAGGTACCACAATCTACAAAGGCAACAGAAACATGGAGAAATTTTAATTCAAGATCTAAAAAGATTACAGAGCTTCGTTCACCAGAGCAAGGATAAGGGTGAAAACCCCTGAGCAACCACATGGCAGTGGCACAAATGGCTTCCTCTAGTGATGAACAAATGCATCCGCCTGCTTGTCACAGCCCTGGCAGACTGCCTTCAGAGTGCTGCCCTCCAGTCCTCCCTCGCCCAGCTTGCTGAAGGGACACTTCACGAGCCCAGGGAGCATTTGGAAGTCAGTCTAGAGGCTGAAGGGGGAACTGGCAGCCAATATTCATGTGGCACTATCACGACGGACCCCGCATTCAGCACAAAGGTCTGGATACCGGACAGTACGAACACCACGTTGTCAGACACACGTAGAAGCGAGTCTATAAAGCTCCTTCAAACTCCAGAAGCCTCTGGTCAGATCAGCAATGCTTATCATCAGAGTACAGTTAAGGGAGCTCACTTCCTTTCGTGAAGACACTAGTCTGACATCCAAACGCATTAAAATTATTGTTCTGTGCATTGGAGGAGTCCCCGATAGCTCACGGTGGTGCGATTTGCATCTCCCTCCATTCACAGGGAGAACAGAACAGAGCTCGTTACCTACACAATGCATTTGCTGCCTTCTTTTAAGCCAGAGACCATCTCAATTCTCAGCATATCTACACTCATGTGAGTCCATCACTCGAGTACCTGTTCTTCATTTCCCATTCTAACCAAAGAAAAGGAGGACGCTCCGAGGCACATAAAATATCCTCCTACATCTTGCTGCCAATGTGCAGCTGTTGTTATGTCAGCCAGCCAGCCACACAGGTTAAGGACAACAAAGCATAGAGAGACCCCACAGGTGTGCGGTACTGCACTGCAGCTTCTCAGAGAGAGGACTCTTTCCGCCTCACTGGGGCTGAAGTTCGTTTTGGAAGATACCTGGCCCAGGCAGACTGCTCCGATAACAGAAGAAACACCAAATTAGTATATCACTGCTGCACAGGAATCTGATCAGCATGCTTGACAGGTCACGCGTTGGCTTTTCGCAAGCTCCAAGCAGGCTCCTTCCGAAATGGTTACTCAACTTTTGGAGTTTAGGTTCCGACACTATCAAAACCATGTTTGTTTGTTTAAAGTTGCATAACGCCTCCATGTTTCCTTGGATTCACTCTCTTCCTGAATTACCCAACTGTTTCTAAAATGTTTTGAATGAGAACTAAGAGTTCACTCGATTTTGGCAGGAAAGGGCTTTTTAGTTTAAGACAGCGGGGCTCAACCTCGCTAGACTCAAGGCACCTTTCGAAAAGTGCCAGCTCTTCATCTTCATTCATTTTTTGAGGGGGAATAAAAAAAATAAAGCAATTCTTCTGCTACAAAGAACTCAAAGCCCACACCAGGTCAGAATGTTTTTAGCACTATTTTGATTCCTGTTTGCGATCCCTGGGTTTATTTTGTAAATGTGCAAATGTGATTTAACACTGCTAACGCTGTGTGGCTCCCTGGTTTATGAAACTGATAAGCCTCTAGCTGCAGCGAGCCAGGCTTCATGTCCCCAGCCATTTGATCTGCATTTACAAGTCCTGAGCACTGTCTGAGAACCATACGATTGGTACAGACCTGGGCGGTATTTGTAAGAGAAGGTTTGACAATGAAGAGTTTATGAAGTTGTGCATGTGTAATGCAAGACTCGCCCACCCCTAGGACGGTCAGGAGGACAGCAGGAGATTCACATGACATGATCCAAAGTTTGGACACACTGAAGAAGTGTGTCTGATAACGCAACATGTTCATTTTACCTGCTTTCATGCAACACCTAGTCACACTTCCTCCTTTGGTGGCTGAAATACCTTGATAAATTAGAGATGTTTAAGTTTATGCTCACCTGTAAGCCAATACATATCACGGCTTGAGCAGCATCCAAGCACATGATGTAGCACATGTACGAGTCTACTAGCAAAACAGTGCGAGTAGCGGGGGCAGGGGGTGGGCTACGTTTGCCTTATGAACGGTCTCCGATTATAAGCGAGAAGTGTTAGGAAAGGCAGCCAGACCTAGACGTTTCACTTAACACATTTGCTTTGTGCTATTTACATAACAGTCTTCAACATGCTTTTCATTTTACATTTACTTTTAAAATAAATAGTGTCTAAAGGCTTCTTAAAATTGTGGTTCTGGATCACCGGATCCTTCAAGCAGCGTTACAATCCGTTTGACAAGCTACGGCCATCGGACTCGCCTTGTCCACTAAAATGGCAAGTGGGCTGCCAGGACTTCAAGGCACATTTCAGCCCCTATAAGCAATTCTTCCTAAAAAGGTAAGTGTACCAAAGCGCTTCACTCTCTTCTCACCAAGCATTTTTGCTTTTCCTTCTGCAAACTGACCCTCCCTGCAGCTCTTGATCTGTCAAGGGGGTTTTGCTCCACAATTTACCTGTTAAAAGCAGACGAAGCAAGCCTCGAGGAAGACATGCCTACGGTACTCTGGTACTTCGGACGCCCATGCTTGTAAAGCCTAGCTTTATCATCAGAGCTCAAGCTAAAGCCACGCTTAAAGCTTGAGAGTCATTGCAAGTGGAATAAGGACAGTTATTAGCAATTGCTTCACAGGTAAACTTATTAAAATACCACTTCAGCCCTCTCTCTTTACTCAGCCCAGCGGGAAAAAAAATCAAGTCAACACTTGCTAGGGAGTGGAGAGGAACGGGGTGCGCGGGGCAGCCCCGGGGCAGGGGCCGAGTCACTCCCGCGCCCGAGGGCAGCGGGGCTACGGAGACCCTCCCCCGGGGGGAGGGCCCCGCTCGCAGCCGAGCTCGGAGCTGCGGGAGGGGAGAGATGCTCTGG
>NW_005841833.1:7182642-7199227 GCF_000455745.1 Alligator sinensis | reverse complement strand
AGGAGCCTTCCTTACAGCTCGCCCGCCCGCGGCTGGACAAGCGCTGGCCCCGGCTGCGTCCCCTGCCCTGCGGGAAGTCCGAAGCCCCGGTGCCGCTCAGCCCCCTTCGCTACCAAGCTGCGGCCTGCAAAGGCAGGGCCAGGGTGGTCTGAAGGGAGCAGAGTCCGCGGCACCCACGGCCGCTCTGCTCCCTTTTCCACGCCGAGGTCCCCGCTGCTGTCTGCCATCCGCGACCCCCAAGCACCCAGGACTCCCGGCTCCAGGCCTCTGCTTGTCCCAGGGGAGAGGAAGGGGGCACCGGGCATAGCTGCCTCCTTTCTGCGGAAGGAAACGAGGGGCGGCTGTGCAGAGGCAGGCAGCGCTGGGGACATCCCTTCCCTGCAAAGAGAGTTCCCTTCCGCCCCGGGGACCGCCGCGGTGCATGCCCTGCTCGCTCGTTTGCATGTGAAAAGCGGTACAGTAACAGCCTTGTTGAGCTGCAGCCTTGTTTCTAATTAAAGTGCTTGGGAGCAGTTTGCTTCATTAAATCCACCCTCTGTCATGTCCGGAGACCCAGGCCACACTTGGTCCCACTGCACTTTTATACCCAGCTCCGGACGCTGGTCTGACCCACTCGCAACGTGCCCGTACATCCCTGGGGCAGGGTTGTCGCTGCCCCGTCCTGTGTCGTGGGGGCAGGCAAGGCACAAGCCATGTTGCCCAGCCGAGCTTCCAGCAGTTGGCAAAACTGCGTAGCCATCCTGCGGGGTCTTAGTGCGGAGACAAAAGGTGCCGTGAGCATCCGTGCCGCTTGGGAATGCTCTCCCACCTGTGGACGGGCAGCCCAGGCACACCGCCTCGACAGCACGTGGGAAATCTTAGGCATCAGTGCCTAGAAATGGGAAAACTGTTTACATGGCAGCCTAGACCAGAGCCCGGCCACAGTCCTTACCCACGCATTGGACACAAGGGCCAAGTCCTGCACGCGGGAGTGGAAGAACTGCACGTGCAAATGCGGACGGGCCAGGCTGCAGTGCTGCAGAGGGGCACCGAGGGGCTGCAGGGTGCTCCCGCCGCAAACAACCTAACAGGATCCTGGGTTGCATCAACAGGAGATGGAGGGCAGCGATTCTTCCCCGCGATCCAGCACTGGCGAGACCTCACCTGCAGCGCTGCGCCCGGCTCGGGGCCCCGCACTCAAAGAGGGACGCGGACAGTTTGGAAAGAGCCCGGCTCCGAGCAGGAAAACGAGGGGCCTGGGAAGCACGGTGGAACCGGGGGCCCGCTCCGATCCTGCCCTACGCCGCAGCCCACGCCTCGCAATGCTCCCGGCCTGCAGCCGCACCAAGCTTAGCCCTCGTGGTCAGGCCTCCTTCCTCCACGCGCTCGTACCGCCTTCCTCTCACTGGGCCTCGCGCATCAAGAGCCTGCGCGGCCGGGCTCCCTCGGGGCGGCCCCCTTCGGCCACGGGCTTTATCTAGGCAGCCCTCGGGGGGCTCTCCCGCCACCCTCCTCACCGCAGCAGTGGCCAGCCAGCTACCTGACCGGCCCCTCCTGGGGCAGCTCTGCACAGACAGACGGCTCCCAGCCCTCTGCTTGCCCCTCCCTGGGGATCTGGGCTCCCCTCCCCACTGCAGGCTCGGGTGCCGCAGCCACGTCCGCCCAGTGCTGTGGGGCTGGGGGCTACTAAGGTGTCTTCCACCGGGGACCTGGTAACTGGCCTGGTATTTCCCGGGGGCTGCACCAGACCACCCACCCCGGCAGGTGCACCTACCTGCGGGCGCCCCCGGCCGCTCGGCCTGCGACGCTGCGTGGATCCGGGGGCCGGGCTTCAAGATGGCCACCGTGACCAAGCACCGCTGGCGGCCGGCCTCGCCCCGACGGTGCCCACGCATGACTTGGGACGAAAGGCTGAAAAACATGGGTTACCTAGTCCAGAGAGGAGACGGCTTGGGAGGGGGGTGATAACAACCTTCAGATACTGACGGGCAATTCTTATAGCGAGGATGGAGGTGGGCTTTCTACGGTGGCCACAGGGGACGGGCCTAGCAGCAATGGCCTCAAGCTGCAACGGGGGAAGCGTGGGGTGGAGACTAGGAGGACGTTTCTGGCCGTGAGGGCGATCAACCATTGGGCCGGGCTGCCAGAATATCTGTGGAACCTGCATCCTTTCCAGAGCAGGTTAGACAGACCCGTGGCTGGGTGGTTGGGTCACGGATGATCCTACCTTGGGCTGGACTAGATATGACCTCTTGCGAGGTCCCTTCCTGCCCTACTTCCCCATGCTCCTGTGATCCTCCGACGGGTTATGTGGGCTCCTGGCCCAGTCATTGCACAGGCTGGGCAGCAATTAAGGGAGAGGGGGCGATATTCACCATTTTAAAATACGTTACTAGTGTGGAGCAGGTGGAAGGGGCACTGCGCGGTACGATTTGTTGCTCACAAAATTAAAATGGCTTGGGCCAGGCCTCGATGCTGCCCTGCTAAGTCATACTATGGATTCCTTTTGGCACATGAGGCTTCCCTTGTTAATTTTTATGTTCAAGTCACTCTTGAAATATCCAGAGAGCACCCAGGTCTGGTGTGGCTTCCCAGGAGTTTACTGTCCGCTTGTTTTGCTGGTTGCAATGTGCGTGCCAGGAGGAGCAACAGCATTACCCATCCTGCTCCCCGAGGACAACTGCCATTCCCCTAGACACCCAGCTTTCCCGGGTGGGACATTTGACCTGTTTTTGCAGGATGGTTTTGATTTAGCAGCCTAGATGTGGATGTTCTCAGTGTTTGTGCACACTCCTTGCAGCTATTTCAACTTTTACCTCATGGTATTGTTAAGAATGACAGTCTTCCACTAATATCACTTCATGTACGTTCTTGTTTTTCTCACAGTGGTCTTCCATTTCACTTATACTGGTAAAGAGTCACTTTCCTGTTTTATACCCTGTTTTATACCTATTCCTGTTTTATACATAGGGTCGGAAGCAGACCCTACGATGACAGGCTGAGAGCCCTGGGGCTCTTTAGCCTGGAGAAGCGCAGGCTCAGGGGTGATCTGGTGGCCACCTATAAGTTTATCAGGGGGGACCACCAGTATGTGGGGGAACGTTTGTTCACCAGAGCGCCCCAAGGGATGACGAGGTCGAATGGTCACAAACTACTTCAAGATCGTTTCAGGCTGGACATAAGGAAGAATTTCTTTACTGTCCGAGCCCCCAAGGTCTGGAACAGCCTGCCACCGGAGGTGGTTCAAGCGCCTTCATTGAACACCTTCAAGATGAAACTGGATGCTCATCTTGCTGGGATCCTATGACCCCAGCTGACTTCCTGCCCTTTGGGCGGGGGGCTGGACTCGATGATCTTCCGAGGCCCCTTCCAGCCCGAATGTCTATGAAAACCTCTTTGGTTTTCTAACATTCTTTTATCATTAAAGAAAAAAAAGTTCTTTACCTGCATTTCTGCTGCTTCAAAGATCTCACTTGCCCTGCTTCCTCTCCGAGCGTGGGGCTCTGCTCCAGGCTGGCCTGTTGTGTCCAAAGCCTTGTCCAGCTCCGACCTGGAAAAGGCTTCAGATGAAGATGGCTACCAACGTCTCTGGAAAAGGCTGTCAGGCTGAGCCGTTTTAACTGAGCAAGTACATCCCTGCCATGCAAAGGCAAGCCGCTGCTTCCTGCCCACTCGGGGGCTCTGTCAGAAGACTGCAGGGAGCAGCTTCTGTTTCTGCCCAAAAGCTAATGCCTCCAAAGACGAGGAGCAAAGAGGCAGAGGAGCTCTGGCCAGCCCCACACCACGTGAAGCTGAGGTCCAGCACAGGAGAGGCCAGCACCCCGAGCCCGCTAAGGCACAGGCAGGCAGGTCAGCCTCAGCACCCACTGCACAAGCCTCGTGCCCGTCTGCCAGTGCATGCCGTGTCAGCGCCTGCTGCACTCTGCGTTCCAGGTGTACGCGCTGCCCAAGGCATTTACGGTCTAGACTATGACCGTCACAAACGAAAAACAGCACTTGAGAATGTTTTCGCCTCCTGCCCAATGAAGGAGAAGCAGAAATCCAGACCCCTGGTCTCAGTCATAAATAAAGGTGCATGCTGCCCAGAGAAACCATACTGACTGAATCTTGGAGCTCTTGGAGACTAAGAAATTAGAAAGGGGTTTCCACAAACTCAGGAAGTCTCTGACCTTACAGGAACAGAAAGTCAGTATGTGGCAGTACCACAGAACCTGGAGAATCATATCAACCTCCCTCATACCCACCCACAACAAGAGGTTGGAGAAGTATAGAGCCAAGAAGTAGGCTGTATTTTCCTCAATGTGAGAAGCATACAATGTTTATATTATATGGAAGCTATATACAGGAAAATGCATTCCTTTTATTAGAAGAAGGGTAAAAAAGAGGATGGTATTCAGGAACTCACAGATGTTAAAGCCACAAGGGATCATATAGTTTGACCTCCTAATAAAACCGAGGCAAGAAAATGCACATGTATGGAGCCAATATCTTGCCTTTGACCAACACCTTGCAGAAAAGCATCCAGTTTTAATTTTACACTATTTAACTTCCAGTCACTGGTTAACAACTTTTTTTGTACTTGATGTTTTTTTCCCCTATGAAGGTCCTACCGTATAACCAAGTAATCTTTCAATAATCTTTCTGCTAACCTAAGTAAATCAAGCTTTTGAAGTATTGTATGTGTCTCTCCAGAACCTGGGTCCTTGTGGCAGCAGTCAGTGATACTAAAGCAATACAACAGTATTGCTTAAACCCCGCAAGCTCAGGAGGCCTCCATTTAGGGGGGGAAATATTTTGCACAAGTCTGGTCCTCAAAGGGCAGCAGCTTACGAGCATGACTGGTAGCTATTGTGACTGACTTGTTATATTTCAGTTGTTTTTATTAGTTTGAGCTTTGTTTGAATACCAAATCCCTAATAGTATTTCTCTGCTTTCTGCTGTAACACAGAAAGGACACGTGTAATTGTTCAGACCACCAATGTCCGCTCCTCTTCATTTGTATAAATAATGGTCAGCTTGTTAACAGCTATTTAGGAACCATGAAAGCCATGTGACCAAAACAAATCTCAAGTGCCAGAGACAGACAGAGTCTCTTCTTGTGAATGACACTGAACAGTTCACATCAGAAAAAAAGGCTGATTACTCTTTCATAAGAAAGTAAATTTTCCTGCCTGCTCATGCTGATGTTGGAAACAAATAGCTGTGATTAGCAGCAATGGGTATTAGGAAGGAAGAGCCAAAACTTGGCCTGACCAGAATGAATGCATTCCAAAAAGTGTTTAAAATTGAAACCATGTGTGTGTACTAATGCCCAAAAACTGTCATAAAGAAAATAAAGGAAGTGCCATCCTGACTCACCCTCCAAGGGGCAAAGATCACTCACTGATGCTGCCCTGTTTCCACCATTATACTACTCTAAGGTGGACATGAGAAAATAAATCCCATTGCCTTCTAATATTGCATTGCTATAATGCGTCTAGAAATCAGGCAGCATCAAGCATGGAACTGGTCTCGCTTCTTTGCAGCATTTGTGACTTCCTCTATACACCTTGCTTGTCACGTATATCCCAGACCTCAGGGCTACAAGAGCACCGTGACCCTACACTAACATGACGGCATTTAAAATCAGATGACTGGCAGTTCTCCCAAGGCTCTCTCTAGAGGCAAGGACTCCAGGAGGATGGAGACTGTATGCAGCACAAGCAGCACATTAGGCAGAAGGGGCAGGGGCAGCCTATGAAGGAACCAATTATGGAGAAGGACGGTGATCCAGCCAACTGAGTGCTTTCTGCCCCAAGGGTCTGCTGGGAGCAGACGGGACACCAGCCCTGCAGCGTGGAGCAAGGGTTCTAGTCACAGGGAAGACTGAGGATCGCTGATCATCCACTGTTGTCTTTAATTTCATTTGGAAAAATGACCAGGCAAATGAAGATCGCACAGGCAACTTTAATTCTGGTATTTCCTACCTTCCGAAATGTAACGTTGCAACCTCAGTAATGTTCTTCTAACATTTTTTGGGGTTGTTTGCTTGTCTTGTGTGTCTGTGTATGTGTCTGTGAGTGTTCATATTTGTATGTAATTAGATAGAATTTTCTGACTTGTGCGCCCTCTCCCCTCCTTCTCTGTGGTCTGTGTTGCCTACTTTGACTGCGGTGGATCTGTCTTCTGTCTACAGCACACTTGCATACTTTAAGGCCACGTAAATAAATAAGGTGAATTTCCATTTGCCTCCCTTAAGAGCCAAGCAGTCCTAACTACCATTGATTCAAAGTGCTAAGATCCTACACACCACTTTGAAAAAAATCTCACTGAGCAAAAAAGCAGCAAGCTGTATAATACAGAATGAAATACTGCCCATACCTTGTGTATCCTGGCAGAGCTGTGCTTCAGTATCCAAGAACTACGACAAGAACAAAGTCTGAGCCTCAACCTAAAATTAAACCCGAAAAAGCAGGAAGATGACAGTATTAGCATCATTTGAACAGTCGTAGCGGTTGATATCTATGTTAATAAACTCATTCACATAATTTCGGCAGACGAGGTTCTTTGGGTGAATCTTTGTCTGCCTATGTCCTTAGACCAACACGGCTACAACCTACACCCCTTCACATAGTTTAGGCATCCTACATTAGACATATAAAAGATGGCATTTAAAAAACCTTAAAGAAAAAAGGAGCAAAATAGGTCCATAGTAGTTAGTAAATAGAGCTGATTGGAAAAAACTTTGGCAGAGCTATACTCTACTAGAAAATGCAGTTCTGCCAAAAATGCTTTGCAAAAATCAAGTCAAGTTCAACAGAATGGAATTTCAGGACAAATCTAAAAAGAAGTTCTAAAATGCCAAATGTCCTGGTATTTTGGTAAAAAATGTTTATGCTTGTTGAATTATTTTGTGCTATTTTGTGTACTACTATTATGCTAAATATAAAGAAGTCAACATTGAAAAATGCATCAATGCTTTTCTAAGAAAACATTTGAGTTTTAACAAAACATACCATACATCCACAGCAATTCTTAATTTTTTTCCTGAAGAGTTAATTAAACATGTTAGTTTTTCTCTAGTATCCACAGGGTTTCTATAGTACCCACAGGGAAGGAGCTAAACATGTTTACTTTTTCATTCCAGTTTAAGATTGAGCCCAATTCTGAGATCTCAAAATCCTTTGTGAAACCAGACTTCTACGTGCCACTCAGCAATATTCATGCGCCACACCAAGGGCTCATCTTGGGTGCACTTGCAAGGCCAGAGGGCTCTGTAAACAAGTCACACCTCCCTGATCCTTCGACACCCACTCTCAGAGGAAATTAGAACAGCTGGGGCCTGCTGTAATCATCACTCTGCTGGGACAAGAGGCCAGATCATTCTCACAGGCATCTAAACAGGATTTTATGCATCCGAGTCACAAGAAGGGATCCAGATAAACTCCAAGCCAGCAGCTGCAAAACCACAGAGATGCCTAGGCTCATTAGGCACCTCCATTTTGCCTGACAGTGTCCCTGGCCATCTCTGGTTTGGCACCCAGACCAAGTATCCCAGTGCCCAAGTCCTGCCTAGGCTCCATTGCAATCTAGGTCAGAGTTGGGAGGTGGTTGAACTCCACCAAGCTCAACATTTGCAGAGTGAGTTTGACACCCGTTTGATACCCACAGCATTAGCTTCAGGACCAAGTACAGAACCTCACAGTCACTCTCGTTGGGGGACACAGGTGAGGGAGCCCACGGTTTGCCCAACAGTCTGGTCTAAGTATTCACCAAGAACGTGGAAGAGCTGAGTTCGAGACCCTCCTGAGTCTGAAGGGACTCAAACCAGTATCTCTCATTTCCCAGGAGATCTCCATCAGGCTATACAGCAGTCTGGGTGAGGGAACCCACCACCCCTCCCATGGAAACAAAGCTACCTGTGAAGCCAAGAGAGCAAGATCTATGAGGCCAGACAGATGGCAAGCAAGACGGAGCCCGATTCTGTAGTCGAATGAGGTGGGGGCTGTTGGGAGGGAAGGAATCCTGGATTCCACGCCTGGTGCCAGGCCGCTTCGCGCAGTTTACATTAGACAGTCACTGCTGGAAAGCAGGAAGTTCCACGTCCTAAAGGGCCACAGTAGCCTAGAAGTAGCTCTTCCCTCCCCTTTCCAGTCCTACCCCAGCTGCACTGGTGCGTGCCAGGGAGACAGTGGCTCCAGGAGCTAGCTCTACTGCTGCAGCCAGATGAACACTAGCGGGAATTTTCTTTGCAACCAACACCCCAGTGACCAGTTATGGCTAAACTCTGCCACTTGGCAGAGCACTGCAGTGAACCGTACAGAGCAGAGAATCCACGTCAAACGCATTTTTACGTAGTATCCATCATAACAGGGACTGGCAGCCTTTTTCAAGCCCCAGGCTGGAATGTACTCAGCCCCCAGTCCAGCAGAGGCTGCGGGGCTTGGGCAGCACGTTAGCAGCGGGGTGGGGATAGGGAGGGCTATTGTTATTGGTGTTTCCCTGCATGCTCACTGGAGCCACAGAGCTGTGGATGCTGCACTTCACACCACGGCTTTGGGGAGGAAGCAGGGAGAGGCTGGGAGAAGCAGCAGCCCCGACAGGTTCAGCCGCCCATTGCCGGCACCGCTCCTGGCTGCTCAGTCCCAGTGCAGGCATGGGCAGTGGCAAAACCCTGCAGCTCCACAGGCCACATTCACTGCCAACCCCTTCATTACAACACTTGGCTGTCAGTTGTATAGGAAGGACAGATGCAGTGCCATTAATATGGACACCTGCATGTGCTTACATGTGCGTGCGTGTGTGCATGCCTTATTACACCTTTGTGTAATAACCAGCCTTATTACACCTTTGTGTAATAAGGCTGGTTCATGTGGGCTCCATCACATTGGAATTCCCCAATAAGTACATACTAAACTTAACTTTGCATTAGCAGTGTTCTCATTACATTTTCTTCTAAAAAAAGGGTCAAGAACAAGGCCAGGACAAAATGCATTTAATTTTAACAACAGCACTGGCTCCGAGAAATCAGGAACCCAAAATAGATCAGAGGTGAGGTTATATGATCAGGCATCAAAGAGAAAGACATGGCATGGGCCTGTATTTAAATATACACACGTGTCATTAGCATTACTCTTTTATAGCTATTTATTTGCATTTAGAGCAGCATTTCCAGATAAGAACATAGGCAAATATAGAACAACTGTGCAGAACAGGATTGTTGTATGTTGGTAGAATTTCCATTTCTGGCTTGAATAGTTATAGACACTGATACCAGCACCTGGTACATCATTGTTTCGCTTTGCTAGTATACATGAAGCCAAGGTAAAAGAATTTTCCATATGTACATATAAAGAAACACAGTGCACAGTTGCATGCAGAGAGAACTTGAAGTTTTATTTGTCTAATATATAAATAAGATGAACCAACCAAGAAATCTCTGCTCTACTATGGATGCTGTAAGAAACAGCACTGTTCTGTGCAGGAAGCTATCAAAGCACATGCTTTCCGGAAACTTATTCAACAGTCTGGACTTATTTAGAACAGCGCATCCTTCTTTAATTAATGATACTTATATGGCACAGACTAGGCAAACTATCTTCAAACTCTTCTAACTTCTGTTATTTATCTATTTTCAAAGTTAGCAAACCACTTATCACATTGAGAACAATGGAAATGCCAAAAGTGTATATTTAAAACACAAATATGCTGCATTTTTTCCAAAGACAAAATAAAGTATCTGAATTTTCTATGAAGCTTTAAGTATTTTTTCACGCTTAGATACTAGTATAAGTGTAGCTCTAATCACTTTAGTCTTTTGAGGAAAATTGACCTTAGATTGCCAGATGGTATTTATGACCTTATCCTTCTGCAGTGGAGAATAAAGTGAAAACAGCAATACTGCAGGAAGATGACATTTCAAACAGTAGCTGGTGCTGTAGCAAAGAAGAGAATGGAGCACACTGTTGCTGCAAGGTTTTCTACTAAAGAATATAATTTGTTATAAATAAACTATCCCTTCTGAGATCCCCGATAATCCTTAATAGAAATGCTACAAGAGGCAATACTATTTAAAATTCTCATATTTTTGACGCATAGAGTACTTTCTAGACTCTGCAGAAGAAATTTATCTTTCATTCTATCATGGGGGGGTGTTCTAGATATTGCCTTACAATTGAACACGACACAAGGGAAAAAATGGTTTTCGTGCTCCAAGAAAAAAAGGGAAGATGTTGCCAAGCTACCCTCTGAACTTGGATACAAAAACCTTCTAGCTGTAAGGGCATCTGAAACTTCCATGTGCTTGTACTTAACTGCAGTTATGCTGTTAAACCTTGAAGAGTTAGTCCATTTGTTCTTCAGAGGAAGCAGAAAAGTCTGGTAGCAGATGCTGCTCAGATGCAAGAGGTAGCAAGGAGGGCAGCTCTTGCTGTTTGGTTCTGGTCTACAAGATGGCACGTTCCAAATCATGGGCGCAGCTACGCGAGACACTTTACTGTGCAGCAGACTAAATTGCTGCGCAGCAAGGCGTCACCATCTACATGTGCATAGCAATTAGGACACAATATACTAAATTACTCTGTTGCTGGATAGTCCTGTCAGAAAAAAGTGGTATCTGGGGGCATAGTAAATTAGTGTGCTTAAATGTGTATGTGGACAGTGACGTCAGGATGAGTTTACTTTGGCTCAGATTAAGTCACAGTATATTCAGTCGCATCAATTGCACGTGTGGATGTGCCGATTAGCTAGCCAAGTGTCACTATAGTTCTGCAGAGAAAGCGGTGCCGAGCAGAGGGCGAGATCGGGGTACTGATGGCACGGTGGCTCGGTGCTCCCTCTGCCGGCCAGCCACGGGCTTCTCATTCTCTGCTCGTCAGTCCAGGCATGCTCAGAGGTGACAGCCTCCCTGCTCCAGTGGCATAGAGATTGCTTCTCTTTTTCCTTGTATGATCTAGTGTTTGGCATAAGCTATTTGCACGGCCTCAGGACTAGGGGGTGGTAAAATGGAAGGAACTCTAGGGCTCCCAACCAAATGTCTGGGGTCGGGGGTGGCGAGTGACAGGACAGAGGGAGATGTAGAGCAGCAATCTGCTATCAAGCCTTGCAAAGTTCTTCCACCAGAAGTGAATAGAAAACTTCCCATGACGATTCCCGGGTCTACATCCATCAGCTTCTGTTGAACCTAACTTTTTACTATATAAACAAATGTTACAGCCACAACCCTGACACTTGTACAGAAAGCCTTCCAAGTAGAAGTCTCTTTCTCCTTATTTACTTAGGCAGACTATACCAGTTTTACATGGATTTTTAGCCCATGATTTATATTTCCTAAATAAGTTCTTTATGGAGGCATTTCAAGGACAGGGAATGGGCTCCTAACCGTTCTTGGTATTACATCTGTTATTACTAGACTGCCCTGTTATAGAAAACTTCACGACATTACAGCCCTGGCTCATCTCACCTATGCTCATATGAACCAGTCCCCTCTCCAGTGAAACAGCCACTCCTGGGGTGGAACTTGGCAATTCACCTGTGACACACCGATATTGCATGCGAGGAGAGAAAGAAAAGAACGTCATCACATCCAGTGGACTCTGGGAGGGAATTTAGACTTGACAAAATGTAATTACCCAAGCTGTTGTGCAAGCACCTCACTTGGGCTAAGAACCTAACTTCGCTTCAAAATACGAGGCCCTCAGTTTTAAGATGCATTTAAAAACTCACCGTATCAGAAGACACCGTTTTCTAAGCCCCAGGAGCCATTTTAGGGATCTGTCCAGAATTTGAGTGCATTCCAGATGTGTGGCAACATACTTTTTAATGCATTTGTGCTGCAGCATCCTTCTTTCCAGCATCAGCAATTTAATAAGCAGAGAGTGGTTCCTCTGTGAAGAGCAAGTTCCCTGAATAAAAAACACTATAATCACCCTGGAAGCCTATATGAAACAGAGCCCTTCATGCAGTGAAACCACAGTCACCTATATCAAATAGCAGGTCCCCTTGTGCATAAAATGACTCTTAAGAAAGAATAAACAACAGCCTGAGTAGACAAGCAGGAGAAGCCTTCTACATGGGAGAAAGTCTCAGGAGGTTGTTTCCACATACATTGCAGATGGTTTATAATATTAGAGAAGCCTAAAGGGGCATTAGAGCGATTGAAAATCAGAGTCCCAGTTTCAGTTGCTATGTGGGATACAGATTGGGACTCTTCTTGCCTGTTATTCAAGGACAAAATTGTCAGCTGACCTCTTGGGGAAGAAAGATGAACTTTGCTTTATGTCCCGAAGGTGCCACTCTGCCATAACTGCTGTCTAAACAGAGAGAAGTCAGAGAGGCATCTGGCATGAACTCCTTCAGCTCAATATTTAATGTCAGTGACCGAAGCAGTCTAGGAAATGTAGCGCATGCAACGGGAAAGCTGTCCACAACACATGCATGTTTATTTGGCTCAGCAGCCAATATCTGTACATATATGAACAAAGGGGATCGCAGATGTGCATTCTCCACATGCAAGAAGTTAGGACTCCTTTTCTCTAGAAATACTTGTTCCTTTCTTCCTTCCAGCCACGGAAAGGCCAGTTTTCCTCCTGTCCCTGTTAGCTTTCTTTTATTCCATCCCCCACACAATGAAAGGAAAAGGGAGCTGGGGTGGATTTATGCTATCTAGGCAGATTAGTCAGGGCAGCCAGGTTACTCCTCCAATAGTTTTCTGCTGAATCTAGGCCATGCATAATTGCTCCCCATCCTTCTCCCTAGTTATCATTCAAAGTCAGTTCAAAGCACCTGTGTTAAGAGCCAATTATCCCCTATCCCTCCCTCATCTTTGGTAGCCAGAGAAGCAGAGTCTGGATCTTTTCTACGGGATTACGAGCACACCTGGCCTGGCTGGAAGCAAGATTTTAACACAACCTTGCAGCAGAAACGTTCCCCATCCCAGCAGTTGTAATTTCTGTTTGGTTTTGTTTTCTTTTTTTTTTTAAACAACCCAGCATGAGGTGAACGGAGAGGAAGAGCACTGCAGGAGGGGAAGTGTGACACTCAGCAGGGAAGCCAGGCCGGCTAAGTCTTTGAGCTCCCAATTTCACTAAACAAAAGGCGAGAGAGCAGAGCACCCTGGCAAAAAAAGAAGGGAAAAAAAAGCCTTAAGAAGGGGACTTTACTAAGAGGATTAAAAAGGAAAGTTAACCCTCTTGATAAATAAGCCAGCCAAGGATCAAACAGGGCACTGGACCACTGCTATAAATGCTCAGTACAGTGAACCCAACTTGCAAAGGTCGTTCAATTAACATAATACATGAGGCAAAGTGGGCCTCCCCGCCTCGCCACAGTGCTAGTTGCCCCACTTGCCTTTGGGCATGCCCGCTCCTGACTCACCTGCCACGCCTTGTTCTTCATTAAGGTGTTAATTAAGGCAGGAGGCTGCCCATTCTTGCCCCGATGCCAGGGGGCGCCATCTGCGGCTCCGTACCTCCCCTACACTGCAGCCCACGCCTGGCAGACGGCATCCACTGGTGTCTCTCTCTCCAGCCCCATGCGGGGCCCAGAGTCCTCCAGTCAGGACCCCTCGGAGACCCCTCCGCTCAGGCGGCCTACCCCGCCCTCATTCGGGCTGCCGCACTCCCCAAAACCATTTCCCCGCTCGGCGTGGCCCCCCGGGACCTTCGGCCACGCAGGGCCAGTTGGGACCCCAGTGGTGGCCCTGGCCCGTCTGACCGGTCTGCCCTCTGGCCCTGCTAGGGGTCAACCCACGCGGCGGTGGGAGCTGGGGTAGCTCACACCACAACTGGTGCTCCAGCGTCTCCTGGGGACTCTCGCCGCCCCCGAGCAGCAGGGCATTGTGCGCTCTCTCTCTCTCTCTCCACACACACACACACACACACGTCCTGGGCTCTCAGCCCTCTGGCTCTCCCCCCGCACTGGGGCTCCTCATCTCTGCCCCACTCACCTCACTCGGGGCTCCACGCCACCCCCGCCCGGGGGCCACGGGGCTTCCCTCCCCGGTGGGCTCAGGCGGCCACAGCCGCACCTGGCCCCGACTACCTCTGGCATTACCGGGCCCACGCGGAGGCGAGGGCTGGGGTTAAGGTGCCCCGACCCGCCTTTCACCAGGGTGATCGCTGGCCTGGCATTTCCGGGGGGCTCCCGTCCCACTGGGAGCCCCGCCAGGCCCCCCGCTGCCGGCTGGGTGCAGTCTTAGGCCATGCGCAGGCCCAGGAGCCCCCGAGCCACCCCCACAGCTCCTCCCTTGCCCCCCGGTGCTGCGTGGCGCCGAGCAGCCCGGCGATGTTCCTGCCTGGCCGCCAGCAGCGAGCTGCTCTGCTCACACAGGCAGCCCGGGATTGAACGTAGCTGCGGCAATCAGGCGCCCGCCGGCTGCTTGGCCGAGGTCTCCGAGTGGCGGCACCACCAGGGCCCTGCCTCGTTTACAGCAGGGCTGGCTCCATGCTCTTGAGACGTGCTGTATGCTCGAGAGAGGGCTTATCCTTCGCGGCAACGTTGTGACGCTACAGATGTTTCTGCCATGAGGAAGCCAAAAGTTCAAACATGAAAAATACGGGGCCAGGTCCAACTTCCCCAAGCCAGGGGAGCTGCCCACGTGCCCAGGTCTCCCCAAGGCGCCCGCCAGCACACCAGTCTGGACGTTTGTGCAACGTTCAGCTGAGGCCGAGGAAAAGCCACCAGACAGGAATGCCTCAGACCTGCGATGGATTCAGACACTGGCTGAGATGAAAGGCTGTGTGTTTTGCTATTATACTCCTGAACTATCCAGGCCTTTCATCTTTTTAGGTAAGTGGCCTGTACCGCACATTCACTAGAGTCCATCATTTCATCCCTCCACACCTCAAGACGCTTCCCAGCATGTCCCAGAAGTCTCTTCCACAAGGAAAAATACCAGCAGATTTGGTATGATGCAAGTTCTCCTCTCTCTTCCCACATGTGTTCAGCAGTTTTTATCTCTTTGGCAAACCTCAAAGAATAGTTTCTGTAATTTAAAGCTGTTGCTACTCTGATGATTTGAGAGCCTGTTGTTAGGGTCCTGAACCTCCTCATTACCTGACAGAGTAAGTGCGCATAAAAATACAGGGCAGCTCCAGTTGTAGGAATGATGAAGCCCAGAGTCTCAAGGTTTGAATTTTAAACCCCAATTTCAGATGCTTCTTAATTAACAGGAGTAATTGATTTATTATATTACGAAGGGGAAGGAACACAAAAATGCTGAGGCCACATGCTCAGCAGAGGAAGACCTCAACCTAGACACAAAGGATCCTGCAAACATCTCAGAAAACATAAAGATAAAGGAAAGACCCTGTAATTGGCTGGGAGATTACTGAGACCAGGAACAGAGAGTTTGCATGGGGTAACATTTCTGTTTTCCTCACCATAACTGAATCACTGACGGAAATGCAAGGCTGGAGGGGATCTCAATAGATTTGCTAATCTCTGCCTGCCACGCCCTGCCACAGGATCAAGTACCTACAGCATCCCAGACAAATATGAGGGTTTCTGAACCAGAAAGATACAATGAGTTTGTAAGACCTGAGAAAATAACAAAGTGGTAAGGAATGGGCACCAGGAATTTGTTCAGGGCAAGTCGTATCTACCCAAGCTAATTTCCTTTTGTGACAAGGTGGTGGGCTTTTGTGGATAGGGGAAGAACAATGCATGGGATACTTAACTGCGGCAAAGCTTTGGCCTCAGTTTCCCACAACCTTCTCAAAAGTAAGGTATGGAAATGCAGTCTGACTAGCCTACCATAAGGAGGAGTATAACGGAGTGGACAATCGTGCTTACAGAGTAGTTATTGGCAGCTCTGTGTTGAACTGGAAGAGGCATCTCCAGGGTCTGGTCTTGGCTTGGTACTGCTGCAGTATCTTCACTCGTAACTTGGCGGATGGAACTGACTGTAAACTTAGCAAATAAGTGAATGACACCAAGCGGGGTGAGGCAACAGACCCTTTGCAGGACAGAATTAGGATTCAAAATCATCTTGACACATTGGTCTGAAATAAGTGAAATGAAACACAGTAAGGAGAAGTGCAAACTACTATGCTTAGGAAAAAACCCCAAAGGTACAATTTCAAAATGGGAAGCAACTGGCTAGGCTGCAGACCCGCAGAAAAAGACTTGGGGATCATAGTGGATCGTAAGCTAAATATGAGCCAACAGTGTAGTGCTGCTGCGAAAAGCTATTAGCATTTATGCAGGGGTGTAGGTTGTAGCCGTGTTGGTCTAAGGACATAGGCAGACAAGGTTCCTTGGGTGAATTTGATATCTTTTATTAGACCAGCCCATTTATGTGTATTCAAAGACGCATTGCATGCAAATAACAAAATGTGGTTCTTCCACTCTTCAGCTCTGGCGAGGCCTCACCTGCAGTACTATGTCCAGTGTTGAGCTAGAAAGCCATGGACAAATTGGAAATAATCTAGAAAATATGTTGTGTGAAGAAAGCTTGGAGCGATTGGGATCATTTAATCTGGAGATGAGAAGGTTGAGGGGGGATCTGACAACAGTATTCAAATGCAAAAAGAGTTGTTATGATGAGGACGGAGATAAAACGTTGTCTGTGTCCACAGGGGACAGGACGGGAAGTAGTAAACTAAGATTACAGCAAGGGAGGTAGACA
>NW_005841833.1:7173828-7182611 GCF_000455745.1 Alligator sinensis | reverse complement strand
AGGGAAAGCCTTCTAACTAGCATGGGAACAGGCTCCCTAGGGAACTGTGGCATCTCCGCTCCTGGAAGTTTTCTAGAGGAAGTTAGGCAGAGCCTTGTCTAGGATGACTTAGACAGGTACGTCCTGTCTTGGGCAGGGGATTAAAGTGGATGACCTCTTGAGGTTCCTAACTGAGGATAAGAATCCCACTCTTAGTTCCTTGAAATGGTAGATATAATTCGCTGAGCGCCATTTGGCCTTGGTATGTAGTGTCCTACAGCTGCACTGTGAAGATTGTGCATGGCACCCATGTACTTCATGCTGCAGTATTTCAGTGTGCTTTTGCTCAATGAAAGGGACCAAAGAGTGAGGGGGAGACTGAGTAGACTGTAACTTAGGATGGATCAAGAAGCCAAATTCCAAGAACCAAGCAAGTGCTTAATGACTTGCAGTTCCTGAGGCAGCAAAAACCATGTAATCCCTTGGCATCTGAAAATCGGTTTGCTGTGAAGACTTGAATACTGTGGTCTCCTGTTGCATGCTGCGCTGTCTGGAAGGAGAAGATGCAGGTAGTTATTGCAGAGTGCACCGGGAGAGACCAGCCGCTAGGTGCCCTTCTAACTTCAAAAAGCTTGGAGTAATTCAGTGCACACTGGCGAAGCTACCTCCTCAGGTCAAATATTCCACATTGCACTATGAACACTAGAGCTGACTAATTAATAAAAAAGATCCACAGTAAATATTTGACCAAAAAAGGCTCTATCCGTGAGCCTAGCATTTTGTCTTTCAGAACCGGAACTTGTTTGTACAGGGGCTCACAGAAAACCAAGCATTATGGCCAAATGCTTGCTGAAAGCAAATTTGCAATTGGACAATTTTAAGGTTCTAAAGTTTTAATTCACACTGTATTAACTAAGCACATCACCTGACTTTTAAAAACTACTAATGAATTCAGATTTAGACATAACAAAAACATTCCTCTAAGAAGAAGTTTTGGGACTTGTCTTGCTCTTACATAAAATCACACAACAGAAATAAACACATTAGTCCTGCTTCTGTTTCTGATTGCAGCCAGTGGCTGCTCCATGATAGATAATACCCCAAACTATACCTGATCCACTTCCCCTGCCCTTTAAGTCAAACTAGCTTGCAGTGACCAACACTGAAGATTCATATAGTTCTTTTTAAATTCTTTTTATTATTAAGGATTCTGGCTAAAAGCCATGCTCCCAGAAACAACATAACAGACAGAACCATAATATACATTTAAGCAAAAATAACAGAAGTACATCTATAGCAATAAAATAGGGCCAACCATTATAGAAGGATTGTTCCTACTCCTAATATTAATGTAATCAAATACAAATATGGTAATAAATCATCTCATAAACCTATAAAATTTTATGCATAGGTCCACAATGGACACAGTAAAATACAAATATAGTGATAACATTTATCGGTCATATCAACAGTAAAGGTTGTTTAGCTCTGATCGCTTTAGTATTCTAGTTTAACTCTATGATCCTTGAGATCCCTTCCAACCCTACAGCTCTATGATCCATTATGAATTTCTCACAAACTGTTTCTACAGTAACTTTGGAGGTAAGTATAGCTGTTAGGGCTCCTTTGCTTTAAACCTATGCAAAATGCTAATGTCTGAGCTGGGAGCATTTCACACCCACTTTGTATGACAGTGTGTGACAGCGTATGACATAGTATGTGACACACTTCCTCGGCTGCCTCAGTCTGTTGGAGGGGGTTTGTGCCCAAAAGCTTGCTAAGAAGAATTTTTCCAACTATTTGAGTTGGTCTAATAAACGATATCGGATTTACCCAAAGAACCTTGTCTGCCTATGTCCTTAGACCAACACGGCTACGACCCACGACCCTGGAACATATTATGTGAGACACTTTGTGTAGCAAAAGGGACGCAGCAGAATGCTTGTGTGATGGCATGCCAGATTTAGAAGCTCAGTGTTAAAAGATACCAGTGTGTATCTAACTTGTGTCGGGAGTGTAAGCTCCAAGGTACGCAGGCATGACGCAATCGGCAGGGCTCACACCTATATCACAGGCACAACTGGACCTGTTGCCAAGGAAGGAAGAGAAAACAGGCCAATAAATAAACATACAAAACCCTAGTTCTTGCAGGCGGATGCTGTTTCATTATCATGTACAACCTATGAAAGGAGAAACAAAATGAGTGTGTGAACATACAGCTCCACACAAAGGCAAACCAAACACAACGTGTGCACATCCATTGTGCAGGCAGCACCCAGTGACTGTGCAGCCATGTAAACAGGCGCTGGTGCATGCACTCCACATGTCTGCCCTTTTACACGCTCTGCGGAGAACTTTACCACATCGTCCAACTTGTCATTTGCCAGACTTTCCTCCGCTCACTCCCACTCGCCAGGCCCCTCTTTACAAACATACCTGAATTTAGGACACAGTTCAGCAAATACTAAACTTCTGAGTAACTTGGACTCTGATCGTGCTGCTGAGTTTGTAAGGGAGTTTGTAAGGGAGATTCAAATCTGCACCGGAAAGAAATTCATCGGCAGGATCAGTGCTTCCTTTTTCTGCAAGTAGCTTCTTTAAAGGCAATGGGATCATTTGCACAAGCAAAAATAGGTGTGGTCCCGAGTTAAAGGCAGTGGGGTCTTTGCAGGGTCAGCCCCCAAGATCCTTGTCCAGTACAAAATTGAAACTGAAGTTAGCACTGTTACTATTTGTGTTCCAGTAGCTCCCATAACGTGCTGCTTGCTGCCACCACCTGCAGGAAGACCTCAGATGAAGGCTTCTAAGAGCTCCCTATCTAAAACAGCAAAATATGGAGTGTGGGAAAGGGTCTAAAATGTACAGTCAAAGGACACACATTGTATGTCAGCTGTTCTAAGGATATTGTCATTATATGCAGATCGTGATCATGACGCAGACAACTGTATGTGGTGCTAGATTAGATTAAAATATGTGAATAAGATGCTAGCCTCGTGTTAGACATGTGATACAAGAGTGTTTCCAAGGATCTGATCCCCCAGTTGTTCATTACTCTACATTATGAAAATGTTCTGATTTCAGAATTAAAAAAAAAAAAAAAGAGAGACATCCAGGTTTTTTTGGCTACAGTTAATAAATATACGTTACCACTTTGATGATAAAAATAAGTTATCTATCAAAATTGAAATAAAAGAATGAAGAGAAATGGAATAACTTATCACGTGAGGAAGGCACAAATAATGATGAGAATTAGACCTTAAAAAAAATCAATATGTGCAGTATATGAAATTTGACCATACCTTCAATTCAGGTTTCTCTTACTCATTGTACTTGCCACCCTGTCTTCTACTGTATGTAAGAAAAACCAGTTTGATCAGTTCATTTAGATTTAATAAAAAGTTAGTAACTGAACTATTTCACTACTCTCCAAACTATTTCATTTGTACAGTAAAGCAGAAGCGAAGCACTGCATTGAATAGCAGTGGTCTGCCTGCACTTCCCGAGGGGATGGGGGTGCTCAGACCCGGAGCTGGCTGTGGCTAGCACACGGCAGGAACATGGAGTGACATGCCAGTGGACACGGGAGGAATTGTAGCTTTCAGCTGTGGTTGCAAGTCCAGGAAAAGACTATAGTGGAGTCTAGGGTTTACCTCAGTCTATTCCCTTGACTTAAAAGCACAAACTACCTTGTTTTCACTAGGATTTTCTCTGGTATTATCACATGGTGGCCAGTGCAAAATCAGAAGAGACCAAGAGCTGGATTTGATCTTTTTCAAGTCAACAGGCTCTGGCGTCCTCTTCCTAGAAGACTGATACAAATGGGAGCCTTGTCCTGGACCTGGCTCTGGCAAGCACTCCTCACTGTCTGAGGCTCCAGTCAGTCAGAGAGCTAAACACGTCTCCTCCCCCAGCACTGGCTCCTGCTTTGTGTGATTAGGGTAGGCTGAGTTGCAGCTCTGCTGCCATTCCTACAATGTGTGTCACGAAGACCACGTGCGGCTGAAACTTAACAGCGACTGGAATGAAGCCATCACAAACGATGCATAATAATTTTGTACCTCCTTGAGCACACCGATTCACTTTCTCTGTGCTCCTGAACCTCAGAGGGCGCTTTCAGCACAGCGACATCCGGTACTGGGGAGGGCGCGAGGCCGAGATTTCTCCGCTGACACTCCCTGAGTTCTTGGCTTTTCTGTGCTATTGTTTGCAAGGTGATAATTTGCAGTGAAATCTCCCTTGCTATTTCCTCAGATTTGGTCTGGTTCAGAGAACGCACATATGGAGGAATGTAAGTGGGGTTTTAGAAAAGTACATCCTGTCACCCAGGCCTGTCTGGGGCTCTGCCTAGAAAGAGCTTTCCAAAGTATGGAAAGTGAGTGGAGCATTTACAAGCACAACCTGGCATTGTCCCAGGAAAACACTGGCTGTTGCCAATGGGAGGTAGGTCACCAAGCCTTCCTAGGTACACATATTTATCTGCCATATCATTTCCCAATAAAAGGTTCCTGCTCTGTACCAGGATATGTAAACAGGGAAATGTACTGGAACAAAGATTTCTGGGCACCTGGGATTGCAAAAATTGGCTGTTCTTCCAAAAGAACTGGTCCAACCTGCTAAGCAGTTGACTGAAAGCCAGGATACAGACTGATAACTCCCTGGGACTGAGTAGCATTCGACTTAGACTCCCCAATGTCCCCTAAACTGGGCTGGATAAAGACAAAGTCCCTTCAAGTAAGCAACGGAAGCTTGACCTACACTCTTTTGCCCAACGCAACACAGTGTGATCTCGTCCATACACTGGCTCCGAGAGACATTTTTGCCCATAATTTTCTACCCGTTTGCATTCAAATGTCATCAGTTACATTGGTTACAGAGGTGGGAAGAATGTGTCTCAGAAGATCATTCTGCTCTCCGCTGAAGTTGCTCTATACCAGTGGGGGCCAACCTTTTTGGCAGGGGTACCACAAATTAGCCTGAAATGCTGCTCTGCTCCCTTTCCTCTGCCCAATCTGTTGCTCTACTTTCTTCTCCCTCCCCTATGCTTCTGCCAGATCTGCTTGTGCCCTCTGCTTCCTGCCCATTTTGTTCCTGTGCCTCCTGTCTCCTTCCTGCCCTGCCACAGGCCCCACACAGAGGCTGCCCATGCCCATGCCCCTTGAGGCACATGTGCCACAGGTCGACAACCCCTGCCTTGCCCCCATGCCACATCTGGTGACGCGATTACAATGCAGTTCCACTTTGTCATTGACATGGGAACCTAACCATATTTGTAAATGACCCTAAGGAACTGGACCACGCAAATAAGCAGTCCTAGCGAGCCCCAAATCCTGTGTGTGCAGCACTCTTCACAGATCCACCTTTGCTCTCTAGTGGTGCAGTATAAACCCTGACAAGGAAATCCAACCATTTAGCACACAGATCTGTTTACATGGCAAATGTTTGCAGTGCGTTCTGGTAAGCTCCCATATCAGACTGAAGCAGCATGAAGACTATCTATCTCTGGCCCACACCTATTTCATTCATACATATATATTTTTGAATTGGTGGCATAGGAGTACCTTGTATGTCTGTAGGCAGCTTGACATCCTTGAATGTCCAAGGAATAGTATGTTCTGCTCACTGAATACAGAGGGAGTTCAGTTTGCAACCTTACAGAGCACAAAACCTCTTCCAGCAAAAGACTAGCAGAGCGAGAGAATATCTGTCAACTTCTCTAACACGTAAGACTGGATTTTCAGTGTTAAATGGGCTGTCCCTGTCGTTATAACTTGCATTCCAGGACCGATGGGATCTACTTTCTGCAGGGCAAAACATCAACATGCACTTCCTCCAAAGTTTAATTCTACAACTTGTCTAATATATTTACCAATTATCTGGAAAAAAGAGGAGAGGTGGCAAAATCCGCAAGGACATAAAATGATACTAGTTAGTAAAGACAGACAAATTTCCGAGGACCTAGCACAAGCAGGTGAATGGGCCTCGCAGCCGCATCCAGACAGGAGTGGCCATGCAGTATGTGGTGCTGCAGACCCATTTAAGCATGTCCTGCACTGTTACCTTGCAGCATGGAGGGTTTTTTTTTGACCCCCAGACATCCAGGGGTCAAAAATCCCACGCAGAAAAAAAGCAGGGCAGCGCACATGGCGACAGCACGTGCTGCCCAACACCGGAGCCTGGCCGCCAGAGCTCTGCTCCAGCTGGCGGCCAGGGTGCAAGCTGCAGGAGTGACGTAACTGCAGCCTCCCTGGCCCCCAAGTAAGACTGCTAGGGCCAGCAACTGTGCTGGCCCCAGCCTCCCCCACCCCACCTGGGGTCACCTGCTGCACACCAGAGGGCATGTGGACAGCTAGCAGTGCCACAAGGGGTCCTGCTCCTAGTTGTCCCCAGGGAACCAAACATCCACACTTGCCTGGACACAGCCTACCATGGCAAACGAAGCAAAATGTTAGGATGCATCGAGAAAGGGGTGGGAAATAATAGTGGCAATGCTGTCAACCCACAATGCAGTTCAGTGGGGTGTCCTTGACTTAGGGTGAGCCAGCAAGGAGATGAGGTGTCTCACATGCTTTATATTAAGTAAGTGCCTGAGCGCTGGATTGGGGCCAGCACCCAGAAGGGGAGCAAGCTTTCAGGACCGTGTTTACCAGTGCTTCTGGTTTCCTGCGTGTTAAACAAGATGTAGCAGAAACAGAAGTTCAGGAAAGCATGATGAAAATAAAAAGAGAAAAATTCCTCTGGACACTATTTGATATGATTAGGAGTTTAGTTTAGTGAAAAGATGAGCAAGGAGGCATGAAAGTATACAGAATAATGAATAGTATCAGAAGGGCAAATGAGGTACTCCTATTGCCCCTTTTTCATAATATAAAACGGGGACATTCAAGGAAATTAAAATGCAACCAATTTAGCATGGCTTTCCATAACGTTCCCCTGGAAGGCCTCCCGATTTCTCCTCTGAGGTATCTGGTTCTTGCCATCTCTGAGGACAGGATCCTGGCATGTATGGACCGCGGGTGTGACCTGGTGATCCAGTTGTTTTTGTTTTCCCTTTCAACGTATGCTTGAAGAGAGATGTTCTGTGAATTGTGCGAACTGCCAGTAAATCTTTATTGCCCAATACGAACAATTTATGTACGGTGATGAGCTGACAGAGCTCTGTAAACTCCTTAAAACTAGACTAACAGGATTCTGCTCTCGGGAGCTCGGTGTGCTGGCAGGGTGACAGCCAGGCCCACACGTGTTGCAAGACAAAGATGGTCGAAGCTTTCCCAGGGTCTGTCAATACCATTCTTTATTTTTCCCAGTATCAATCTCCAATACCAATATGAATACAATCGCAGTCAAAGTAGCAACTGGATTCCCACCCCAGCTCCAGGACACAATGTTTTGGCAGCTGTACAATTTAAAAATGTTGGGAGAACATAAACAAAACAACTGAGCCTCTGAAGAGAGTGAAATGAAAACAAAGAGAATGAACTTTAAAGGCCCGAAACAACCTCCCCCCCAGCCAGAACGACGACAAAAAACCTCCTTCTCTACCCCCCGGACAATTCAGACAGACCTGGCCATGCACACGCCCTCGAGCTAAGAGGCCTGTGCCCCTTCCACACGCTTTCAGACACCAGTGGGACAAACGAGCTTTCTCAGGCCGTGCCCTTGAACTTGGTTGGGTGATTAAAGACTACCAGTCCTCCACGCTCCGCTGTCTGTTTCCACACTACCCCCGTTTTCCTCTTCTTTCCTTTCCCTTCTTTCCTCCTCTCAGGCAGTTCAAGAGTCACTGGCCCAGTCCCTTCTCTGCCCCCGACATTACACGAACTAACCTTTGTTAAACAAACCACGGTTTCCTTTCTGCACGCCTGCCACCTGGAACACCGCAAACAAGGGTGGTTTCAAGGGGAGCCGCGTTGTATAAAGGGGCTCTGAGCAAGGCAGTGTCATCAGCCACCTGGGCCCGTGCCTGCACCTGTGCTCCTGCCACTCGCACGCGTGCCCGGGCACGTGCGCTGCGGGCACCTTCATGCCCCGGGCTCTCCCGAACGGAAAGATGGAGTTGGGCCGACCAGAAGCCGAGGACAGGCTCTCTGGCTGCTGTCTCGTCCTCTGCCCGACTTCAGGCCCGTGCAGCTAACGAACGACGTCTCTCTGACGAGAACCCTGCTTACGCTGCACAGTTTGCATTTCGAAACCGGCTGCTTGAAAAACCGCGTTTCAGGGAGGCACGTGGCGCTAGGGTTTAGGGAAAACGGCACAAGTCTGCATCAGACCTGGGCTCCCACAATAACACCTGTTTGGAGAGGGCAGCTGCCAGTTCAAGGCTGCGCCCGTGCCCTTGCTGGTCTTTCGCTCTGACCGTTTCACGCTGGCCTTGCAACATCCTCGCGCGGTTGAGACAGAGGTGGGTGCAACGCGAGTCTGCAAGTCACTCGCCTGCTGAAGTCAGCGGCAAAGCTAGGAGCCGTTGACAAGATTAGAATCAAGACCGCGGAGCGAGCACGGTCTGTCGGGGCAGCGGCAGCGGGCTCGAGGAGGGGTGCAAGAAAGGACTCGGCTCACTACCTAGAGCGTGTCAAACGCGGCACAGGCAGATGCCCGCGCACGTTCTGCCCCGGTTTGCTGCTCGGTGCTCAGCCTCAAACGTGTCTCTGTGCGTCTCACCCTGGCTCGCTACACGCCCACGAGAGCCCCACCGCGCTGACAAGAGCCCCAGACAGACTAGTCCAGCTCTTCTTGCCTCCAAGCCCCCGAGGCTCCGGTGTGGCCGGCTCTGGCGCTGCGCTGCCCCAGGGTCGCAGCGGCTGCAG
>NW_005841833.1:7171405-7172747 GCF_000455745.1 Alligator sinensis | reverse complement strand
CTGGCTCTGGAGAACCAGGAGCTGCGCTGCCGCCTGCAGCTGGACGAAGGGGAGGACAAGGTGAGCCCCGCGGCCCCACCCCCCCGGCTGCCGCCGCCGCCGCCACGTGTGTGCCGGCTCTTCCCCGCCCTCCCGGGGCCCGGCCTCTCCCACGAGGGGCGCGGGGCTGGTTCAAAGCCTCTGACCTGGTGGCGGCCTTCTCCAGCCAGCTGTCCCGGGCACGGGTTGCTCTTCCCCATCCCTGCAAAGTAACACGGGAGACGTCTCCAGAACTTGCGCCCCGGGGAGAACACGTACCCGAGGGAGGGGAGGGGAGCAGAGCGGGGCGGTGCAGACGGGGGTTGTGTCCAAGTCTTGCTGAACGGTGACTTTGCACCTGTTCCCTAAGCCTGGCCCCTCGACCCCGGCCGTGCTCCTCTCCTCCCCAGCACTGGTGGGCCAGATCCAGGCAGCAGGAGGGCCCAGGGATGCCTGGCAGGGAGCTCTTCTCCCAGCAGTAACGGTTGCAGCCCTCCCCGCGTCTGACGGGGCTGGGTCTCTCTCCCTGCGCAGGTGGTGGTGGAAGAATGGCAGGTGGATGAAACCAGGCTGGTGACCGGGTCCGCTGAGTCCGCAGCACTCAGACTACGTGCTCCTCTGCAGCAGGCGCAGGCCCAGCAGTCACCATTCCTGACGACCTCCACGTGGGTTCTGATGGCATTGACTCTTCAGACTCTGAGGTGAGCAGCGGTGCCCCATCTCCAAGCCTGCGGTTGGGGAAATATTACAGCTCACTTCATCAGCACCAGGGATTACTTGAACAGGAGCACTTGATTTTACAGCTCCGTGTTCCTAGCGGCTGAGCCAGCTCTCCGCTAGTCGGCACGGCTGTCTTTATTTCCAAGCTGTAGACAAATGCGGTGCTAGCCCTTGTGAAGCTTGAGCAGTGGCTGGAATGCCAGCGGCCTCCAGTCGCTGCATAGAAGTGTTTGCTCCGTCTCGGAGAGGCTTGTAGGGACGCTGCCCGCTGCACCCTACTTAACAACTTGCTTGTCTTATGAAATGCATTAGGCCTGCTGTATTATCCACGTGCATTGCTACAGTTTTACGTGGCCAGTTCTGTAAAATCCTACCCAGCAGGATCAAAGCAGCTACCCAGTCTGTTGACTTCAGATAAATTCAAGGACTTCTGGAAGTTCAAAGCAAAAGAACAAATGGCTTCAGAATGGAGATTAACCTTCTTAGTCCCGGCAAATGCTCGTCAGTGTAGTTGCTGACTTGTTGCCTGAGGTTTTTTGCTTCTGCAGGTGGTCTAAACAGAAAGTAGGATTTTTTTTGGGGGGGGGGGTTGGTTAGCTTATTT
>NW_005841833.1:7156124-7171395 GCF_000455745.1 Alligator sinensis | reverse complement strand
TATAAAAAAAAATATATATATATATATTTATTTGCCCTGGGCTGCCTGTTATGTGGCCCTTAATGGCTTGTCAAAACTCAGTAAACTGCCCTCTGCCCAAAATAATTACCTGCCTCTGACCTAGTGTCATGATGGGCGGACTGATGCTGGGTGGGGGGCAGGCCTAGAGGAGCTACTGCACTGCAAACTAGTAGTGCAGAAGATTGATAATATTGATAAACTCTTCTGAAGGGTTAATGACTAGAAAGCTCTTGTATAAATCCATTGTGTAGCAGTAGGTATGATGCATCTCCTACTTTTTTCAATAATTACAGGCTGATGGCCACTTCTTAATGAATGTAAAGAAGTAGTTGGGTAGGGTGCAGCTCAAGTGAGCTTGGCTTGTACAGATACGGCAACTTGCAAGTTCGCTTTTTAAAGCAGTGTGTCTTGTTTTGCAGTCTGATCTCCTGCTGGGCATCCTGGACAGTCTGGACCCAGACATGTTCTTACAAGACTGTGATTCGGAGTCAGCCTGTATGGAAAAGCTGGAAGAAGATATCTATGGAGAGGAATTGGATCCCTTACCAGCCGCCCCCTCTCCCTCTCTGGGGTCCCCATCAGCAAAGCTGGAAGCCATTAATGAACTGATACGATTTGACCATGTGTACACCAAGGCCCAAGTCTTGGAGATTCCTGCTCAAACAGTCAATCAAAGCCATCTGCTAGTGAAAATCGAGGAAGCATCTCTCTCCCCCTCAGAAGGCAAGGATCCTGCTGCCTTCCCAGCTACAGTGAAAGAAGAACCTGCAGACAACTTCCTGCCTGAGCTGGGCATTCTGCACCTGCTCTCAGCTGATCACAGTCTTCAGCCCTCTGGTTGTCTACTGGATGCCTGTAGTGACTCTGGATATGAAGGCTCCCCATCTCCCTTCAGTGACATGTCCTCTCCATTGGACACTGACCACACCTGGGGGGACACTTTTGCCAATGAACACTCTCCACAGCTGATCAGTGTGGGACTTTCCCCAGCTGATCAGTGTGTGATCTCCTCACTAGTATTATAGTTACTCCAGAGGAAGAAGTGGTGTCACCTGTGCAGGGCAGGAAATGTATCCTTTTTCTTAGTCACAAGTAAATACCGTCTTTCCCCACCCCAGCCCTTTTAAAAAAATATATATTTTTTTTTTTTATATAATATATATTTCCACCAAACCAAGTATTGTTATGCTTGTGCCCATCTTGGACCCCATGTGCTGCTGGGTACAACACTACCCTTTGCACCATTACATTTCTCCTGAAAAAGAAATACCAGGTCTACATGTAGGAGGGTAAGGGGAACATTTGGCTCGCAGCTTTCTGCCTCTGTTCACCTGTCCCAAACAACTTGCCCTTTTTAAGCAAGGCTTTCCTTGTTAAGCTAGCTCTTCACTTCACTTCTTTCCCTTTTTCAGCAGTGAAGTCCTTATTTTAGTTACACCAGTAGCCTACTGACCTGTGGAGGCTACTTTTCCCTGCATGTACAGATGACTGGATCAGTACAGTTCTTCAAAAAAAACCCAACTGTACAGTTTAACAGAAATTTACTGTGTAAATGCTTTAAGTTTTTGTTTTTCCTTTTGCTACTTAGTTTCAGGGAGTTGCTTTCTCCATTTAATATTTAAAAAAAATATTTGTGCAATTAAAAAAGTGCAATGCAGTGTGAGTCTGTATCTTTTTTTTTTTTCTTCTTAATGATCCAAAGGAAGGGGAAGTAATGACTTGCCACCTCTAGTAAACGGGCCTTGTGTATAAAGGAAACGGAGCAACTGGGGTATGTGCATACATGTCTCTTTAATGCAACACTTCTATAGAATAGCTGCTCTGGCAGGTTATAGCCTGCACCATCTGTTCTGTTGAGAGGTAGATGTCTGAGCTGTGTGCGCAAAGCAAGGCCTGAAAAGGAAGAGCTAGGAGCTGCCATGCTTCAGACTGCTTATTTACAGGGAGCCTATGGATTGCAGTGGCTTAGCCTTAAGTTAATAAACCACAACCATTAAGTTCTTGAAATAGGATGCACTCAAGTATGCCAGTCCAGGTAGTTACTAGATTATTTTTTTTTGGTACTCAATGGATGCAACCTACATGTCAACTCTCTGCTGTACCTCTTATTAGGAATAGATCTGATTAGTCAGGTCTCCAAGTGGCTAACTGTGCCAGGAAGGAGTCCAGTTACTGTTATTGCACTGTATTTCACTTTCTTCTACCAAAAAAAAAAAACCTATACTAGAAAAAACCTAGTAACTCAAACTACCACTCTTCTAAAAAAAACAAACCCCATTAGCTGGAGGCTAGGTCAAGCACCATAAACTCAGTATTTTCACAAAAACGTGGTAGTCACATTTCTAGTTCTAAACTACTGCTTGACTGATGTTCATCAATACTAACCCACAACCTGGACACCCAACCCATAGCATGCTTAATGGAGTGGGTTGGTATGTATTGAATTTGTGGCTGTGGTTCCTTTCTACAGCTTTAGAAACAAGACATTGTAATACATTTGCACATACTTCAGAAAGTTGTGTTACAACAGAAGACACTGAAATCGGTAAATGACTATATTTAAGGTGGGCTGTTTCAGAAGTCTCGACAGGCACCTCATCCCCAGGTTGGTACTACTACCACTCTATAGAATATTGCGTCTGGTTCTAGTGCGTACACTTCAATAAATGACACTTAAACTAGAAAGCTGAAGATGAGAATGATCCGGAACCTCTGACACCCATTTTATGGTAAGAAACTGAAGTTCAGTTTATTCATTTTGATCCAAGAAAAGGCTAAGAAGCAACACTACACAGTCAAAGTACATGCAGGGGGAGATTTTTGAAGAGGGCTCTTATAATAGACACGTGCAGAAAAAGAGCAAACGAAACAAAGATGAAATAAGAAAAACAAGCACATCTCAAGTTTTGTTTTGGGGGAGGGGAAAAGGTAATTAGAGCAGTTTATCAAGAGATGCATTAGGTTAATAATCACTTGAAATCTATGTTAAATTAGAGGTTGAAGTAGAATCCTGGAAAATTAGAGTGGGAAGGGATCTCGGGAGGTCACATCTAGCCCACCCCCAACTACATCATCTCAGCCAAGGCTTTGTCAAGCTGGGTCTTAAAAAATCTTCAAGGATGGAGAGGCCACCACCTCTGGGGGTAAACTATTCCAATGTTTTTCTACCCTTCTAGTGAGTGAATTTTTCCTAATATCCAATCTAAATTTCCCTTGCTGTAACTCGAGACAGTTGCTCCTTGTTCTGTCTTCTGCCACCCACCACTGAGAACAGTCCAGCTCCTCCTTTTTCAAACCTCCCATCAGGTACTTGAAGGCTGCTATTAAATCCCCTCTGTCTCCTCTCCTCCTGACTAAATAAACCAGGTGTCTCTGTCTCTCCTAATAAGTCATGTGCCCCAGCCCCCTCACCATTTTTGTTGCTCTCCTCTGGACTCTTTCCAATGTGTCCACATCCTTTCTGCAGTGGGGGCCCACAGCTGGATTCAGGACTCCAGATGTGGCCTCCCCGGTGCAGAATAGAGGGGAATGATCAATTCCCTTGACCTGCTGGCACTGCTCCTACCGATGCAGCCCAGGATGCCATTGGCTTTCTTGGCAACGTGGGCACACTGCTGGCTCCTATTCAGCTTCCTGTCCACTGTCACCCCAAGGTCCTTTTCTGCAGAGCTGCTGCCCACTCAGTCGGCCCCCAGGCTGCACCGGTACATGGGATTGTTTCATCCTAAGTGCAGGACTTAGCACTTGTCCTTGTTGAACCTCATGAGATTTCTTTTGGCCCAATCCTCCAATCTGTCTTGGTCACTCTGAATCCTAGCCTACCCGCCAGCATTGTGTTATCTGCAAACTTGCTGAGGGTGCACTCATCTCATCTTCCAGGCTGTTGATGAAGACATTGAACAAAACCAACCCCAGGACCGACCCCTGGGGCACTCCACTTGATACCGGCTGCCAACTAGACATCCAAGCCATTGATTACTACTCTGTAAGCCCAATGCTTGAGCCCATTTTCTATCCACCTTACAGTGCATTCATCCAGCCCGTATTTCCTTAGCTTGCTTATCGCAATGCTGTGGGAGACTGTCTCAAAAGCCTTGCTAAAATCAAGATACACCACATCCACTGGTCTCCCCGCAGCCATAGACCCAGTCACTTCATCATAGAAGGCAGTCAGGTTGGTCGGGCATGACTTGCCCTTGGTGAATCCATGTGGATTGTTCCTAATCACCTTTTTCTCCTCCAAGTCTTTCAAAATAGATTACTTGAGGATCTGCTCCAAGTAATGACAATGCTCCCACTGAATTCAAATAGACAACCTTTTTCCTTGCATCGTCTACAGCCCCCAGGCTACAGACTAAACACATTTACATGGAGTAGTAGCCACTATCTGAAAGCAGCACCTGTGGAGGCCTCACAATTGCACATATTGTCCAAGAAAAGCTCACGAAGGACTTCCCACTACCCTTGTGGCTATGGTTTCCCTTCCTGCACAGATGTGTGCATGAGACATCTGGCCTTTAGAGAACAGCTTCAACTGAAATGTGAAACCTTGCAACTGATGTCACTGTCTTTCTGTTCAGTCGTTCAATTAACCTTAAGCAGTTTATACATGTGGTGATGACAATAATTTACTTCTGGAAAAACAGTACACATCTGTGTAAAGCTTCATCTCACTATATCCACAGCATTCTTACAATGCAAGGTACAAAGAACTGGGGTAAAAAAATCTCTCTCTGCCCTGTTATAACTTAGGGCCCCCAGCAAGAAGCACAGCAAGTCTTGGTTCATTCTACTTGGGACTTCTCACTGTTTCACTCATTTTCCTGCAGCTCTCCATTTAGGGTACAGATTGACTCGTAAGCACTATTCCCCTTTGCTTAAAATAGTTTAGGTTACTGAAGATGTTACTTTGTTTAGTTTCACTTGCATAACAAGTTGGTAAATTAAAGATTTCCTATGCACCTGCGATTGGCCAGTAAAAATTAGGCCAGCGTGAGCAGGCAGCTATTTAATCCAGCTTCAGATCCTGCCGCTTTGGATGCCAGGGATCCGATCCGGAGCTCTGAATCGGTCTCTTGCTTAAATTCGCCTGAAGCGGCTCCGAAGCTCCGGAGCTCCGGCCATAGGGTATAATGGGGAATCAATGAAATAGCTATAACGTTGTTTTTGGTCTGATTTGGATGAAACATGCAGGGGTGGGGGTGGTAGCTTCTGCTGAGAGCACGAAGCCTACCAAGTTTCAAGAAGATCGGTTCAGGGGTTTGGGGGGAACTGAAGATGACAAGATGCATTCAAAGAAGGATACAGTAGACTTCTTTAAACCCCTATAAGGAGTAACAGAATGAAGAGGCACGTGCCTGACATTTTACCAGGAGGCAACCACCTTACCTCTCTTCTCCAGGAACTGGATTTGCATTACTCCAATGGGACAGTATTAGTCAAAATCTCTACAAAGCAGCTAACAAGAGAAAGAAACCTACTTCTCCTCAGTTCTATTCAGTCCATTCAGGAAAGCAGTGCTCCCACTGTGAGACATTTAAATAATTCTCCCATTCTGTGTCAAGCAAATGACCCACTGATCTTTTATTTATTATTCAAACCACATGGTTATCTGCTGCAAACAAAGCTAGACAATGTAGTAGTAAGAGCACATGTAGCCTAAGCCAGTACTCCTTCAGTAGTGGAAGAACTGCCTTTCCTTCTGGGTAGCCAAGGCCAGAGCACAAGGCAGATAGCACAGGAAGGCAAACCAAACTCAGCAGAATTTGCAACATGAGTTTTGGATTTGACAAGAGCAGGGTTGGAAAAAAACAGGATTTCAATATATTCCTGCAGATTAAATCTGGCAAGGAAAGATTTGTCTGTCTGATGGATAGCTGTTTTATATTGATTTTTTTCTTCCAACCAGTGTTCCTTTCAACTCGGATTTCTCTTGTTCCCATGCAGGGTCACTTCCAGAGCCATTTTCCTGAATCACTAACCAACAAAGATTCTTTGCACTTTAAAAACAGCTATGAGACTTACAACTGATGAAATCACTAAACTAGTTAGTTGTTTGAACACTGGGGTGTTTGAGATCCAAGTATGCAAGGTCTTCAATGACAGGGCCACGCCAACTGCAATGAATGCTCAATCCTGATGGTAACCTCTGCCTGTTCAATATAACATAATGGCAAGAGAAATTGGAAGCTACCAAGTGGAATATTCTCAGCTGTAACAGACCTTTTAACACCACACCTTTAACTACAGAAAATGTAAAACTTCAGTTCTTAGGCCATTACATTTTAAATGCAAAGCTAATCATATAGGCTGCATATCAAGAATGAGTTCCTTAGAATTATCCATTACATTAGAAAACAAGCAAGTAACTGAACCCATGATAGTTGAGCCACATAAGCTTGAGTTGCAACTCTCCTATGCCTGAAGAAGGGCAAGTGTGCCCGAAAACTTGCAAATATCTAATTGGCTTAATAAACGTTATCACCTCTACCACTAGTCCCGGTTTCTTTGGCCTGTAGACCAATACAGCTAAAACCTATAACTCTCAGGGACAGTAGTTCTCAACCTTTTTTGTAACAGGACCCATCTGTAAACTTTGATGGCCAATCCCGACTCAGTACCCATCACTCGCAATGCATTGCGCCCTGCCCAGTGTGTGGGGCCGGGGGTGGGAAAGGGAAGCCCCAAGCAGCCCCTTTCAGGCTGAAACTATCCCATGTTTTTCTCTTTTAAAAGGAGAATCCATTTTTAAAGTTTGTTCATGACCCGTTCACATATTCCTTTGACCCTCTTCGGGGTGGTGACAGGTTGAGAAACACTGCTCTGGGAGGCATGATTGACAAACCAATGAAGAGCTGTCAGCAGCAGCAGCACCTAGTGCCCAACTTGCAATACTGCATCATCCCGCGCTTAGAAGGGAGCTAGCTTCTGCCTGCATTTCCCACAGGCTAGAACTCACAGCCTCATTGATCTCATACACAACTATTCAAATGTTAATCTCTTCCTGGTTTGAACCCACATCCTCCTCCCAGCAAGTGGGTCTGTCCTATGCTCCTGTTTCTGGTAGGAGAATATGGGGATGGGTCAGAAAGGGCTGTGGCAAGAGCGCACGCTCCAGTCACAGCCTTTTTACTGCCCATCCAGAGGGGTTAGGCTGGGTAAGAGCAGCCCTTTGCACTGCCCAGGTGGAGGGGTCAAGTGCAGGGACACCCAGGGCAAGCTCATTTAGTTATGTCTCTGATCCTGCCTGATTTAGGTTCATCAGAAAACCCCAGCACAGGCAGAGGTGTGCAGCAGCACCCTGGTTGAGAATCAATGAGGTAGCACAACAGCAGTTTTCAACTGCAGGTGCCACTACATTAAAAAATGTTTTGAATGGCTCCCTGACTCTAATAAGGCCGAGAACTGCCCTAGAGGTTGGGAATATCTCAAATGTAATCAGTAAGCATTTAGTCAGTTTTTGTTTAGTTCCATGTCTAATACCCCAAATACGATGCTTCTAATACATAACCTGATACCCCAATGACACTTCTACTACCATTTTTGAAATAACAAAAATTAAACACAAACTGGAAGGGACAGAGGGAAAAAATATGACCATTTAAAAAAACGTTTTAAGATCATTTAAATAATGATCTTATTCTAAATTTAAAAAACATGTAATCTGAGGAAAATAAATTAAATAAATGTCAACATGCAACAGAATCTTATTTTTGAGGTAGGTAAAGGACAAAGCAATTCAAAAGCACTAGTTCAACTTTTGAGTGGCTGGGCAAAAACATTCAGCTTATTTCAGATATCTTCCTACCCTCATACATCTCTTAACTGAACTACAGCTGAAGGATTGCCTCAGTTGCTGGAAGTCTTGTCAAAAGAGAAGCCACTAACTGAGGGGAGACTAGCCAGTCTTGCACAGAAACGAAGTGGGAAGGAAGGAAAAGGCTAAAGAGTAACAAAGCAACCCTGACTTGTTAGTATGACGGGGAACCTTGCAGTAGGGTTACATCAGGAAAAGCTCCAGAGCAGGTGCAATAGCAAGGACTGTGCCTCCCATGTAAGTCAGTACCGAAGTAGTTCGAAATTATGGCAGGGGAAGGGGGCTAAGCCTTTCCTGGATCTGGTGCAGCAGCAGTGGTACTACTCATGCCTGCAAGGCTTAAGAAAAACTTGCAGATGGACAAGGTTTTAACACAATCGAGTGGTTTGATCCAGTACAGGAAACACCATTCCTTTAGTCACACCTCAGGTTTTGCCATCTGTAAATCAAAAATAGCTTTGACTGAGCTCACCTGCAGCTTGTTTAATCTTTAGAGAAGTGACTGAAGGCCCCTGAATAGACATAGGGTCAAAAAAACAATAATCAATTACTTTGTCTCATGTCCCCATAAAAGCTAGCTATTACACAGGTGCACATTTTAAAGCTTTTCTTAGTCTGAGTTTTCTTGAGTTATTAAAAAAAACAAAACAAAAAAAATCAGAGCTAGGCTGGTTAGCTAACTCTTGGTGTCAGTCGAATTTCCAGCTCTTCTTCACTGTACTCTGAAGACAGTAAAGAAAAGAATGGACAATGAGTCAGACACACAGACAATATTTTACACTCATTTTTGTACATTAAAGCTTCTTTCAAGAGTAACTAAGTGCTGTCTAGCTTTCATCCTAGTTTCCAGTAAAAATGTTAGTCACCTAAAGAAAACAAACCACACATTAAAAATTTTATTGAAAACTAATATACAAATAGTAATTTGGTCCCAACAAGACACGCTGGAATCAGATTTTCCTATTTCAAAATAAAGCATCATCAAGGGTTTCCATGGTGCTACACCATTTGTGCCATCTTATAACGTGCAGAATCAGCAGAAGTTCTTTAAGGAAGCGAACGAGAAATGTAACCATCATGAATGCACATCCTTTCAATTGCTCATCTACCCACGCCTTGGGCAATGGATAGTTAAAGCAGACTGCAGTTCAACAGCCCCGCTTAGTCTAGGGATGGAAGGCAGATCTCACTCCCTCATCAAGTTAAGAAACAAATGTTTCCTCTTTTTCAAAACAAACAAGAACTCGAACTCAAACTAGATGCTTGCTACTCGAAGCTGAGCTGCTTTCCATACAAGAGCCCTCATCTTATGGTTTATGCCACTAAGGAATCCTAGATTTGACAAGCAGAGTAAACTAGTTCAGGGGGCTCTGCACAGCACCAAAGGATTTGAAGTGGACACATACTTCTGAACAGCAACCTTTGGTACAAATGGGATATGCAAAGTTGTTAAAACCATAGAAAAAAAATCCCATTTGTACTAAGCATATACAATGATTAGTTTGTCTGCAACTCAGATGAATAGCTCTGAATGAAAAAACAGCAAGTCTAAGCGGGGAAAAAAAGCTGTTTGGATTTCATCGGCCTCCTAAGGTCCTTTGCATTCCTCTGCCACGGTTTTGCTGTTTCTGTTTTCTCCATCGGATTTGTTTCAGGCCAAACCCATTGTCTTAGCCCAGTCTCAGCCTTGAACCTTTTCCACAGCACTACAAGCTTGAAGAAGATACCTATTTGGGAGCATCACAGCATCCTCTACCCGCGTAGTAAATAATGCCTTCCCTCAAACTCCTTATGTTATATGTACTAGGCTTCAAACGCTGTACAATTTTAAGTGATTTGGTAGGTTTAAGCAACACACATAAGAAATTTTGCGTATTACATGACAACGAGGTTTTCAAACAGGAAATTAGATACAAGAATGGAAAAAAGGTGCACACATTTGTCCAGTACAGAAATCAATTATTTCAGTGGAAATATTTTACACCAGTTTCCAGCTTACTTCAATAACGACTTAAGTACCAGAACAATGTTAGTGTTATGAAAACTTTTGCTGATATATGAAACAAAGTTCTTTTTCTTGGGCAAGTATAGCCAGCCAGAAAACAGAGTGGAGAGTTGAACAGGTGTGGAGTTCCTCAACCAGCCTCCTTATGCCCAAGTCCAAAGGGGTCTCTTCTCAACAAAAAGCTACCACTACCAGCCAAAACAGCAGAAACACTGGCTTCAAAAGAAAAGCTCAATTAAAAAAAAAAATGTATATTTTGACAGAAGTTATTAAACAGAAGAATGTCCAATCACAAAGGCTATAGAGATGGTATGTAAGCAGAAACATGGAGCCACTGCAATGAATCCAAAGCTCTGTCATGGAAAGAACTACTGTACCTGTTTCATAGTTTCCAGCGTCGGAAGGGACCTGAACAGATCATCAAGTCCGACGCCCTGCCCTGGGCAGGAACGTAGTGCAAGGGAAGTCAAGGCAAATAGATTAGCATGGTAAATGAGTAAGGTTCCCAATATATCCCACCTCCCCTGCTAGAAGGAAAATTTTCCTTCAGATATCTTCAAGGAACCCCAGGAATGGGAACAAACAATAAAAACTTCTCTTCACTGACTAATGGAAGAGGGGATTCACTTCAGTATGATAAAAAGCTACTTCTGTTTGGATAGTTCAGAGAAACCCAAACTATTTTTTTCTTTTTAAAAAGTTTCTTGGGCCAGTGAGCGAGTAAAATTAAAGAGCCAACTTTTCAACTCAGTCACCAATTTTACTTCCTAGTGACAGCAAAAGCACAGGGTACTAGTGTAGTTCTAACTTGTGTTTCCCTACCACGCTGCAGAACAGTAGTTTTCCAGGCTTGCATTTTAAGGTTGAGCTCAAGCCAGTCACAAATGAAGCAAAAAGTACAGAACTGCTTTTTCACAAAGGTGGCTTGTCTACCTCAGATTCAACTCAAAAGATATCTTCTGCTTTCAAAATATCTGAGCAATCCCAAACAAAGCTAGCACACCAAGCAAAGCATACGCCAAAATCTTAATGGCTCAGCAAGCATAAGGGGTGGGTTGATCCCCTATTACATTCAGTATCTGCTGTGTACTTCTCACCAAAGGCAACTACTAAAAGGACATTTCCCAGTAAGCCAGTTGGAGAACTCCTTCCCTGTTCCAAAGTTCATGGGATTTCCTTGTAAAAATGTTATTTTTATTGGATTATAAAAGCTTCTCTTCTGTTTCTTAGAGCTGTGACTGCCCAAATCCACATTCTTCTGATTGTTACCATAAAACAAAACAACACAACCCAAATAATAACACTTCAGATCCACGTCTCATACCAAAAGCGAAGAGAGAATGAAACCAGCTACAGAAACCTTCAAAAATGTGCACATTTCAGTCTGCAATCTGGCTTCTACAATTCCATTTCCTCTTCTGCACACCCAGGGGCTCCCAAGCTAACATAGAGATCTGGAGACATCACAGTCCGTTGTGCTTCAGAGAATGTTTCAGTCTGTGGGTGGAAGGCAGCTCCACATGCTGACTGCTTAGCCTGGCACCCTTCTGTTTCCTGATGCTTGAAGTTTTTAGCAACAGAAACAGTCTTCAGTTTGTCCGTGAGGAATTCAGGGAGAGGTTTCCAAAGCACCAGCTCCATTGAGGGACGGCTCCTAGAACGGATGGAGTCTTAGTTTAATCAAAATTCTTTCAGTTACAACTGTAAATGGAGAGGACCCATTTTATTCTACGTCAGCACAAAACTGTTTCCCAGAGCACACATACTAGTATTTCACCGGGTCTATTTGGTGGGGAGGGAGGGGAAAGATCACTCCCTGTCAGAGACGCTCTCGCAACATGTTTTTCCTGATATTAATCCCAATGTTTCCTCTTTCTTTATTTCATTGCATTGCTTTCACTCCTAATACCACAAATAGGAGGGAAAAAAAAGCTTCTCTCCCATGGTACCAAATATGACCACCACTGTTTACAACACAACAGTTTCCCCTCAAGGCAGATTGTTTACATTAGCATATGGGTTAATGCAAGGGAGTTTATAGTTTAAATGGAAACTTTTTACTATAAATTGAAAATAAGTGTCCTATTTTTAACCAAATAAAAGATCCTGTTGCACAACACTGGTTACATCACAGAGAAGATCAAAGGGTCTCATCACAAATACTTTTCGATGACAGTGAAACCAAAGCTTAATGACAGATGGGACCCCTTCTCGTTTGCATGCCTTACCGATGCAGTACCAACATTTTTCCCACAACTTACATGGACTCTATTATTTTCTTTGTCAGGACTTCACCAAAATCCCTCTTCATCCCTTTTTTAAGGGTATCAGACAGGACAAGAGTGGGCAGATTGCTAGTATGTCCATCAGCATGAACATCATCATCTTCATCAATTATCCTAGAAATGGAGAGGAAAGGGGGAAATAACAGAGTATTGAGTACACAGCTATCAGTCATCTCAGTCCTGAGTAAAGGTATTTCTACGCTGCAGAGCGTTGTACAACACTGCCATATCATAAAAGAAAAGTACTGATTGCTAGTCAATGGAAAATCTAGTTCAGTCACAAGATATAAAAGGACTCTTAAAGTAGCAATTTCACCTTCTTAGCTCTTTTTCATTCATGAAATCCTTCATATTCAGATTTCTTGCTAGAGATTAAAATGACACAATGCTTGATCATCTAGGACCCATTACAAAGACTTTCTTTGATGCAAAACATTTTGCATCAAAGAATGCAATCTTTGTAATGGGTCCTAGGATGTACATCAGCACAGCATGTGAGAATCTGGAAAGAGCAAAAGAACAGAATCTTCTAAAAAGTTCCTAAAAATTAAAAAAACCCTCTATTAATAAGGCTGACACAAAAATGCCTTACACCCATGTACAAAAACACTGAGTACCCTTAAACTTAGTCCATCGAAGATCAGAAAATTATGTCTTTTGGGCACGTGTTGCATTTTAACATTGTTAAATACAGTTTGCATAATGCTCAATTTTTCTACAACATTTTGCAGAGGGTTCCTAGTTGCACTTTGCTCTGACCATTAAAAAAAAAAAAACTTCACATGAACACAATTTTTCAAGTATCTGACATTTCCTTCTACCACAGGAATTACAGTACTTTACAGGCTGAAGCTGACAGATGTGAACCACTGGTATAGACTGCACAAATCATGGAAAAGCCAAGCTTGTTTTCTGTATTTACTTCAAATGGTTTACTGCTTTAACTAACAACTTATTATCAGGTGCGACTTATTATCTGGGCTTTCTATTAAGGGAAGTTTCACTCTCATACCAGCTGGAGAGGAAGGATAAGCCAGAAGTTGGCATACTCCCCTGGGACTTGGGGAAACAAAGGTTACATTTCTCACATCTTCCAGACTTTGTGTGTGATATTGGGCAAGTTATATTTCCCATATTTCTCAGTTCTTCATCTGTAAAATGGGTTTAACAGCTCTACTGTACCTCACAGAAGCATCAGAAAGGCAATTACACTAGAGACAGAGGTACTCACACTACAGCAATGGGAAGTCATACTAGAACTCAAGAAGATAGTCTCAATGTCTTATTTCCTAAACATAAAGCATGCTTATATTAACACTACTGTTTATCACTGTCTTTGTCTTCCCTTCCTAATTACTATTTCTTAAATAAAGCCTGGGCAGATACACGGTTTGAGAATGCTTTGAAATACTGGCTCTTCAGATCATACGCTCTTTGTCTCAGGGCAAAACTTCCACACAGAATCCCTGTAGCATTCAAGCAAAGACCAGCGATGTGCACAGCACGTTCTCAGAGTGCTGCCCGGGGCAGAAGTCAAACTCAAGCCATAAGTGCTGCTCAGACTCAATGACCACTGCCTTACGCGAACAACAGGCTGCCTGCAAACACTCTTGCTCAAAACAGCACAAGTAATTTTCTCTCACGGCAATTTGGCTGAAGGCATATTGTAAATTTAGCTTTTACGCTGAATAACTTTGAAATGTAAATACTCCAGAAGGACAGGGGGTGACTGACACATGTTTAATTCAATGCAGATAGGACAGCATCAATTCGTGGAAGACGAGACTTGTAGTTTGAGCCCCAGACGTGCCAAAGTTTCAGTAACCACAACATTTTGATGTCACGTGATTTTGAGAAAGGTGTAACATAGGCCACACATGCCTCCCAAGGCTGGGGGCCAGGGCGACTGCCCGCAGGAGGTAGCAGCGGTGTCGGGAGTTTGGTGGTGGTGAGCGGGGACCGCACCGACACTGGTGGCGAGGGTGGGGACTGTCTGCAAGCCACCGCAGCTGTGTCAAGCAGCAGGGAGGTCCCCCCCCACAGCTGGACGCAGAGCCAGAGGGGGGGGCACCAGCACTCCACCTGCCCCCTTTGCCCGTCGCCTACGCCGAGAGCGCTCACTCTCCAGCGCTCTCGGGGGTGCACGTGCACACCCTACGCATCGCCTATGAGGTGTAAACTGATAACCCCTTATTCTAGTGATCTCAAATTTGGATCGCTAACACCACCCCAAATATCCACGTGGCATAAGTTTTCAGGATGATTTAAACCTGCACGCGGGTTTCAAAGCACTCGAGAAGTGAGCTACACAGAAAACTAGTCTCCAACTTATAACGGTGCCGGCACCCCACTACAATAACCTAGCAGGTTGCAGTTTCTCTCAACGCCACGAAAGGAAAAGCTAGGCAAACCCAGTCTACTCGATCCCTGCATTTACCTGTCCTCAATTTCCTGAAGCTTCCTGCGGGCAACCTCGTACTGCTGTTCCCCCATTGTCTGATCCATTTCTTCACAGGAAATTTCTAACATGCCAGCTTCAGGAAGGCTACCACCGCACTGACCTGCTAACGCCCCGGCTGCCTGCTGACCTGCGCAGAGAACCCATTCTTCGGGGCTGGGAGTCAGAGGGCAATGCTCGGCCGCAGTCAGTCTCCTCTTCCTCGCAGGGCAGCTGAGACACAAACAGATTCATAGTTGGCGAAAGGATAGTTGATATCGTGATGCAAAACAGTAAGATCATAGTCTGTCGCGTCTGCACTGCTGCAGAGCTGGCAGACCGCGAAAGCACAGTCTCCTTCGGACAGCACGCAAACGTCCAGTCGAACCTCAGCGCCTGCGCAGGTGGTGTCCTTACGTGAAGCTAATCACCGCGTGTCCCGGCAGATGTCCCTTGCGCGTGCTGCAATTAACCCAGGGCGCTCGCCTCCCACCCCAGGCTCAGCGCGCCCGGCCCCGAGCACATCTCCGCAGCCCCGCAAAACAGCACGGCGCAACTGAAAATAAAAACAGGTCTCAGAAAGCCAATTTAATTTACCCATCTGCTTCGTCCTCCAGTTTGTGTTTCCTTCCGCAGCGAACGGGAACTCTGCAAGGGGAAAACGGACAGCCGGTGACCCCGTGTTGCTGCGCATCCCTGCACAGAGC
>NW_005841833.1:7152852-7154758 GCF_000455745.1 Alligator sinensis | reverse complement strand
CGAGCTCTGTACTACAGCTCCCATCATGCGCCAGGCCAGGCCTGACGCCCGCACTACGACTCCCATCATGCCCCGGGCCGGCCTCGCACTTGCAGCTCCCATCATGCGCCGGTGCTACAGCTCCCATCATGCCCCGGGCTGGCCTCGCAGTTGCGGCTCCCCGTTACGCCCCAGGCCGGGCCGAGCTCTGTACTACAGCTCCCATCATGCGCCAGGCCAGGCCTGACGCCTGCACTACGACTCCCATCATGCCCCGGGCCGGGCCTCGTACTACAGTTCCCATCATGCCCCGGCGCCAGGCCCGGCCTGGGGCATGACGGGAGCTGTAGTACAAGGCTAGGCCCAGCCTGCGGCGTGACGGGGAGCCGCAACTGCGAGGCCGGCCCGGGGCCGCGCCTGACGCCCGCACTACGACTCCCATCATGCCCCGGGCCGGCCTGGGGCATGACGGGACCCGCACCTGCGGGCCGGGCCTGGCGCCCGCACTACGACTCCCATCATGCCCCGGGCCGGCCTGGGGCATGACGGGACCCGCACCTGCGGGCCGGGCCTGGCGCCCGCACTACGACTCCCATCATGCCCCGGGCCGGCCTGGGGCATGACGGGACCCGCACCTGCGGGCCGGGCCTGGCGCCCGCACTACGACTCCCATCATGGCTTGGCCCGGCCTGGGGCGTGACGGGAGCTGCACCTGCGAGGCCGGCCCGGGGCATGATGGGAGCTGTAGTACGACGGTCGGCCCGGGGCATGATGGGAGCTGTAGCACGGGGGCATGATGGGAGTTGTAGTGCAGGCGCCAGGCCCTGTCCGGGGCATGATGGGCGTCGTAGTCCGGGCGTCAGGCCCGTCCGGGGCATGATGGGAGCTGTAGTACGATGCTCGGCCCAGCCTGGGGCGTGACGGGAGCTGCACCTGCGAGACCGGCCCGGGGCATGATGGGAGTCGTAGTGCAGGTGTCAGGCCTAGCCCGGCGCATGATGGGAGCTGTAGCACCGGGGCATGATGGGAGTCGTAGTGTGGACGCTGGGCCCGGTCCGGGGCATGATGGGAGCTGTAGTACGAGGGTCGGCACGGCCTGGGGCATGACGGGAGCTTCATCTGCGAGGCCGGCCCGGGGCATGATGGGCGTCATAGTGCGGGCGTCTGGCCCGTCCGGGGCATGATGGGAGCTGTAGCACCGGGGCATGATAGGCGTCGTAGTGCGGGCGCTGGGCCCGGCCCGGGGCATGATGGTACTTGGAGTAGTGCATGATGCATCATGCATCATGATGGCATGATGGCACGCCTGGGGCGTGACGGGAGCTGCACCTGCGAGACCGGCCCGGGGCATGTTGGGCGTCGTAGTGTGGGCGTCAGCCCCAGCCCGGGGCATGATGAGAGCTGTAGCAGCGGGGCATGATGGGAGTCGTAGTGCGTGCGCCAGGCCCGGCCCGGGGCATGATGGGAACTGCAGCACCGGGGCATGATGGGAGGTGTAGCAGCGGGGCATGATGGGAGTCGTAGTGCGTGCGCCAGGCCCGGCCCGGGGCATGATGGGAGTCGTAGTGCGTGCGCCAGGCCCGGCCCGGGGCATGATGGGAGTCGTAGTGCGGGCGCCATGCCCGGCCCGGGGCATGATGGGGGCTCAGTGCAGACAGTGACCGCGTCCGTCTGCCGGGTGGGCGCTGCAGGGATGGCCGCGGGGAGCAGCTGGGCTGGTGCTTGCGGCGGGTGCCGGAATCGCAGGCGGGGGTGCGGGGGGAGGCGAGGCGCGGGCGCTGCAGCCGGGCTGTGGGGCACGGGGCGGCATGGCGAGCGTTCGCGTCCTGTTCCGGCTGCCTCGGTCCCTGGGGTTTGCAGTCCACAATCCCGGCGGCGTGACGCTCCTGCTTCCAGGGGCCTCTGGGGTGTGGAGTGCACAGTTGCC
>NW_005841833.1:7148812-7152792 GCF_000455745.1 Alligator sinensis | reverse complement strand
AGTCCTTACTATCCCCCCTCCCCCAACCCTTCTCTGCTGGAGCAGACAGCCCAGCCCAGGGCTGCAAAGCATGCTGGGATGCGGGGGGGGGCTGTGATTTAACTTGCCCAGGAAGGGGTCTGGGACATAGGCCGGTTTCACTCAGATCTGTTAAGTCTGATACCACATTCAACCAGGTTTATCTTAAACCTGTTTCAGCCATTTTGAACCTGGCTTATATGCACTGAGCTCCTCTTCTTTTACAGATTTAAACCAGGTTCTGATCAAACCAGTTTATGTGCAATTTGTGCCCCCAGCTGCCGGCCTGGGGGTGGAGAACGTCAGCATCGCGTCCCCGGCTGCTGCCGGCCAGGTCCGGATGATGTTAGTACACGTAGCAAGCTGGGTCTTCGTTGTTTAGATGAAGCCTATAGGTGAGACCACAGCCAAGGTGGGCTCCTAAGTGTTTGGGGTCGGGTCCATGGTTGACCGGTTTCCACAAAAGCTGATTCTTAGTCGGGCGTTCACCTGGGTGTTCGGGAGATTAAACGAGCAATAAACTGCTGTCAGGTGCTTGCAGGTCCATTCCTGTTCCTCGGCTGTCTGCTCCGTCTCGTGTCCCTCCTCCTGATCTTTGACATAAGCAGGCTACTTCAAGAGTCTACAAAAAACTGATTGCGTGTCATTTGTTACCCATTTTGAGGCATGTGCTGACCCCGCTAGGCCCAGGCTCGAGCTGAGAAGGCCGTTTTGGAGCGCGGGAATAGAACTGAATGATGAAAACTTGGACATCAAGGAAAAATGGATCCAGCAAAGGAACACAATTGACATCATTAATACATTTCTTATCGTGGACCCCACATCTCAACCTTGTGGCTTTGCTTTACCAAGACGGTGCTGGACACCCTTGAACAGGGTTCGTGCCGGACCGGGTAGACGGAACTACCTACTGCATCAATGGAGTTGTATTAAAGACCCCACATGTGATTGTGGCAAAATCCAAACTAAAGCACACGTCGCAGAGGAATGCCCTAGTTACCATTTTAATGATTGTACTGAAGACCTGACCTGCACCAGGCTACTGATGATGCCTTGCAATGGCTATCAAACTGTCAGTAGTCTTCTCCCTTAGTGCCGTTGTTTATAGGTTGTTCGTAGCTTTTTCTGTCAGTGGGTTGCTGTATTCCGTGTGAATAAATACATATTATTGATCAGCATGGCTAAGTTTCTTGATGACGACAAAATGAACCAAAGAAAATTACAGACAGGAAGATTTCTGTTTGTATCTCTTTATCCTGTGTTTTGTAACCCTCAAGCATTTACATAAGCTAGTAAGAATTCTCCTGCTCCAGAGCTGGCACGGTGCTCTTGGGCAGCGTGTTAAATCCTAGTCAGATGAGGAACTCGCTGTTTCCTACTGGTGCCTAAAGGACCAGCAGATTAAAGGGTTTAGTTTGAAGACAAAGTCTTCTGGTTTCACACTGGTGTGAGCTCCACTTCCACGCTCTAATCAGTGGAATGCAGCAACGAACCTATTAGGGGCTCCTCGGCAGCCGGAGATATGCTCTTTTTCTTTTCTTATTGGCCAGAATCTTGTCAATAACTAACATGCAGCTAATGTGCATGTCTCCCTGAGTGACTGAAATGAGGGACTTGTTCACTGTTTAATATAAAAGCATTGTTCAGAAAGCTCTGTGCTGCCTTACTCTTAAGCTACTGTGGCTTTGCAGGAGGTTGGAGGGTTGAACGTTTCTATTGCAACAAAACTGCCAGTCAAAGGGACAAAGCCAAGAGTAGCAGAGCTGGGGTAAGGAATCCAGGTTTTCCTACAGTGACGATAATAGTCATTAATAACAACTACATCCATTTCTGTGGCACCTCTCGTCCTTGTACTATAGCTAATTAAAGTTTGCAAGGGAAATCTAATCCAGCCTAACAGTTACGAATGGAGTACCAGCGTCTGCTGAAAAGTCCTGATGGCCCCAGAAAGGTAAGTCGAACTACCCTTGCAGATAAAGATGCCTTCTGGGCATGGGGTTTTGTTGGAAAGTTTAACCTCCATTTGTATGTGAAACATTCCCTAGTTGAAATCAGAAATTCAGAAAGAAAATAATTAGGATGAAAAGGCAATTGATTTTAAACTCTTCGCCCTCATAAACTGGGGGTTTTAATGGAAATCTTCCTTAATTTTTTTCCTATTCCCACCTTGAAGTTCTGCTGAGCACTTTTTTTTATTTAAGTTAGGGACACTTTTATGACCTGATATAAGAATGCTCATAAAATGGCATGGCTGGGCAGCTCCCAAAATAAGTAAAGATTTCTTGGTTTCCATGCCGAAGAACATAAACCTGAACTCAACTTGTAACAGGCAGAGTGATAAGCAGACAGCAGTGGGTGGGAGAGGATGGGCAAGATCACAGTTACTCCGCAGGGAACACGCGTCCTGGAATCCTTCTGTTATTTAAAGACTGGAACCCTTTTAACCACCTGGCGCGCAACCTTTGCTCGGACGACAGGGGTTCCTTTGAGAGTATTTTCAGGAAGTAAAAGAAGAAACGAACAAGTGGTCCTACGGTACATTGCAACCATGATTGAATCCAAAATGTAATAGCATTAGTCAGAAAGAAGTAAAGCCATAGAGATGGTTTTTTAGTTGTAAGTGTAAAATAACAATGCTTAGTTTTTTCCATTTAGGTCTCAAAGAGCTTCACCAAGCGTTATAATCTAATAAGCACTACCACCACGACCCAAGATGTGATGACATGCAGTGGCTTCTTCAAGTCACACACAGAATTGGTGGCAGACTAAGGACTAGAACCCACATATCCTGGCTCCTATTTCCATATCAGGCCCATTGGGCTGCTCTGCTACTCATAACAAGTACTGCTTTCATGAGAGCATAAGACAGTGATGCTGCATCGCTTGCAGGCTTTGGTCAGGGTAAATGATCATTCAGTGTTTGCTTCTTACCGGCTGTGTATCGGCTCTTTGTGGCCATGAGGGGTAGACCTGGAACAGTGATCATGTGGTGCACGATAACGGAGAGCTTGTGCCTTTGGAGTGACTGCAGTGCTTGAATATTCACACGTTTAAAGACTTGCCATCCTCAGAAAGTGGGGTATTGAAAGTATAGGAGTCAAAGTCAGTAACGGATTAATTCCACCAAGTGTTCAGGATTATTATTTTTAGCGTTAATCATGAGTAAGAAATCATGAGACTTGATCTGCAATAATGGTGTCTGTTGTCTGCTTTCACTGCAGTGCTGTGGAAGTTCATATGAGCCCATGCAGGCAACCTCCCCCTCTCCAGCGCTCTTGGTGGTTGTTAAGGAATTGCGTTTCTCCCAGCAGAGGAAACGGGGAGACTAGACAAAGTTGTCTAGACTGTTTTTTCTGTGGAGAAATCGTGTGCTTGCTCTAAGCCGGTGCTCCTGAGTGGTAAAGGAACGCAGGCACCCTGAAATGGTGAGAGTGTGATTATATATGGAACGGCTTCGTGTTCAGAGGCAAAGACAAAAACCGGGTGTCTTGTTTCTACCTCGCTTCTTTAATGCGAAAGAAAATTGCCTGGGTCATGGGTTGATCTTTTATGGCCTTATGACCTGCTGTTATGTTTTTTTTCTTTAATGTGGTTAATGGATCCTATTTTTAAAAGATGTTCAACATCATTACATATGAGGAAGCATCTGATGAAGTGGGCTGTTGCCTGTGAAAGTTCATGCCTCTCTAAACTTAGGCAGACAAGGTTTTTTGGGTGAATCTGATATCTTTTATTAGACCAACTTAAATAGTTGGGGGAAAACATTTCTTAGCAAGCTTTCGGGTTTAAAACCCCTTTGTCAGGCTGAGGAAGCACCTGCAGTTGCATCTAAACCAAGGTGCCACTCCACACTACTCTGCCTGAGCTCAGGCAAACGCAGCCGGCCTCTCTGACCATTACACGTCAGAACTCAGATAAACACCTGTTTCTGCAGAACCTGCCCTCGTGCTGGGTTGAGCAGT
>NW_005841833.1:7147495-7148781 GCF_000455745.1 Alligator sinensis | reverse complement strand
ACATCACTGAGTTAACCAAGCAAAACCAACGGGTTTTGTTAGCTGGTTTGTTTCCCCCGCTAGAACCCAGACTGTCGCTTCTGAGACTCGTGGTACGTGCAGTATTTGGCATGATTTGTACCACAAGTGCAGGAGCTGAGGCTATCCAAAGGCTGGAGTGTATACTGGGAAACTCAGTGCTAGTCTCCCCAGCGTTGTCACTGAAATAGTTATTAGTTGTCCTTACCATCACACCTACACAGGCTTTTCCACCTCGAGTAACGTGACACATCCAGGGGAAGCCTCCTTCCCTGGTAGTTTGCTGCTCTGTGCAGCGAGGAGAGTTCAGACGCTGTCTGCAGCTCTAGCAACACGTTTTGCTCCGTCTGTCCAGAAAGAAGAAAGTCACCGTTGTTCTTTTTCTAAAAAGGTGCTAAATATTTTTCATAACTCAAATGTGGATAACGGCTGGAATTGCTCTGTGTGTCAGAATGAGGATGAGAAGGAATGATTCAAGGCCTGGAGCACTGTCTCGTATTGAGCTCAGTCGAAGGAGCTTATCAATGAGAAGGTTACAGAGTGACTTGATTGAAATCTATAAGGACCTACATGGGAGAGAGAAATTTTAGGGCAGAAGGCTCTTTAATGTAGCTGATAAAGGTATAATGAGATCTAGTGGCTGGAAGTTGGAGCAAGACAAACTGAGACTGGAAATGAGGTTCACACTTTAAACTGTGAAGATAACTACTGATTGGATTCTCCACATAACCTGCTTTAATAACATTTGGAGCGGATGTAGTGCCCTCTACTTTACAGACAGTTACACAGCGAGTTTCTTTTTGAGGGAGTAAATACCATTATTCCCATTTTCCAGACCAGATGCTGCAGCTGAGAAATTAAGTGACTTGTTGAAATCAGACACCGAGTCCGCATCAGAGCCACCCTGGGAATCCGGGAGGTCCTGGTCGCACTCAAACGACTGCTTCGCTGTAGCGGCATGGCTTGACCGCTCCTGGAAGCGGAAGTCGTCCGTGCACTTCCGTGCCGTAGCTGCGCAGTGGTGATGCAGCCTGGGTTACATTTGGGAGCCTGTCCTTTTCCCCACCGCGGAAGGGCACTACTTCCCACACTCAAAAGCCAAAGGAAAATGTGTTTTCCACGGCAGGCCTTTGGGAAGTGTTTGTAGCTCTCTTAGTGCATGACCTCAGAGACCAGAAGATGTGCCGGGTTAGTGTTTTGCTCTGATTTTCATTCAGGGAAATCGCACTACTGCTCTAGGCCCTGGTGCTTCTCACGCCTCTCTCGTT
>NW_005841833.1:7131908-7147485 GCF_000455745.1 Alligator sinensis | reverse complement strand
CCCTAGCTCCCCAGCTGGACTCTCTTTCTGACTGTGTGTGCAATCGGAATTGGAGGGACATTTCAGTATGGATACAATGTTTCCATTATTAATGCACCCACTCAGGTAAGTCACCCTCTCATTATTCCCAATGTCCTTGTGCATTTTGGGCAACATCCTGCCTCGCTGAAACCGATGGCAATGTCATGGTGCCTTCAGTCGGAGCAGCACGAGGCCTTTGGCTTATTGTGACTCATGACGAGGACGGGGCACAAATTCGGAGAATCCCTGAGGGTCGGGTGAGGTCCTAGAAGATTGGAAAATGGGAAATATAGTGCCCAAAAAAGGGAAAGCGAAAGCCCAGGGAGATACAGACTGGTCAGTTTGACCTTGATACCTGGAAAGCTGCTGATGAATATAATCATGCAATCAGCTTGTAAGCATCTAGAGGACAATGCGTGATAAATAACAAACACCATGGATTTGTCAAGAGCAAGTAATCACAGACTTCTAGCAGAGAGAAGAGAGCAGGCGATAGGATATACCTTGGCAGAGTGGTATTTTACACACTAACTGGTTCAGAGAGACAGGAGATCATATAGGCAACAACGTGTTTCATCAGGTAGTACAGTTGGGGTATTAAGTTAAGGAGCTGCAGTCTACATCAGGGTGCCAAATTGATTCAGCCCCCACAGGCCAGATCCGGGCTGCGGAGCTGCGTCATCGGGTCTGTGGGGCTGCCCACAGGGATGGACGTTGTGCGGCAGCAGCACTGATTGCCTTGGCTCCTGCCACTTTTCTGGGAGCTGCGGCAATGAATGCTGCCACTGCTTTTCCAGCTGCCAAATTTCCGGCCCGGGGGAGCCCTGCAGGCACAAACGACTCTTCAAGAAGGATGTGAGGAACTTGAGCGATTCCACAGTAGACGTGGCAGGTGAAGAAAGGTTGGAAGAACTGGATGTATTTAGTCTAGAGCAGGGAAGATTGGGATTTGATGCGAGAAGCAAGGGGTTGGGGTTTTTTTGGTAATATCTTTTATTGGACTGGCTGAAATTGGGGGAGAGATTAGCAGCCTTCAGAAACAAAAACACCTTGTTATAAGGAGAAGACAACACAGTCTTGTTTCTGCCCACAGAGGACAGGGCAAGAAGTGATGGATTGAAACTGCAATGAGGGAGATGAAGGTTAGATAGTAGGAAGAGCTTTGAGCTCTTTACCTGAGGGTGGCGAAGAGCTGGAGCAGATTATGTCGCGTGGTGGAAGCTCCGCCGCACTGAAGCTCTAAGTGTGCATTAGACACATTTTTCTAGGACGGTTTAGACGCACACGGGATGATGCTGCCTTAAGAAGGGGATTGGATCAGCCCTGCATCTGCTTGGGATCCTCCAGACTTACAGTAGAAAGTTCACAGAGAATCAGGACAGATTGATTCTGTAAAGTTTTGGATGGGAATTCATGCTGTCAGCTGAGTGTTTTCCAAGTAATCTGTGCAAAATTAATTTGTTGTAGCATTTCATGATTTTTCAGATGGTGAAAATAAGCTAACTGTGAAAGGACAAGTCACATGCTGGAAACAGCGCAGGAGTGAGATTCCAGAAAGCAGACTGACTCTGCTCTTGGAAGCATTTGTAGGCTGGAAGCACCCCCTTGATTACCCAGGCACATACATTCAGAAAGCCTGAAGGCAAAGTCTTTCCATTAGTGTGGTTCTACTAGGGCCAGTGGCAAACACTGCACGCAGCAGTAAAAGGGAGCTTAGAATTGCATTTTACTTTGACAAACTGATCAAGTGTATGGGATTGCAGTTTATAAACGCACGAAGGCTGTAAACACCAAGAAGGGAGTGAGAGTATTTAAGGTGACATAAAACGGCATTACTGAAAGTCCTGGGATCAAATGCAAAAAAGGAAAAGGTAGGCTGAATATCAGGCTCAGCTTCCTGACAGTCAAATTTGTTGGGGTTGTGGAGCTGCCTTCAATGGGAAGTGTGGACACATTCAAAGCTGGATGGATCAAGGACTGGGAAGGGACAAGCCAGTATTGGCCCCTGGGCAGTTGAATTGTGTGTGAGCTATTAGTTATTGTTATCTTGAACTTCTAGCTTTTAGCCCCATGCCCAAAACTATTCCCCAGACTCGAATCACAAACCTCACGTGCAACTTTTAGGACTAATATTTCAAGAACTGGATGAACGCCACGTGGTCATCGTCATGTTTTGCTGAGCTTTACCTACAAATCAGTGGGATTATATTATGCATACACACCTTTGATTCTGAAGGCTTTCAAAGGTATTTATGAGCAATATATAGAAGGATCATTTGCCAACCACTTAAATACAATCCCTTCTAAGATCAGGTATAATAGCAGCAATTCACAGCAGTTCCTTGGAAGTAAAGAGAATATATTCTGGCTGCACTAGTGAGTTAGGATTCTGCTAACCAGTAAACTTTTTGTCTAAAATAATTCGGTCTGGATATACGGCTGATATTCAGTGAGATGTTCCCTCTTGCCATGTCAGCTCTGAGAAGAGAACCTCAGAAGTTCAGGTAAGCGATCAGTTGCTTCTAATGATGATGTTTAAATTGCCACTCTCTGCACTTGCAGTATATACACCACTTCCTAAATGAGACTTGGAGGAGTCGTTACCAGATGGAACTTAACCCAGACTTGCTGACCTTCCTGTGGTCTGTCACTGCTTCCATATTTTCCCTTGGAGGTCTTTGTGGAGCTCACATCGGAGGCAGCATGGCGATTAGGCTGGGCAGGTAAGTTATACACATCTGTGGAAAGTGGGTAGAAAATGGAAACTTAGCCAACTTCCTTTTCCTCCATCCATTATCATTGCAAAATGATGTAAAGAAAGAATTCTGAGAAAATGTACTTTATCTGAAGGACTCTTCAGTTACATAACTAGAAACAGAAGTGAATATCACTACCAAGGAATGGGGACATGGTATTTCAGAGATGTGTCCTCCCGGCTAGTGTCCAGTCACATGAGCGTGGAAAAGAGCCTGAACTGAGTCCAGTTCCTCTTATCAAACGTCTACTTGCAATTGAAGCTCTGCAGCTTATATAAAGTATACGTGCGCTCTACACGTCATAACACACGCGTGCAACCGGTAGCACAACCAAGGAAGGGGGACTGGGGAAGTCCTGGCCCTGACTTGAAGGTGAGGGGGAGAAAATAACAGATGCAAAACCAGACCAGCAGCAGTCAGAAGCTGCCACTGTCTCTGTGTGTCGCAGCTGCCCTGAGTGCCCTGTTTCCTTGTTACATCTCCGCGCACGACACAGATGCTACACGCATACAGATGAAAGCAATACGTTGTACAGCCTGCACATTAACACACACGTGCTGCATAGCTTCTATACGCTTTGCAGGTGCTCCATGTAGATATTGCATGTGAATAAATATACATATTTCACGTGCATGAATACATGCATACATTGTTAGGGATTTCTTTGGCATATGAGCATCAGATTAGAACTAAGTGCTGTTTTTATGTAAAGCAGGCATGTGTTAGCTATCCCAGTTTCCAGTGAGTAATGTATCTTTTAAATTAATTTTTTTCTTACTATTATAAAGGTTTTTTTTAATATTTAACGTTTCTGTGACTTCTGTTATTTTTCCATTTAGAAAAGGAGCTCTTTTGGTGAACAATTTCATAGCAATACTGGCCTCCATTTTAATGGGGATTAGTTTTCCAGCAGGATTGTTTGAGTTATTGATTGTTGGCAGATTTTTGATTGGCATAAATGCAGGTAAATGAATTTCTGTTCCTCACTTTAGTAATCATGCTATTTATCATAGTTTATTATTCTTATTGCTGATCCTTTAGGTAGTGGTGTAAATTTATATTTGCTTTACAGGCATGGAGACAAGTAAGTTTCCTAAAATATAAACTGGAATTGAAACACTGCCAGATTAATGGAGAGATTTAGAATTACAAGACTTTTTTTCTTTTTTTGCCCAGCTACAATTTTCCAACCAAGATCCATACGTTAACAAGACTCTATTGCTATAGTATTGGCTGAGTCGTAACAATAATTATCTTGGTAATAAGGGCATAGAGAGTGGCTTCTGCTCGGACACTTGGGCAGTGAAGACTGGTCAGAGTAGCACTGGTCATGGAAGTTCAGCAATAGCCGGGGCACAGACCAGGTAGCAGAGATGACTGAGAAGGGGGTAGATGAGGACGGGTAGATTTTCCTACCTGTTGGGCAGAAAAGTGTAAGAGGAAAACCAAACGAGGCTGGGAGAGTTTGGAATGGCCGAAGAGTCTAATGTAGAAAACCTGTCGGGCAGCCAGGCCAGTCTTCGTTTTACGGGGTGAACGGCTAGTGTTTGTTCAATGAGTCGCTCTTTATGGCAGCAGAGAGCTTGACCCCCCATTTTAAAGGCAAGAAAGTCTGAAGATCCTTCACACGCCATTTGAGGTTGTAGAACTAGACAGAGAAAGCATTTGCAAAGTGCTAAAAAGCTAATACAAGTCAATGTTTCACTTACAGGGTTTCATGGGCCTTTGAAGCCACTGTCTAAGTAGAACATAGTCCTGGCAACAAGACAAAGTGTCTGTGAGCGCAGCCCTGGAGGCTGCACACAAGGTCATTTACTATAGTCAGAAGCTGAAAAGTCTTAATCTACAAACAGGAAAACACTTCCTCTCTTATTTATAGGTATCGGCCTCTGTGTACAGCCACTGTATCTGGGGGAAATTGCTCCAAAACATCTCCGAGGTACTCTGGCCATGGGCTCTTCCATATTTCTGACCGGAGGGATTCTGACAGGACAGATCATTGGCCTGAGGTTAGGAATACCATCTTTCACTGCCATGATATGATTTCTGAAGAGTAACCAAGGTCCGGTTATCTGCAGAGGTACAAAGATCTCTCTGGAGAGGGAAAGGAGCAGAACACTGCTCTTTTCATCTCTCTCTTCTGACAGATCGATCAGCTAAAAAACAAGGGCTTGCATCTTGCATGAGTTCAGTTGAGTGCCTCCACATGGACGCATTTTGTTTACTCGGGCCAGGCACAGCCCGTGCTGGAAATCAGACACCTAGTATTCTTACACAGGCCTTAGAGCTGTAGTGCAGAACAGAACCAGTGAGGAAGCCTGTGGCTTACAAGAGTGGGGCTGAGAACAAAGGAATGTTAATTTATCTACTGCAGCACAACCACCATCACTTGCACATCCTTTCCGTGCAGGAAAGGTACCTGATGATACCAAATATACCAAAATGAAGCTTCTTTCATTAAGTCTACCAGAGGCTTCCAGCTGTTATATCGGTTGCCTCTGGCACAGAACGTGTGCTGCTTCTCACTTCCAGTGCCTACAGCCCTCCGACTTCCGCATTATTTTCCTTTCTTCCCGCCTCCGGACCTCCTCTTCCTCACTGCTCACTATAGGCATAGACTGTCATCAGTGCCTACTTACACCCCTACAGCACAGCTTACTAGGGTCCAAGGGAGATGTGGCCGTGTTAGGTAGTTTAGTTTTTTAACGTGTTTAAATCAGCTACTAGTGTTTGGAGCACAATTGCATTTAGCATTAAAAAACCTCATCACTTTGTGTGAAATACATCCTACTACAGGCCCCAGGTATAACAGTTGGGATGAATTCCTGAAACTTAAATGTACTCCATTACTCTCACACATGAATAAAGATGCTGCATTTAATGTTATTGGAAGATACTGGCCTGACTGACCTGCAGGCCAACAGCCTCTGTGTAGTGTCCAAATGGCTAGATCACAGGCAGCAGCAAAGCAGTTCCCCCTTGCTGATGGGGCTCAAATCTGTCTGGGTGGGCTCTGTTTTATGGGAGAGGAGGGAGTTGATTTTCCCCACCCGGTTCATTTGTGGCCTCTGCTGAAGCTGACAACAAATGGGCCTCGTTTGCTACAGGCAGACCTGTCCCCTGGGATCGGTGCCCCCTTTTTACTGAGCTTCTGAAACAGTGATCATCCAGTAACAACCTTTTCTTTCTACGCCCAGAGAATTACTTGGTGGAGCAAGGTATTGGCCTTTGTTGCTGTCCAGCAGCTGTTTCCCTGCATTTGCCCAACTTCTGTTCCTCCCCTGGTTTCCTGAAAGCCCAAGGTATCTTCTGATTGACAGAGGTGATGAGATAAAGTGCACCAAGGGTAAGTTTTACAGCCTTTGCAATTTTCCTATCGCTCTCAATCCACAGGATGAATATATTTGACTGCTCTTTTTCTTCTCATCTTCATTTCCCTACCACATCCCATGTCTTCTCAGTGAACCCTGAAACCTCCCAGGCACGTGCCTCTCCCAGCAGACTCAGAACGGGATGTAGCTAGCTCGCTTGACATCACCCAGCTTGCCTGCCCACTTCCTTCCAGCCGCTGCCCGGCCTCCCCAGGTCCCAGGCCGGTTCCTGGGTCCCTCCATCCTGCACTGGATGGAGGTCAGAAACGGCTGCCTTCTTGACTTCCAGCCCTGTATGAGGAAAACCACCTCTCCCTGGCTGTCCTCCCAAGCCCTGGGAAAGGGATGGCTATCGGAACTGCTGCAGAAGGGAGAGCCCTCCATCTTCCTCTCAGAACAAGCTTTTCAATAGAGGAAGGAGAGGAAGAAGACACTCCTCTCAGAAGAATGGGGGAGACAAGGAGCTGAGAGACCAGTAGCTCAAGCTGTCTCTGTGCCCTTCTCCCCAACTGTATGCAGTGGCTCAGTCTTTTCTCTGCTTTGTCCCACTTTCTTCCCTACAGCACTTTGCCTGGAAGGGGGTAGAAAAAACTGCTGTAGCTGTCCCCCAAGGCCTGAGAGAAGGGAGTGAGGAACCCAGGCCTTGCAGAGAGAGTTAATGATTATAAAGTTGTCTTTGGGGAAGCTGGAAACCCACACCATCAGGCAGCCAGCAAGACCTCCCATAGCAGGGAGATTGCTGGACATCATAAGTGCATAATAGGATGGGCAGCGGAGAGTAAAAATACCAGATGCAGATCAGCGATGCAACAGGATCTTTAAGAGGAAAATCCCTGTGAACTGGGGGATTTGATTCATGGAGGAGGTTGGGAGTTTAATTTGTGGCTTAGAAATACAGCAGCACCACTCAGGTGGTTGGTAAGTAGCACTGCCGAACTGGCTAGCAAGCTCCTCTGTACCCAGCAGCTGTCCCCATCCCGCTGCCAAGGATCTTTAGCAAATGGCCATTCCACAAACTGAAATAAAAATACTTGGGGCTTGTCTTGTGCCTTAAGGGTTAGTTTGGGAAAAGTAGTTCCTGGTTCTTGTAGACACCACGATGCATTCCAGGCTGGTGCGTGGCCTTAATCAGTAGCTTATTTAACCTTGAGGAATCTGGGGAAATTGATTTACGGTCTTTTGGAGATGAGCATGACCTTCAGCGCAGAAGTTTCCACCTCGCTACTTTAACTCTTGATGGTGTCTGTATTTCCTTAACGAGCAATCTGTTCTGTTTACGGTAGTACATTCAACATGTCCCATTGCTGTAACAACAGGAACACGGCTGTAACAAAAGACTGATGTACGCAGTATTCGCCTTTCAGATATTTGGGACGGTTTGTTTTAGCTCGCACACGAACGTGGGAAAACCAAGTTTCACGTAGAAAAAACATTTTCAGATAGATTATGTTCACATGCGTTCTTCAGAGCGATATGCTTGTTTTCTGAAAATCCCAGTCTTTCTTGCATCCTTACAAAAGTCGGGTCACACAGGGATCAGAGAGCAGCTGATTTTACAAAGCCTAGGGTCACTTTCAGATATCACTGTCCTTTTCTCTTTTTAGCTTTGAAGCGCTTTCATGGTCTTTTGCACTACCAAACAGAGATGAAAGATATACAGAGAGAACAATTTGCCTTAAACGGTGAGAAGCCAAAGAAGCCCTGGCAACTGTTCACTGATCGCAGCATAAAGTGGCAGCTCATCACGGTGATTGTGATGACTATGGGCCAGCAGCTCAGTGGGATAAATGCTGTAAGTGTGAAATCCCCACTGCTCCGGGTGCAAAGATTTTTCAGTTGTAATTCCTCTGTAACTGTGATTCTCAAGTCAGCATAGGAACGCATCAGCTTTTTGGAGCTAAGAGTGCTATTAATAATTTTAGGCTTATCCTTAATTAAAAATATCTACAAACTTCTCTCACACTGCATAAATAATCCCAATATTTCTACAAGCTATGCCTCTGATCACTGAGCTTCTTTCCTGTCCCTTTGAGCAACCACCTTTGGGTTTGGTTGTGCTCTGCATGTACCTTGACATGAAGCGATAGATTTCCTTTGTCTTTTCATGATTTGCGTAAGTCACCATGTACAATTTACTCAAATACTGGATAGTACAAGAAGTTGGCTTTCTGCTGCTGATGTCATTGCCCACTCAAAGTGTCACAGCCCTATTGATGTTTTCTTTCAGATTTATTTCTATGCAACATATGTTTTTAAACAAGCTGGGATTCCTCAGGAAAATATTCCATACGTGACCTTAGGTACTGGAGCTTGTGAATGCCTCACAGCCCTCACATGTGTAAGTGATGCATTCTCCTTCTGCCACTGGGCAATATTATTTTTAATGGTAGACAAGAGAGAAACGTGGCAAGCATTAAGTATCAGTGTTCTTAACAGAGAGCGTGCTATCTTGTCCACAGGGTTTACTGATTGACTACATGGGGAGAAGATTTCTTATCATTGGAGGATATGCCGTGATGACATTTTGGTGCATTGTGTTAACGTTCTCCCTGACATATCAGGTACAAAGGGATCTTGCTATGACACTGTCTCCATTTGAGAAGTTGTGAGAGTAGGGGAGAGTGGAGATCTTAAATTGGAGATGAATATTTCTTAATAACCAGGGAAGCAGTAGGAGTTGCATACGTTAAACAACAAAGCAGGCAGGCTTTTGAAAATATTAATTTAAGGGGTCTCTGTTTATCCTCCTAAAATCACTAACTGGATGCGACTGCCAGAGTGCAATGCCATCCAGCAATTACACAGAAGACTTTTAAGGAATCTGAGGGCATACCCAAATGAGCGTGGATGTGCGGTATGCAGTGCCGCGCACACAGGTATTCCCTGCGCTACTAATTTGTAGTGGGGGGAGAGGGGGAGGTTGACCCCGGGGTCAAAACAACCCACACCTAAAAAAAAAAGCAGGGCTGTGCACATAGCAGCAGTGTGCGCTGCCCAAAACCAGAGCCTGGAAATAAATTTCCCTCAAAAATACTCCTATGAGAGTCCATTTTAGTGACTTTAGAAATCTTATGATAATGTAACTATAAAAACAATAAAAGTCCCACCCAAATCAGTTCATAAGAACCTCACATACTTGAAGGCAAAAATTTCAGTCAGGATATTGACTCCATCTGAAGGCTAACCCTGTGAAAAAAGGCCATCTTCCCTTCCTTGCTGGTATAGTACAAGAAACACCCCAGAAAACCAGCTTTATATAGTACAGCTTAGTTCTTGCACGTCTAATAAATGTGATGTTTCATCATCATACAAAGCATGACTGTTTTTGTAAATAAATGCTATACTGTCATGATTAAAAAGCTTGTACATGATGGCTGAATGCTGAATGTCATCTAGAAAGCTAGTGAGTGGCCCATGGGACCATAGGACTCCGCTGTAGGATAAACAGTGATAAAAATACAGGCGTTAAGGTAGCAATTAATGTAGAATTTTAACTTGATTATAATGACGTCCATGGAAAAAACCTGACTCTAGTAATTATAAATACTGCCAACAATGGGACTGCTACCCTTGTGAAACTGCCCAGTGTTACATTACTGCTTTCAAGATTACCACGATAATACTAAAAAATTGACTATTATCAATTAATGGTGATTGGTTGGCTTGTCCTGTCATAATTTACAGCAGAGTAAGGCTAGATGTAGCATTTAAAACCGTCTCTGCAATTTATATAATTACAGTAAACAGGTAACAAGCCACAGTGATGAACTTAAAAACACATTACGCATTCTCTGAGACACTAGTTTAATTGAAAGAAATGATTACTTCAATTCAGGACATTTCTGTTGATTCAGAAGGTCATTTACAGGTTCAGCCCCTAAATACATTTGACTATTAAGCCAAATGTTAAGGTGTGATGATTGAAATCTGAATCATGTACTTTTCACGCTCTCTTTTCAGGAGCTGTACTCCTGGGTACCTTACTTGAGCCTGGCGTCCATATTTGCCTTCATCCTGAGCTTTGGGTTGGGACCAGGTATCGCACGTTAGAAAATATGTCTTTATAAATAACCTGCAACACATCTCTTAAAAAAAGAAAAGCCAATGCCACCTGTTGTGCAGACAGATTCCCCCCACATAAAAGATGCTGAAGCTCTAGCTAAAATACGTGTTCTCCTCTCACTAGAACAGCAGAGAGTACTGTAATAATCGTTACAATGCATCCTTATATGTAATGTAGCCAAACCACATAGGAAGCAGAAATTAGGCTGATCGTTATATGGTTAAGGGCATATCACTCATGCTGAGTTACACCTTTCTCCTTGGGCAGTTTCCATTGAATTCAACAGGGCTTCTTCTCTAAAAGGGTACCACCTAACAGGAATAAAGGTATCAGCTTCTGGATCAAGGTATCCGAGAGGAATCCCCTCAAAATACTGTTTTGTTTTGGTTTTTTTAAACAAGAGCCTCTAGATTTTTTTCATGTAATGTTTAGGTCTGTTCATGGCACATAGGTAAGCACCTACTATTCTCCCCTGCACTTTTGAAACATTCCCTGAAGATACAAAATCTGCACAGTAAATTGTTCTGTTTTTTTTTAATCAATCCCTCCAGGTGGTGTAACAAATACCCTGGTTGCTGAATTATTTACACAGTCTTCACGGCCCGCTGCTTACATGATAGGAGGATCCATTAGTTGGCTGAGTTTCTTCACAATTGGAATGCTCTTTCCTTTTATAGTGGTATGTCTTCATTACCTATACTGTCTTCTCTTAGTTGTCGCACCAGCACTCACTTGCCCTTTTCTCATGGACCCCACCAGATGCTGAAAATGCTTTTCCTTATATAGTATCTACCATTTAGAGGTGAGTACAAACTCCCTTTTCACAGAATATTATTAGGCACAGTCACTTTTACTAGGGCAAGTCATTTCAGATGTATACAAACATTAAAACCCACAAGGAAAGACTGTTAAATAGAAATTAATATGGCTGCATAGAAAGCACCAATTTCCAGGTGGTTTATTTTTTTTTTCCTGTCTCTCTGTATCTATCTATCTGTGTGTGTGTGTGTGTGTCTTTCTCTCTCTATATAGATATATATGTATCCTAACAGCATGTCTTGCTGCTGCTAGCTTGTTAGGTCAAAAAGAGGTGACACCTGTAAACAAAGAGTTTACTACTTATTTTTTTCACACCTTTAACTGCCCAAATTCAGTTGGGTACTACCACTTAGAATAGAAAGCTTCTTTGATCAAGAAACATTATTTTAGTGGATAAAACAGTACATTCCTAGCATCTGATGGCATAGCTTGTTACCTAAAAAAGCTCATGCCTCTGGTTCAGTTAGGGCAAGGTTGTACCTTAGGGATTAGCTTCTGCCTATTCTAGTGAAGATAAAACAAGGTGACAATTTCTATTTCTGGTCTAATAACTCCAGTTGTCACTCTTGTTCCTGTGGAGTAAGTCAACATATGCAATGAACAGTTACTGCTGAAAATTTGAGTAAGAACCTCCACCAGAAATCAGATTGTAAAACCCTAGTCTGAGAACGTCTGTCTACATAGCAACCAGCGTAGAACTTATTTTATCATTTCCAAACAGATCAGCCACTTCCATTTGTCAGATGTGAAGAATGCTACTGTAGAACAGTGAAATCACTAAAGCTAAAAAAAACGTTTATCATAGGTCAGCTGTATTGTACCTCAGTGATGTTTGCATCTTAAAGCAGCTTGAACGTTACTAAATTAAGAAATTACCAACCATACTACATGCTGATAATATGGGCAACAAGGGGGAGTTGACCCTTTCCTTTAATCTCATGTTTGGGAAAGTGATGCTGAATTTTTTTAAATTAATCTCAGCTATCCTTTGTTTTATTTTCAGAATGGATTGAAGCATTATTGTTTTGTAGTGTTTTTACTGGAATGCTCCTTCATTGCTAGTTTCATCTTCTTTGTTATACCCGAGACAAAGAACAAATCTTTCCTGGAAATCAAGCGGGAATTTCAAAGGCTTAATTTTGGAAGCAAAAGACAGGAACCGGAGCTGTGTGACAGAATACAGCTCCACAGTGAATTCTAGAGTGCATACTACACTTCCTGGCTGTAAGGCAGCCACTTTAATGAGAATGATATGCAAGTGGTTTTATAAATTAGACAGCGAAACATAATGCTGAAATATTGTATTTACAGGCAGCTAGTAGTATCATCATCAGGTGAAATATAATTATAAGACAGATGAAGCTTGCTGAAGTAGCATAAGAAACTAAAAAATGTGTATACAATACTATATACAAAAAAGACAATTCAATAAAAATGTTTAAAGGTATGGCTGTTGTCTTTATGAAAATAGGTCCTGGTGACCCGCCTCAGTCGATTTTTGGTTTATTGGAAATTTTGTGGTACTTTCATTGGATCGTGTGGCCCAGCTTCACATTCTGAACATATTAGCTCCTGATGCAAAGTAATAGGAAGAGCTTGTTTTTGACCAGCACTGAACAAGGATGTGGCTGGAAGAATTAGAACAAAATATAGCCTTTATGCTGTGAGACTAGCACCTTGTGCATTACATAATGGCCACACCAAACATCTGTTAATTGAAATACTCAATGGATAACACTTTTTTTTTTTCAAATGCAAATGATAAGTCCTGGCCTATTTGATATTCTTCCTACACAGCACTACTCTTGTAAGAGCACAACGTAGACGCATCCAATTTCTCCCACTGGAATGAAAGCAACAGACCATTTGAGTACCTGAAGAACGAAATGATTTTTTAAAAACTACTGCTCAAGTGTATTAGGGGGATGTCTAAGGGTATTAGACAAATCCTCTAGATTTCTAGTTGAAATCAATCTAGTGTGCGTCAGCAAAATATAGAAGTTGTCAGCTTTCCGGTTGTGTGGTAACCTTTGCGTAGCTCATCTGACTCTGTCTGGTTTCTGGTTAGTAAGAATCTATGCACACTTCTCTCATCCCCATACATTTATTTTCTTCCAAGACAGGTGGAAGATAGCACCCCTCACTTTGAGTACATCACCTGTTTTCTGAAAGAGCCTTGTGCTTCATTTCCATGCCTGTCCAGCCAGCATTTTTACCTCAAGTCTAAATTAACCATTAACACACCTTCATATTTTATTAGACTCAATTTCTTAATTCCTTACAATCATCATTTATGTTCTCCACTGACTTTTCATTTCCTCGCCTGTAAACACCTACCACAGCTTACACGCTGCTGTTGAGTCTGGACTAGTTTTACACCTCCTGCCAAAGTTTCCAACTGATGCTAAGGCAGGTACTGGATCTTTCACGCAGGCCTTCTGCCTGGAGACTTACTACATGGCAGAAATCAAGAGGCACGCTATTGTGCTGCTTTTAATTACTGAATCAGAAACAGTCACTTTTTAAATTAAGAGCTGTATCATCTCTCAGTGCTTAAGAATGTGATATCAAGATGGAATCTTCTTGCTCTTGACCTTGTCCTCCAAGTTTGCAAAATATTTCATTTTGGCTAGCAGCTTCTTGGCTTCTTGAAGATCATCTAAAATGAAATAAAACTGAAGTGTTCAGTGCGATGGGTCTTCGGTTTCAGCTTGGAAATGATTATTTTTCAGTTGCTGGGATGTACTATTAACGGGGCATCAAGACCTCTGTATAGGAGTCTTAGCTTAAAAACAGGGAATTTCAACTCAGAAATGAGATGTTTCTCCATAGAACAGCGGATACATGTTCTGTAGCATACAACACGTTTGGCAACAGCAAATGTGTTCTAGCACTTACAAAATAGCATAGTTTTAAATTGGAACTGACAGAGTTACCTCTTTCAAAAGCCTGGTTCACGTCTGTGATCAGTTGTTCTTGCTTAGCTGTAAAACAAACGAACAAACAAACCTTATTTGCGGTTATCTTATCAGAAGCATCATTTATGCTTAGTTTGTTCAAAAACTGGTCAACAAGCAACTTCTAATGCTGAATGAAGTCCAGTGAACGTTTCGCTGTCGCACACTCTGACCACCAAGCCAGGCCAGACCAGACTTCCAAGGTTATCCAGTGTTGGCTCCTGCATTACACAGTACTGGTCTCCAGATGCTTTTCCAAAGGACATGCCTACCTGATTCAAGGCAGCCCCATGCTGACACATGTTGCTAGCTCCCAAGAGAAATGTGGTGCCAAGTACACCCCTTTAAGTGGCTGCCAACCTGCTGGGAGGCAGAGCCAGCTGTGCATACCCAGGTGGTGACGCTGCTTCCAATTCAGAAGTGGCGCGTGTGAAGCACGTCTCAGCCTGGCACTGCCTGGAGCTACACAGATGTATTGCAACTGTTTTCTTTAAGCTCTTCTTGAGCTTCTGCTTTGACAATACCCCCAAAACCTCCTCTAGCCAAGAGCCATCTCTTTATAGGCAACACTACCTTTACATCATTACTGAAAGGTTACACGACTCCTACTTCTTGTTGCCAAACTCATCAGGAGCCTTCCAACTAAACTTGCAGAAAGTCAGAAGACATTATTCGTTAGTTACGAGTCTGTTCATGATAATGCGTGCAGGGGATTTTGCTGTCAAAAGTAATCTTGGCTCGATAAATTCTACAGAAAAACATCTGCTTTGAAATGAAAGGGGTTACAACACGCTGTGGGCCCCGCTGCATCAGAGCTGAAATAAGGTGCTTTTCAGTTTGCTTAATGTAAACACATTCCGTTCCTCGAGGGCAAACGAGATGTCCTGCATTACTTCCCAATTTGGCTGAAGAAAATGCAGTTGGCTTTGTACCTCAGTGTCAGCCGCAGCTGCTCTCGCGTTCGCAATGTGTACCCTTCACATGTATATTCATGGGACAGAGGAGAATCTGGAGGTGCCCGGGACACATCCAAACCCGTCTGTTTGGTGCTCATGTCCTTGGGCTCAGATGTCTCCTCCTGCTTACCCCTCCCCGAGATGTGCTTGGCCCAACCAGCCACGTTTTTTCCCCTGGTCGTCCTGGAAGCCCTTCTTCACGCCTGTTCTGCTCTGAACTTATCTTTCCCCAGCACAAACTGTGGAAAACAGTCTCCCATCACATAAACTTTACCTGCAATTAAGCTTTCCAGCTCTTGTAAGCCAGCCTTGTCTTCAGGATCTGCCAGCCTCTCGTTGATGTCCATGATTTCCGCGAGGAACTCCACGTCCGCGTCATCATCCGTTCCCTCCGCCAGCGTCACGCCGCGCAGCTCCAGCTGGTGAGGAGAGAGCAGTGGGCGCTCGCTCGCCATCAGCCGTTCCCCACGCCGCGCATCCCAATGCCCGGAGCCGCCGACGCCACGCGCTACGCCTCGCTTCACGAGCAGACCCCCCGTGCTCGCTTGGTGCCAGCCGGCCAGCCAGCTGGGGGCTTCTGCCCCCCGTCGGGGCTGATCGTGTGCGGACGGTGCCGTGAAGCGGCAGGACCCCG
>NW_005841833.1:7110243-7130709 GCF_000455745.1 Alligator sinensis | reverse complement strand
CCCTCCGCACCCCCGCCCGCCCCCCCCCCCGCCGCTCGGGAGGTCGCCTGCAGCAGGCCGCTTTGCTTGGGCTGCGATGAATGCCCCGGTTCGGGGCGTCTCTGGGACGCTGCGGGCCCTTGGCGAGCCCTGGCTGTAGGCGTCGGTGGCCGTGGAGTCGGGCTCTGGCTCCCGACGCGTTCCTCCGCCTGGGTGCTGCGGGGTGGGAGATGAGGCGAGTCTGTGCGGCCTCCCCGCGGGGTCTGCGGGTCGGTGCGGGACGCGGGCCGTCTCGAGCAGCTCCCGTCCGTCCGCGGCGAGCGGTGGCGCTGTTACCGGTCGAGTCCTTGGCGAGCAGCGCAACGACGGCGCCGGCTGGCAGGACTCGCAGGGCGCGCCGCGCTCCAGTTGTGAGCACAGGAAGCCCTGGCTTCCTTTACCCTGGGGCTGGGAGATGCAGGTTTGGAGACAGTTGCGAGGTTATGGGTCACACACAAAACTCTGAGTTTTCATTTTGCTGAGAAGCTTGTGTCTCCTTGAAGCAGGGCACAGCGCAGTGTAAGCCAAGCTGCCCACAGGGGAGCGGGTCCACATGCCGTTGGACTTTGTAACCGCCCTAAGAGAGAGCAGCGATGTCAGGTTAGGCAGCTTCTGAACCATTCTGCTTTGCTGTGCGTTTCGAGTGCTGCCCTTTGGTGTCGTTTTGCTGTTCTAGGACAACTTACCGATATGTTGTGGTCTCTTCCGTTCTCCTCTTCTCTTTCTGCTTCCAGACTGTGTGAGTGACGAGTGTTGGTTCGGCAGAGACAAAAGCTGTGACTACAGCTTTTCTAGGATAGGGCTGTCCGAGACAGGTTTCTACCAGAACTACAGCAAGAAGCATTTCCGAATTTTCAAGGTAAGCGCTAAAAGGACCCGTGGCTCCTCCTGCTGCCTCTAAAGAAGGAATCCAGATTAACTGGGTGGGGGGAGGAGGGGGAAACAAGGAGACAAACCCTCCCTAATCTGAGGTTTAAAAGCCTTACAGTGTGGACTCCTTTCATGGGTCACTTAGTCAAACAGGTTGTTCAAAGCAGTTTTCCTTGGTTCATGAAATGATATATCATAATATTTCTTTTAAATGTTCAGTACAGCCTCACAATGCATGTCATCTTTTGGTATTGTTGCCTTTCCCCCTCTCTCTAGGAAACGGGACCACAAAACTCCTGCGTTGCCTACATAGAAGATCACAGTGTGAATGGGACCTTTGTAAATAAAGAGCTTATAGGAAGAGGGAAAAGGCTGCCACTGACCCACAATTCTGAAATTGCATTGTCTGTACAGAGTAACAAAGGTAAAATAGAGCACAGCACAACCAGAGGCGCGACATGTTGATCCGGGAAGTCCTTCTGTTCTTATGTCCAGTGATTCTTATTAATGGATTGTAAGGACTGGAATTTGTCATGCTGAATAGTTTGGTGAGGCAGTTTACTGGTTACTGAAGAACTTATAGTAAAAGAAGTTATCTTTCAACAATGCGATCATTTTGCAGATCCATGGCTGATATCAGTCTTGGTGTCAGTTAAGCTTGTACATGTTTTTCTTTTAACCCAAAGCATTTTCTTAGTTATATTGTTGAACAGTAACGTTTAGGAAGAGCAGTTTGTTTGTTTTAACAAAGTTTTTGAAGTTAGTAACAGGAAAATGATCTCCACTCATCTTCCTAGTGTTTGTATTTTCTGATCTTATGGTGGATGATCAGTCGGGGTATCCCAGAGAATTCAGAGAGAAATATATCATGTCAAAAACTTTGGGAAGGTAAGCATCATACTTTCTGAAATATTTAGCATTTCTTTTCCTTTGATTCTGACTGGATTCTGCTGGAACTGTCACTAATGTTAATTGCTAGCTGCTCTTGTTTTAGTATTGTTTCAGTAACACAAGTATGAATGGAGTTTTGCAGGTTAATAAAAGACAAAGAGCCCAATTTTCAGCATATCGCTGTCTCCTTTTCTCTGCCAGGGGTACACCACAGTTTACTCTCTTATGAACTAAAATGCTTTAATCTATCTGAAGTCATACGGGCTCACAGGTCATAGTTTAATGACCTGTGAGAGAAAGTTGGTTGCCTCAGGCCCAAAACTCTATGATGCTACGAGAGATTCTTTTCTGGTGGTTTTGTGGCACATAGCAAAAGTCTTCCTTGACTGTTCAGCTGAGAATTATCTTGCTGGAGGGGAGCTGTCAGCTAGCATAAGTAAGAAAATCCGCATCCTTCTTTTGCAAATTGCCCCCCCTCCCAGGGCAAAGGGAGTGCACCTGTGTTATCTACGCTGCTTGCGAGCCTAGTAGAGACCACAAGGCATTAGTATAGTTCCCTAGTTGTCCTTTACATCAAGGATGAGAACAGGAGCAGGTGGAAAAGGTATTAATTTATATGGTACTTGCTGGTAGCTAGCACAAGTTCTTATATGGGTGGGGGTCAAGCTAAATTATAATAGTTCTTCCTTGCTTTTTAATCTGCTAACAAATAATACATTGTGAGAACAGGGGAGGTGTTCCATGATGAGCTCAGCTCAAGGGAAGGGGTATCTCTCTGTGCGGGAATAGCGTCTCCATCTAGGTCTGCTTCACAGTGCTTGCATTAAGATGAAGATTGGCATAATCTGAAAGTGGAGCGAAGCTGTGAAATGAACAGTGGCAGTAAAACAAGGTGGTTACTCAGATGATTGTTCTGGCTTTTTAAAAAGCTCTTTCTTTTACATGCAAATGCTTATACTGAGTTGTCAAAAGGAGGAGGTTAGGATCTCAGAGCCTTGTTGCAGAAGCGTATTTTGAGGAGACTGTTAGAAAATCTTTAGGATTAATGCTGTATAAATTAATTGTTTAACTTCAAAGGATTGTTTTACTCCTTAACGCAAAGTCTCATTTTCAGTTACTTGGCTTAAAAATTATTAGTCTTTAAAATGGGGGGTGGGGTGGGGGGAAGAATTGGGTGGGTAAGGAGGGTGTTTTGTTTTGAATATCCAGGGCTGAAGGAGGAGGAATAATTCTTCTTTTAATAGTTGGGTGATAGCACTGGCAATAAATCTGAAATAAAATAGACTCGTTCAACTATTTGTTTCCCAGGCAATATGGCTTTTGTCATCTTCTTACAGCTACAGCCTCTTAGAATAAGGGGTCCTTAGGTTGCTGGGATTGTAGCTGCCCTTTTGCTCAGTTTCAGCTCTGAATGATGAAAACTGTAAATGTGGGATGCCTGATTTTCTGGCTTAGGCCTGTTCTTTCCTTACGCCATTTAAGTCTGGGATTTGGCTCTGTTTCTCTCATTGGCTTGGGTATAGAACATACTTTTAATGGTGAAACCCCAGATTATGGTTTATGATTAGGTATGAGCAGTCTTAGAAGAGAAAGATCTAAAGAATTTGCTGGCCGCTGTTACTTTGTATATTAATTGGGGGGAGGTCAAAATACAACCTTGCCCAATTTTCAAGAAAGAAGGATTTGCCTTTTTATATTTAAAATGTTTTTAAAATGGAAAAAGACGTGTCTTCTGTAAAGACTTTGGAAGAAAACAGTACAGTGAAAACACAAATGTGAGTGGCCTACCTGAATTACCAACTATATGATTGTTGCTATGTAAATACGTATTTATGGCCATATGTATTCCTCAGATTTGAACAGCCCTGTAGCGCAGAACCCAGACATTGCGCTACCTTTCTGCCATTACTCAGTGGACAGGATGGGCCACATGTAGCGTGTGTTGAATCAAAACTTAGTGGCTGTTAAGTCAAAACTTTTAATGTACATTTTAAATGTGTTTTTGGTTTTGGTTATGTTAGCCATTGTAGGGCTGACGTGCCACCAGTGCTTGTCCTCGGTATTCTCTTAATAGTTCACGGTTTGGAGTTTTGCTGCTCTTTTGATTCCTGTATTGAAATGTTGGTGACTGCCCTAGTAACCATTGTTATAAAGCTTCTGTTGCCAGGATGTGCGACTGTTGAACCTGAGAGTGCTGTGATAGCCTGGTGTTTTCCAGAGGCTGGGAGACGATAGTATTCTAATCAGACAGCAAATGCCCTTCAGTCATTTACCAGTTTGTATTTTTTATGTGCATTTTGAAAAATGTTTGCAAGCATTAACATCATTATGTTTTTATATTAGTGGTGCCTGTGGTGAAGTCAAACTAGCATTTGAAAAGGCCACGTGTAACAAAGTTGCTGTAAAGATAATCAATAAACGGAGATTTATGACAGCTGCTGTGAGAGAGGCAGTAAGTGCATTGTTTCAAAAGTTTTCTGCAATATTGTGGAAATGATAAATGTTGATGGTTTAAGCTTTGCTGGATTCTCATGCAGTAAAGTGAATATTTGTGCATCATTTAATATGATAAAGTACAAATCCCTTTCTTTGCTAATTCTCTGGGATAGATGATTCTTTCACTTCCTCTTGGGACAGGCAGGAAGCTGTTTTAGAAACAAGACTGAAAAGTGTTGGGAGAAAAACTAAGTTTTTACTTAAAAATTACGAGGTACTCCAGTTAAGTTAAACATAAATAGTAACGAAAACCTGCCTAAACATAAGCCACAGGAATAAGCACCCAGTCCTATCTGTTAGCCTCACATCTGTTTGGGAAATTGTTGTGTAAGCTGGAGAAGGAGGCTATGTGTAGAAATTGTACGTCTGGCAGGGAACTGGCTAATGAGTTGCTACAGGTTATGGTGAAAGCAGAGCTCAGAGGCTGGAGAGAGGCTGCTTATGGAACTTGTGAATGAGACCAATCTCAGTGTTCTCATTTAATGGAACTGGCACAAAAAGTAGGTGCATGTGATGCAATTTGTTGAGGACACAAAGTAGGAAGCATTGCCAATACTGTGGATAGGGGATGGAGCTTCATACAGCAACCCAAGGATGGCATTGTGGACTGGAGAAATAGAAATGAGATGAAATTGAACGGCATGAAGTATAAGGACATTCACTTAGGTGCTAATACCAAGCATGGTTCCTGCAAAGTTGCGGTCTCATCAGTTGGAAATGAGAGGAAGAAGACCTGGATGTCGTAGCTGATGCAGAGAGTAGTGTGAGCCATCAATGTGAGGTGGCTGTGAACCGGGCAAATTGAGTTCTAGGATGTACCAGGAGCCTTGTTTTCAGTAAAAGTAATGAAATGTATTAATACCATTTTATAAAGCATGGGCCAGACGTTGTCTAGAATGCCGTGTAGAATTTGGTAACCCCTGTTCAGAAAGATTAATTCAGACTGCAGAAGATGCAGAGAAGAACGATCGGGATAATTGAGAGAAATCGAAACTTGTCTTATGGGAGGGGATTTCTAAGAGCCTGGCGTGTTTGGCCTGGCAGAACAAAGGCTAACAGGTGATTCTTGTTTGTTTAAATGTGTCAGGGGAGCACAGACAGGGGGAAGATAAATTATTTGAGCTAAAGGACAGTACTAGCACAGGAACCAATGGGTGTAAATTGGCCCTGACTAAATTTTGGCCAGAAACTTAGGTACATTTTTTCAAGAGGAGTAATTGAAACCTGCAAGCGAACTAGTGTAATGGTGGACTGTGATCATCTTATGAATGGGATTACATGATGCGTTCACCCGCAGTAGTAGGGGGTGAGATATGACGCATCCCAGAAGGTCTTTCCATATCCCATGTTCTGGAAAGAGCACCACTCTTATTCCATCTGACATTTGAATTTTTTTTTATAGGATCCAGTGTTCAATGTGAATACAGAAATAGAGATTTTGAAGAAAATAAATCACGTGAGTATACTCTTAAAAACATTACTTTTCTTTTTATGTGCATTCTGCTTTTCTTGATTGCTGGTTGTAACTCATGGCCCAAATGGAACCATTTAATTTGACATTGCCCCTCTTCCTGTGTACGTGCCAAATGTTTAATTGACCCTTTTCAAGTCTGTTGTAGGTAAGGTTATCTGAAACAATTTCTGTTATATCAAACACTTCCCTTCCATGGTCTCTCTGGGAACCACAGCTCCAGACAATAAGATCTTTCTTGACACATTCTTCTCTGAATATTTTGGATGCCCTCACTTGTTGGCTAGCTTTAGCTTTGACACATTCTCCACTATTGATGATTGAACCTATTCAATCAGAACAGCCAGTCTAGGGATTCTTGTTCAGCAGCATTATCTGAAAGTTTCTGGTGATTAAGGAAACTGGAACCTTTCAGAGTCTACTAGAGACATCAGGAATTTAAAATCAGACTAATGTAGTTACAGAACTACATACATAGACCTCCCGACCCCACTTCTTGATTGCCTTTGGCAGAGTTGGGTGATATGAAATGTTTTTCTTTTTTTAACTTTTCTTCCCTTTTGCTATATAAAAACACAAACGGAGGAGTCATTTACAGGGAATTAGTGTAACTGATTGTGCTTAGAGTATATTGGCTGAACTGCATGAGAGCTCAGAATTAGTGTAAATTTAATGGGCCTTCTGATTGAGGTTGAAGTGCATTGAAAAATGTGCTTTGGTGAAACTTCCATAGCACCTGTCCGCATTGAGCAGGCAGTCTTTGTTGTTACATTCTCTAATGTGTTAAAGCTGAAATCACTTGGAAATATTTTTTTTGAAAGAGGTGGAGTGTCCTTACAAATACATTGCATCACACTCTTCTGAAATGACTTGCTCATGGCGTATTAGAGATTTATAGATCAGGAGGCAATGTTTTACAGTTAGAGTGGCCAGAATCTGGAACCAGCTTCCTAGGGAAGTGGTCCTCACCCCTACCTTGGGCAAATTGAAGAGGAGGTTGGACGATCACCTGTCTGGGGTCTTGTGAACCCAGCATTCATTCCTGCCTGTGGCAGGGGGTCAGGCTAGATGATCTGATCAGGTCCCTCCTGACTCTAGCTACTATGAAACTGTGAAACTATTACTGTAATACTGGTTTGTATGAAATCATAGTTTTGTTGGTTTTCTCTCTTTTTTTTTTTATTAGCCCTGCTTAATCAAGATTAAAAACTTCTTTGAAGCAGAAGACTATTACATTATTTTGGAATTGTAAGTAGACTCTTTGCATTTAGTTTATGTTCCAGGGAAAATACTATGCAGCTCTTTAAAGTTCAAGATCAGTTTCTTGACCTAGATTTGGAACTGGATGGGGAGCCAGAGATCATAGGAAATTAGGCCTGGAAGGGACCTCACAAAGCCATTTAGTCCAGCTGCTTGCTCAAGGTAAGATTATCCCTGACTAAATCATCCAGGCCAAGTCTCTGTCTAGCCTGCTCTTGAAAATTTTCACAACTTTTTAGGTAGCCTGAGCCAATGCTTGACCACTTTCATAGTGAGAGAGTTCCTCCTAATCATTAACCTAAACTTCCTCTGCTGCAGCTTGAGTCCATTGCTCATAGTCCTGTATCCTACAGCCAGAGAGAATAATCTGTGTTCATCCTTTTTGTAATTGCCCCTCAGGTAATTGAAGACTGCTATCAAATCCCTTCTCAATCTTCTCTTCTTCAGACTAAACCCTAGTTCTTTCAGCCTTTCTCATAAGTCATGCTTCCCAGGCCTCTAATCATTTTTGTCACTGCTGGACTCTATCCACTCTACATCCTTTTTGGAGTATAGGGTCACAATCTGTACACAATATTCCAGTTGAGGCCTCACCAGTGCTGAGCAGGGTGGAAAATTGCTTCCCTTCATTTGCAAATGACACTCCAGTTGATACAGCCCAGTATACCATTGGCTTTTTTTTTTTGCAACAGGAGCACACTGTGGGGCTATGTTCAGCTTAATAAACTTATATAGCTTATTCAGCTACTGTGTCCCACTGGTCCTTCTCTGCAGTACTGCAGCCTAGCCAGTTGTTCCCCAGTTTGTATTTGTATATACAATTCTTCCGTACCAAGAGCAGGACTTTGCATTTGTCCTTGTTGAATTTGATCTGGGTGATTGCGGGACATTTTTCCAGGTTCTCCAGGTCATTTAAGATCCTGGCTCTATCCTCCAGACTATCTTCAACTCCACCCAACTTTGTGTCATCTGCAAATGTGCTAAGTGTGCACTCAGTTCCATTATCCAAATCATTAAACAGTATTGGACCCAGGACAGACCTCCAGGTGTCCCACTTGATTTCTTCTCACAACTAGACATTGAGCCATTGATGACTAACTCGTTGAGCATAATGATCCAGCCAGTTATGTATCGACCTAACAGTACTTCTGTCTAGTCTGTATTTCCTTAGCTTGTTAATGAGAGTGTTGTGGGAGACAGTGTCAAAAGCCTTACTAAAAGTCATGAGATGACTAGTGGCCAGCCAGCTTGCATCTTTGTGACCTTCACTGTCAGTCCGAGGTAGGGCAGTGTGACGGTGATGAGTGTGGATGCTGTGGCTGCAGGGCTGTCCGAAAAGAAGGGAGAGTCTCTTGACTAGGCAGAAAGGATAGACGTTATTTCTGTGGAGAGTGGGCAAGTAGAATGATGCAGCTTACAAGACTCCCAAGGCTCTGTGCCGGGCAGATGCTACTGATAGAAATTGAGATCACCCCAAATAAGTTGTTTGCCTTCCTGTTAACGCACCTTGTGCTTTCTTGGATTTTATTTGAAACCACCCAGGCACGGTTTCTTTTTTTCTAGTTGTATATAATAATTCATATTCATATAACAAAGATACAGTGGATGCATTTTAGAAACCAAGCTTGATATACTAGTCATTTGGCTGTTTTTTTTAATTAAGTGGCCCAGTCTTAAGCTTGCCCAGTGAGGCAAACCAATGCTGAAACTGGTGCTTAGACAGTTCTAATGTAAATCTGTTCTAGGATGGAAGGAGGAGAATTATATGACAGAGTGTCAAGACCAATCAAGATGAAAGAAGCTACCTGCAAGCTGTATTTTTATCAGATGCTGTTGGCTGTAAAGGTAGATAGTCCTGAATTCCACCAAGGAGAATATGGTTGCCGCAATTCCAACTGTACAATCAGTTAAGCTTCCTTCCTTCAATAAATGCTTGCTCATATTTGTGTGGCAGTAAGTGAATGCTTCTCTGTATCCATAAAATAGATGTAGGCTGCTGTCCCTTGGATGTTGTAGGCCTCTGTAGAATATAGGGGAGAAGACTGCTCTATCCCAGGTTTCTTGAAACCAGTCTGTGGCTTCTTAACTGCCAGTGTGAGGTGCAGTCAGCTGCTGTACTTCACAGGCTACCTTTGCAGACTCAATCAGGGCCATGCATGTAAAGGAAGGGGTCTTGCATCCCCCGCCCCCCAAAATAGCCACTGTTAACATAGGAGGGAGAGAGAGAACCAAAATTATTTTGTCTTGTCACAGATAATTTATTTTGCTAATGCAGGACAATATGTATGGCATTTGCATGAACTTCAGGAATGGAATATCATGTTGGTTCCATTCATTCTACCTTTGGCAAGATTTCCAGTTGCTGCATAACAGCTCTTTTTAATATTTTAAACACCTTTGTGAGCCCTGTAGTTTTAATGCATGCACAGTCTTCCAATGCATTGTTATTGTCATTGAGAAGTCTGGAAGTTCACATTTTAATACATGCGGTATTCTGTTTTTTCTCTTCTTTTTTTGGTGTGTGCATTTATGTATATGTATGCAGTACCTTCATGACAATGGTATTATACACCGGGATCTCAAGCCAGAGAATGTGCTACTTTCATCTTCTGAAGAAAATTGCCTTATAAAGGTAAGGGAGAAATTTCTATTTGTTTCATTTCTTGCTTTTATTTTGTTGTTCTTTCATTAAAAATTTTGGAACGTTTTCCAGCAGTAGTTCGTTAATATAGTTAAATTCTAACATGCATGCAGTTAATATAGGATTAAGTTTGCTGATACTTATTTCTATGTAATGTTGATGCTAAAAATTCAAGAAAGTGAGTGTAAGGTTCTTACACACATTAGAGATTTGTTTCCTCGTATATGTTTTAATAAGTTAATTCACATAAGAATGAATAAAACATTTCACATTGTTGTTTGTTTATTTAGACTTGCATCCTGTCCTACCCAGAAAGTCTCAGAACAGCTTGTAGTAGCAGACAAAACAATTAACATGATAAGAAACATCAACAGACTCCCCAGTTGACACACTAAAACTTTAAATGCCACTGCATGTGCCTGCCTGTTACCCAGAGCACCAACTCCCCAGGCCATCCCAACCATGCCTCCCAGCCTCCATTCAGGTCTTGGTATACAAACCCTTTCTCCACCCACTCCCACTCCCCTGCCTCATACCCAGGGGAGACCCCGCTCACTTTCCCAACATGCTTGCCAAGCCCATACGCTGCCCTCCTACAAGGGTCTGCAGCTATCCCCTAAAATGCATAGATCCCTGCCTGCCCTCAATGTATAACATAACATTCAAAAAACTATAACAAGGTAACAACTGAAAGATGATCCATCCCTGCTGAAAGGCAAATAAGTCATCAATGATGTCTTAACTGCAGAAATGTCATCTGTGACTATGGTTATCTGGGCTGCTTGGTAAGAGGCTCTGGTTTGACAGAGAGGCACAACAGTACATTTAGGGAATGGATAGTCTTTACCCAAGTAGCCTTCCCTAGGAAGCATAGGGTGACAGTGTTACTGCTTGAGCTATTCCAGAGTCTGCAAATAAAAAAAAAAAATCGGTCTGACATTCAAACTAGTGTTAAACTTATGTCTCTCTCTGTTGCATGCTTCCCCCCCCCCCGGATACGAATCTGTTGCCTAGCTGAGTCTTTCCACTAACATATTCTGCTGGGTGGACCTTGGCATAGTCATGTACTAGAACAGTGTCTTGGGAATTAGAACTGTAAATCCTCTCCTGACACATGCTAACCTGCCTTGTGTACTCCACTGCAAGTCAGTTGTTTTTAACAGTGTTATCTCTGCGGGTAAGATTACAGATTTTGGACAATCCAAGATTCTTGGAGAAACCTCTCTTATGAAAACATTGTGTGGCACTCCCACGTACCTTGCCCCTGAGGTTCTAAATTCCCTTGGGACTGAAGGCTACAGCCGTGCTGTGGACTGTTGGAGTTTAGGAGTTATTCTTTTTGTATGGTAAGAAAGTTTGTGGCTGACAGTTCTGTTGAGTGGTTGGTGATGGATGTGGTGGCTGATCTTTGGCCTTCATTTCAGTACATGTGCTGTGTGTCAGCATGTCTGTCAAATTGTTGATCTTGGAAAGGATGCTATGAAATACATGCCATCTAACAGGCAGTCTTAGTGGCTGGGACAAAACCTGTATTATCAACTTAACTTTTTCTCTTTTGTTTAGCTTATGTGGATATCCTCCCTTCAATGAACAAAATACTAAACTGTCTCTGAAAGAGCAGATCACTCAAGGAAAATACACATTTATTCCAAAGGAATGGAAGCATGTGTCTAATACAGGTATGGTTATGTTAAAATAGCTATAAAATTATTCATTCCATGGAGGTTTCTTGTCTGCTTCCTAACTACAGTATTTCACATGAAATGTTAATGTTTTTCTAGCAAGAACCTAAGAATAAAATAATGAACCTTTCTTTGTTTTTCATGTCTGGCTCAATGAAATGCTGTGGTCAAAGCTCTAGAACAGATGGACATTAGCTAAGAGTACTTTTCTTGATTAGCAGTGCTAAACATCACTCTGTCTTACATCACCTCTGTCTCCTCACAGTGTGTGTTAAGCAGTTTTTTTTGCTAGGTGAACAAGAAGAAAGTAAGGGTCCTGATTAGAATATCTTGAGGGAGGAATTTGATGTAAATACAGTAGGCACCTGTGCAAGAAACTGCAGGGACCATGTATTAGCACTGACATATTTAATAAGAGGTATTTCACAGGAAACTCTGGATTGAAACTACAGAGTTTCAGGCACTGAATCACAACCAGGTCTCAACCTGACCTCCATGTAGGCAGGCTCATTTGCAGCCAAATAAATGCCCTAACTGCTTGATTGCCCCAGTGCAGTTTAATGAGGCTTTTAAATGCATTTGCAATATTGCCAGTAGTCATGACAGTGAAGCCTTACTATGTCACTTCTGTCCATTACCATGGATAGTACAAGAGAGTTTCACTACCCAGTGGACTATAGTGTGTATACCCAAGAACAGTCTTATGAAGCATGCCATTCATTCACCATTAAAAGGCAGAAAGCATTTATGTGTTGCTTTAGAGGAATGTTGCTGCTATCCTATATCTGATGTGATGCGTTTAGAACTGTTGCTGTGCAGAAGTACAAATCATTGCGATGAGCACTGTATATAATTTATTTTAAAGTTATGGATTTGTTAGCTATGTGCCAGTCAGCTTATTTAATTATTTTAGCTTTGGACCTTGTGAAGAAGCTGTTGGTTGTGGACCCAAATAAACGACTTACAACAGAAGAAGCCTTAGGGCATCCCTGGCTTCAGGTAGGAGTTGAGACATGTAGTTAGTACAGCCCATCAGTAAGATTCTGGGATGGGGAAGCCTACTGATAATTGTAACGTGAACGATGAATGGTGTGAATGTTTCAGTTATGAAAAGCCCATTCTGCACCAGATCTTTGTTTTGAATGGAGTATAGTGTGGAAGTGGTCCAGTGCTGCATGGCTATGTCACTTCACTAGCATAAGACCAGCTATCCTATGGGGGGCGGGGGGCGGCGGCAACAACATTTCTGCACCATGTTCTTCAGGTTTCACTTGAAATGCTGTATCTTTGTAGCTATGTCAGTCCATTGAAAAGGAATGATGGGTTACTGATTCTCATTTTAAATCCCAGTTTTGTGCAGGTTATGTTATGGTAAGTAGTGCTAGATGGGTTTTGAGGTGTTTTAACCTGTAACCAAATACGCTTGTGAAAATTCTGGTTCTGCTTCCCATCTGGAGAAGGCTGTCGTTGTCACAATGCAGTTTGAGAGGCTGGCTGACACACAGGTCAGAAAGAGTTTCAGAGAATATCAGAGCTGGAAAATCCAGGTGTCAGCCATCAAACTCAATTCAGGGTCAGGATTCAAACCCTATTCAATTCCCCCTGGTTACTATCTTATGTCATTTGTTTGCTGATGATGTACCACATGTTGCCCTGATGGTCAGAGTCCTAGATGTTCAGTTTTTGATGTCGGAGACTTGAGTATCACCATCAGAGGAGCCATCTGGGCTCCTGTGCCTGTGAGCAGGGAGGAGCTGCATGCCCCTGCACTCTCTCACTGTGTCTTTAAAAATGAGAAGATACAGACATGTGCCCTGGAGATAAAGCCCGTGACCCTCCAAAGTAAAGAATATCTTTTTACCTAGGAGGAACTTTCCACTATGAATCATTTCATCCTTCCACCCAAATGATCGTTTCTTGGAGCTGAGTATTTTTAACTACTAAGTTCTCTAAATTAGTGTTGAAATCACTTCATCTGATGTTTAACTGAAAATTAAACCTATGACACTTGTAAATCAGATGGCTTGTTCATACCCTAGTCCTAGGAGAGCGCTACTCAGTGGAAGTTTTGCAGGGTCCACTGCTGTGAGTTCCCTGACTCTACTACCGATTCCAGCAACTCCATTAACAAATGGATCCTTAGCCGAGAGCGTTTCAATGGAGCACCTGGCTGTGGCTACAAACCATTATTTGTGCCCCTTAAATCTTCACTGTGCCTCCTTGAGTGAGTCGAGACTTGTCTGTCTGTGCACCTAAGAAAACAGTGTAGGGTTTTAGGCATGGAAGAAGAAATGTTTATCTTGACTTGTGAATTCAAAGTCTGCCTTAAACATGTCATGGAACATTGGAACAGGAAGATGGGTGCTGCGTTCTGAGCTCTGTGACCAGACTCTAAAAATAGGCTTAGCTGACTTTCCCCTCGAAACCTGTGCAGCACTTCAAAATCGGGTTAACTATGAACAACGCGTGCCCCCAGCGGCTGGGGGGCATGGCTGCGCTGGGGGTGGCAGCAGCAGCGGGAGCGCGGCGACGGTAAGCACAAAGCTCCCACAGATGCCACTGGTGCTGGGCAGAAGGGATTGACTGCCTGCAGACGTCGCCGGCAGTGGGGTGGCAAGTGGTGACCGCCCACAGGTGCCTCTGACAGTGTTGGCGGTATGTTTTTGTAGGGAGTGCACTGCCATGCTCAGGGGGTGCACGTGTACCCGTGTGCACCCCCTACACATCGCCCCTGAGGTTAACCCTGCCAGGATGACACTGAAATACCCCAAAGACTGCTGAAAAAGCTGAGACACAGAGCCCCTTCTGATGCCCTGTCTCCTGTAGGAGTAGGCAACAATGTTGGCTGTCAGAAGAACCTGAATCCTCCTCATGTCTCTCACTACTTGGCTGTGTGACCTTGTACAGATCCCTACCTCTTTGTTTTAACTTTTTCATCTGTAAAAAGGGGGTAACGTGCACCCATCTGTCACTCTGATGTTTCAGAGAGTCAGTTAATTTCTCTCCAGTGCTTCCAATATATAAAGCACTTCTGTAAGTGCTTACTACTATGGAATTCAGATCAAGCTGTGAGGCAGAAGGCTGGGAGCATAAACAGTCACTGCTCAAAGCTAGGCCAAAGGAAATAGCCAACCTTAAAATGGTTGTGGGCACAGTTCATTTGGCGCTGCCTGGATGCCAGCGGCTGAAGGCCAGATTTCAGTTTTGGAAGACAGATGTTAGGCTGCACAAGAAGCTGAGCCAAAGTAAATCATCTGAGGAGGGCTCCTGCAGGAGGAATTGCTGGAACTGGAAGGCAGATTCTGATGTCTTAGCAGATGGAGTATGCTGAGCTAGCTGAACTTCCTCGGTGCTTATTGCCTCAGGCCCTCAAGCTGCCCCTGGGCAGGCCTGGGGAAGGAATGGATACACTAGTCATTAGCAGCTACAGCAAAATGCAGCTTCTGCCATGGCCCTTCATGGCAAAAATCCTCTCGCCTTCTAATAAACATCTTGCTGTTCAACAAATGACCTTTACTGCACCTCTCCTTCAGGCGCTCTTGCAGCCAGGCCTGTGGCTACATTTTTAGGACCTACTGCATCTTCCCAAACACCTCTGCTTGTCTTGCTTTGCTCCAGATGTTTTCTCTTGCTGGTCTCACAGCATACCTCTGACTCTTGTGCAGCAGGTAGGAATGGAGTTGCAGAACCTGAGGACTTCTATAGCATTAGCTGCTGCTCTGTGACTCGTGTCTGATGGGTAACCACTTGGGTTGTTAAAGCGAAATTCCACTGCTGTGGCTGTTGGTGTCAAAACTGACGATTTCAAATGGTGCAATCTCATAATCTTTAATATTTTAGGGTAGGGTTACACATTTCAGCATGGCTTTTTAGCACCAATGTTCTGACACTGACTCACTGTATAATGATGGGCACCTCATTAAACCTAGCTCTGTGGACCGTATTTATAATTCACCTGATAATTCATAACCAGGTGGAGATACTATGAGGAACAGTAGTATGTAATTTCAAATTATGCATTTTGGTGAGGAAGGCAGAGAGCTGAAGTAGGCAAGCAGAGAGATGGAGCTAGTGGATTTGAAAATGCATGTTTGGGCAGGAAACCATGATGAGGACAGAACATGGGACTTAAGCAAAACCCTTTCTAATTGGAAACAGATTCATTCTGTATGGGTGAAATGAGTCCTCGAGGCAGCTGTCTTGCTTTTCCTTGACTGTGTAATAGCAGTCTTGATGTGAATAAGACCTGTGTGCTCCAGTTTGATCTCAGTCAAACCTGTTGGTTGATGCTGCAAACTTGGTTTTAGCCCTCCTGGTACCAGCCAAGTACTCGGTGAACCATAATCTGTGCAGAACGAAAAGGTGGGAGACAAGCAATGATATATTGTTCAACTTGTAGTGTATGCAACCACTGTCAGCCCAGTTGATTCACGGTTCTGGGGCAGAACCCGCTGTCCTTTACAGAGAACTGTACGTCCGTGTCTTGTGAACGGTTACTTTTTCAGTCCTTGCACACATTTTGTTGTTGGAAATTTTTGTTTTGTTGTTGTGGCCTTGTGTTCAGCTTGTGTTGTCCTGGAAATGGTGGAATAACCCTTGCCTTGAGGGTGGAGTTTTCCCCAAGATCAGCCACATGCTTGACTTCCTTTTTGGATCTATACTGTTTCTAGTGTTTGCAAAGCCAGTACTGCATAGTTTCATTGTCACCTTGTACATCTTGGTTCAGGGAATGTTGGCTCCCTTTATCAGGGTCTCTTTGTTCCTTCAGAGCCCTGAAGGCTACAGAACTCTGGTCTTTGGCTTCTTGGGTCTGGAACAAGCATGTCGGCCCCTTCCTCCCAATTTCCAGAGACTCAGAATGCATGGTGAACATTGTTGCCAGCCTTCTGCACATTTTCCTTTTGACCTGGCTTCACCTTCATTTGTTCATCACAGTCCTAGCCTACCTCACTCATTCTGTCGTCTTCATTGTAGTAGTTCTTAAGCTCTGGAGTTTCTTTTAGTGTCTGTCTGTATTGTTGAAGATTGTATTTCCCTTCCAACCGTAGGTGAAAGAATATCAAGTAGGATTTCTTTAAGCGTTCCCCCTGTGCCTTTCCAAACTTACCTGTAAAAGCTGTTGCTTAGTGTGCACGTCAGTGCTGCCTGGACCTCAGGGGTGGGACCGGGAACCTGCTTGGAGGATCTTGTTGCGCAGTGCTCTAGCCAGAGGACCTATGTGCCTTGATGCATCTTAATGGTATTTCCAGATATTTCACTTGCTGAAATGTTTATTATTTTTCACAGGATGAGGCTGTGAAGGATACATTTAAACAACTACAAAAGCAAATAGGGTTCTCTCTGGATTCTTCCCAGGCATCAAAAGTGGTATGTAACATGGATTGACTTTGAATGAGACTGTTTGTAAAAGGGAGGTAGAGTTTTGAAAATTGTGAAAAAATACACTTCTGATGGCAAGGAAATCAATTACTGTATTTTGAAAATTACTGTGAGGGAACTTAAGTTCAAGCAAGTGTTAGAGAGCACTGCTGATTACCTCTGATAATCACCACACTGGTCATCCTGATAAGGATTTAGGCCTTAGCAAGGCAATTAGGTATGAGTTTAATACTAAGCACATAAGTAGTTCCACAGACTTGAATAGGACGGTTCACGTGTCTGGAATTAACCATGTGCCTACATATGTTAACAGAGCAAGGCCTGAGCAACCCAGGTGCTTAATATCCTTAGAATAACTTCTGACATTAGTACAAGACTGGAAGTTGCATGCAGCATTGTTACTGGAAGATATCAAGTGGGAAAACTTAGAGCAGGGCTGACTGGGAACCTGCTTCTGAAGGGGAAAGAGGAGACAGAAGAAGGGCTATAGACAGCTGCCTGAGGCTGTCATATTCTACTGATGGACTGAGAGGGAGGCTCCTGCCAGTCATGTGCTGGAGATGGCAGTTTAAAGACCACTGCATCTTTAAGACGAGTAGCTATTTCTGCGTTCCTGCTCGTCAAGGTGTTTTAAGCTATGTGTAATGTTACTTATAGTTTCATAGTTGGTTGGGTCAGAAGGGACCTAAGCAGATCATCAAGTCAGACCCCTTGCCATGGGCAGGAAAGGATGTTGGCGTCAAATGACCCTGACTGTCTAGCCTCCTTTTGAAGACCCCCAGGGTAGGAGCGGCTGGGGGCGACTGTCAGGGCGGCTAGGATCTGGAACCAACTTCCAAGGGAAGTAGTGCCTCCTGATGTCTAGCTTGAATCTACTCTCAGTCAATTTATGGCCGTTATTCCCTGTTACTCCCGGTAGTGCTCGGGGGAACAGGGACTCTCCCATGGCCTGCTAGTCCCCCGAGGCAAGTTTATAGGTGGCCACCAGGTCCCCTCTCCTCCTTCTCTTGTGGAGGCTGAACAGGTTCAGGTCCCATAGCCTCTCCTCGTAGGGCCTGCCCTGCTGCCCCCGATCATGCGGGTGGCCCTCCTCTGGACCCTCTTGATGCTGGGCACATCCCTTCTGACGTGCGGCACCCAGAACTGGACGCAGTACTCCACCTGCGGCCTGACCAGTGTCGCGTAGAGGGGGAGGATCACCTCCTTGGACCTGCTCGTGATGCATCTGTGGATGCATGACAAGGTGCGGTTAAGCCTTTCTGGCCATGTCCCCACATTGGTGGTCCATGTTCATCTTGGAATCAATAGTGACTCCAAGATCCCTTTCTGCCTCTGCCCTGATGAGAAGGGAGTTCCCCAGCCTGTAGGTCTGCTGCTGGGTCTTCCCCCCAGGTGCAGCACCTTGCACTTGTCAGTGTTGAATCCCATCCTATTCTCATCTGCCCACCCCTGTAACCTGCCGAGATCTAGTTGTAGCCTGTCCCTCTCCTCCAGCGTGCTCACTTCTCCCCGCATCTTAGTGTCATCTGTGAACTTGAACAAGGTGCTTTTCACCCCCTTGTCCAAATCGCTGATGAAGATGTTGAACAGCATGGGCCCGAGGACCGAGCCCTGGGGGACCCCACTGCCCACATCCCTCCAGGTCGTCTACCACCACTCTCTGGGTGCAGTCCTCCAGCCAATTTGTGACCTATCTGACTGTGTTATCACTCTGTTTAAGTCAGAGAGACGTGACTTGTTGCAGTTTCTTGATTACATTTCCTTTGCATCATCCCACAAGATGCTCATCTGATTGGTGTCAGTAAGGGAGAAACCAACACTTGGGGGGCTTTGGAACCAGGACAAATAAGACTTTAAACAAATGTGATTCTTCCAAATGAAAAGCAGATGATCAAAAAAGGGAGAACTAGTTTTGCCCAATATGGGGAACTGTGGGCAGAATGATAAACTCTTCTAAGGATTGTTGAACTGGCAATGAAGAGGTGCAGGCTACGTTACGTTTGCAGTAAATAGATTCCCCACAAAATCTCAAGTTTTTCCAGCGGGCATGGCACTTGGCCTCTGCCTTAATTCTGAATGCATGCAAAAACTAATGGTTAGGTATTTGTAATTGATTTGTATAATCGTTCTTTTTTTCAGCCAACTACAATGAGAAAACGTCTCCATGACAAGGAAGAGGAGCCCGGATCTCCTAAGCGTGCTTTTCCTTCCACGTCATTTAAGAAACCAATGTGAAAAGAAAGGAAAGAAAGAGACTTTCTTTAATTGCTGCTTTCTCCTTTGAATAGTTTAGATTTTTATAAAAAGTATTTTTCTTAATAATGAAATAATGGTTTTGAACTAATCATTGGTAAATAAAAATAACTTTGTAAAAATGGGATGACCTTTCCATACCGGGGAAACACAGGCAAAGTATCACCAGCTCGCAAACCTCTTTCTTGAGCAAAGGTGGTGAGGTCAACTCCAGCACCATTGGCCCTCACCTGTAGACGGGATCTCTTTTGTTCAGGTTTCCTGCCCTTGGCACGGCACGGCGGTGGAGTTTGCAGCTTCAGGAGATGATCTCAGTCGAGTCAGTCCTGAGGCCACTAGGCGATCTCAGTGCTCAGAGGTAAAACAGACACGCTAATGTTGCTGAACTTTGACCATTGATACTGTTTTCTAATGAGGTGCTGCCCATCCACCTGCAAGAACTTACTGTAAGGATTTTCTCTTAGCTGACTCAGTCCTTCAGAGGATCCCGGAGCATTTGGTGGGCAGCTGCTCTTCTTCCCCCGCAAGATGCTGCTTGAAATGAGCTACAGCGATCAGTCTGGTGGCTTTTCATTCAGTCCTCCAGTGGACACTAAGATAAAATACCACGATTAGATGGTAAATTGAGGGGTGGCATGGTCTTTGGTTCTGAAAACTATCCTGTATGCATTCAGATTTTGCAGAAACAAACAGGTTTGTGGTTGCCATACATTCGTAGTTGCTAGCTCTCTCCTGTTTGATAAATTGTAATATTTGCATTAGAAAGAACATGAGTAAGGGGGGGATGTGATAACAGCATATAAAATAAGTGACACGGAGAAGGTAGTTATTAAGACATGAAGAAATTCCTAGTCTTGTAACAAAGAATGAAATAAAGCTAGCAAATTCAAGACTAATTGAAGGGAATACTTTTTCACTTGCCACGCAGTTGGGGTGTGGAGCTTATTACCAGATGTGTCAAGACCCAGAAAGTAGTAACGTTCAGAGCAGGGTTGGGTGTTTTGGTAGAGAGTCTAGTGACAGCAGTTCCTGTAAGCAGAGTTGGAAGGAATGAATGGAAGTCTCATGAATTGGAATTTACCCTACTGCTCCGGGGGCAGGTCGGCCCGTGTCTGCCGTCTGGTGCAGCAGTGCCCAGAAACGCTGTTCTGGCTCTGCCTAGTCGTCTTTCCTTGATACGGGCTTAGTCGGCACTGGATGAATTTGACCCAACGACGGTAACCTGGTGCTTCAGCCAGACAGCTGGGAAGCTGCCGCCCCCTTGCCGAGCAGCAGTGTGCCGCGCCACGCCACGCCGTGCCAGGCCAGGCCAGGCCAGGCCAGGCCGTGCTGGCACCTAGCTCCCGTCGGCCCAGCGCGCTCCGGGTTCGCAGCCAGGTTGTAGTCCAGCGCTTTATTTAACGCCCGGCTGGCCAGTTTCCCAGCGGGTGCCGCGACCAGCCTCCTTTTCTGCAACTTACCCTGCAGCCGCCGCGTCTTGGCCGAGCTCCGCCGGAGCCGCTCCT
>NW_005841833.1:7096151-7109407 GCF_000455745.1 Alligator sinensis | reverse complement strand
CCGCTGTTGCTCAGCCGCGGGGTTGGGTCGCCCAGCGATCCTCGCCCTGCTCCCTCCCTCCCAGCGCCCGCTCCTGAGCGCGGCCGGACGGTCCCCGTCTCGGGCAGGTCCAGGTCCCAGTCCCGGTCGCGGCCCAGGTGGCAGGGCAGGGGGGCCCAAGCAGCCCCGCGCAGGCTGGAGCTCGGACACCTCGGAGCACACCTGCACGCTTTTAAAGGAGAGTCTGTGTTGAAAGGTTGCCCGCAACCCGTGACCCACTGCGGCGTGGCACTGCGCTCGCGGCTGCAGGTCCCTCGTGCCGGAGGCGAGCGGAGCCAGGAGGGCGCCCGCGGAGGAGGCGTTGCGCCGTGCTGTGGGGTGTCACAGGTGCGCCCACGCCGGCTCCGGACCGCGGGCCACCCGAACGGGGCAGTAGCGGTGCAGCAACATAGGGGGTGTCAGTAGGAGACGACGTGGACTGTGGACCACAACCGCACTGGTGCAAACGGCAGGTCCTGCTGGTGGAGCTTCCTCGTGTAATCCCGGCTGTGACTGGATCTTGGTAGCGTGGCCGCCTCCATCCACAACACGTTCTTGGGGACGCCAGCACATGCAGGGGAGAGCGCCATGTTGCTTGTTGATCACTTCCAGCTCAAGGTAGGGCGTCGTGCCCCTACTGGATCCCATTGGATCTCGCCCTGACGTTGGGGAGTGATTTGGCAGGTACTACTCAAAAGTCATGACCCCACATGCCGCCACTTTAGATGGCTGCGCTCCTGTATTTGCTGTCACCCCGTCAGAAAATCTGCTTCCTCCTCCTCTATTTCGTTTCTCGTCCTTCTCCATCTTGCCTTCTCTGTTTCTGTCTCTCACATCTTCTGGCACCTTTCCTGTTGTTCCTTCTGTCGTGACATCCAGCTCTCCCCATTCAGCGGCTTCGCTCCCAGTCGCCCTCGTCGTTCCCTGCACGGGGTCGACGCGCGGGGGAACAGTTGAGAGATGCATGGAAGTGGCATCTTTACAGCTGATCCTGTCGCGAGCTTGTATAGGGGTGGTGGTACTCGTGCTTCAGTCACCTGCAGCCTGTCCGCGCATCCGGCCAGCATTGTGAGACTGGTTTCTACTTGGGTCACATTTGGGCGGCTGTCTCTACAGCCAGTAAGGATAGCACTTGTCACTAAGAAAAGCTTAGATCTGGGTGTGTTATGGGGGCTGTGTAAAGACCCTGTGCAAGCCAGACATGATATGTGCACTGTAGGCTTGACTTCTGCGCCCTCACGTTTCAGCATGTGCTTGCTGAATTCCAGCTGTTCTAGTGGAAGCGCTCTGCGTGCACAAAACTAAGTACAGTCGTGTGCGCTTTCTACCTGCCAGATGACTTTTGGCATATCAGGGTTGGTCTGTTTTAAGTACATGTGCTGTGTCCATCCCCAGAGTAGGCAGGCATCTTTGGTACAAACAGTTGTGCCTGCTGAGCTTTTAATTTTAAACAGTAACATATTCTAGTGCTTCTAAGTAAAAAATAAAGTTCTTAAGTATTGGGGGAATCTTGACATTTGTTTTCATTTAGTGTTAACTTTTAATTAAAAGGACACTGAACAGGACTTTTTCGTATTTTATATTCCGCTGTTTACAATGCTTTGAGCACTAGGGTAATATTTTCCCTACCATGTTGTCATATTCTATCTTGCAAACAGATTTTACTTATTCTACTGTTGTTGGTGCTGAAGAGAGTTCTGCGCAAAGCAGAACACTTCTATCGCTTGAACTAGCATGTTGAGTATGAAAAGTTTTATTTTTTTTAGCCTTTTTTATAGAGTTTAAGACTGGAAGGTACCATTAGATTAATGCTCTGACCTGGTGTCTCACAGGTCACTACGTTGCACCCAGTTGCATCTGTATGGCATCTGCTTGTCTTGGGTTAGGCAGAAGCCGCATGGTCCTCGGGACATCGAATGGTTTAATGGCAAAGGCAGGGAACAGAGTAGACCAAAATGGTACCAGTGCTCGATCGAGTTCCCCACAGTAGAAGGGAACTGCATAAGTGGGGTTCGCCCTGACAATCCTCGTTCTTTGCTTCAGAGCAAAAGGTGGGGGAGGGAACATGAATATGTTGATTGTTGGACTGGGAGCGTACAAGCAAGACACTAAGAAAGATGTGGGGGGAAGTGGGCACACTAGAGGAGAGGGACAGGCTGCAACTAGACCTGGACAGGTGACAGGGGTGAGCTGAAGAGAACAGGATCGGGTTCAACACTGACAAGTGCAAGGTGCTGCACCTGGGGGGGGAAGAACCAGCAGCACACCTACAGGCTGGGGAACTCCCTTCTCATCAGTGCAGAGGCAGAAAGGGATCTTGGAGTCACTCTTGATGCCAAAATGAACATGGGCCGACAGTGTGGGGACGCGGTCAGGAAGCACCTTGTCGTGCATCCACAGATGCATCACGAGCAGGTCCAAGGAGGTGATCCTCCCCCTCTATGCGGCACTGGTCAGGCTGCAGCTGGAGTACTGCGTCCAGTTCTGGGCGCCGCACTTCAGGAGGGATGTGGACAGCATGGAGAGGGCCCAGAGGAGGCCACCCGCATGATCAGGGGTCAGCACAGCAGGCCCTACGAGGAGAAATTATGGGACCTGAACCTGTTCAGCCTCCACAAGAGGAGGAGGAGAGGGGATCTGGTGGCCATCTACAAACTTGCCTAGGGGGACCAGCGACAATGGGAGAGTCCCTGTTCCCCCGAGCCCTACCAGGGGTAACAAAGAATAATGGTCACAAGCTGACTGAGAGTAGATCCAGACTACACATCAGGAGGCACTACTTCACTGTCAGGGCGGCTAGGATCTGGAACCAACTTCCAAGGGAAGTGGTGCTGGCTCCTACCCTGGGGGTCTTCAGAAGGAGGCTGGGCAATCACCTTGCCGGGGTCGTTTGACCCCAGTGCTCTTTCCTGCCATGGCAGGGGGTCGCACTTGATGATCTGTTCAGGTCCTTTCCGACCCGACCAACTGTGCAGCTATGAAGACGCATCAGGCCTGGAACCTGAGAAACCTGAGAACCTAGCTCAGAGCACTGGTTTCTTGTCCCTAGATGCTTTTTTGTAGCCAGTTTTGCATCGGGGGAAAAAAACCCTTCCTGACCTCCAAAGGCCATTGTCTCAAGCTGTAAAGCATGAGATTTGAACTGTGCTCAGCAAGGCTGTGAGTACTACTGATGCGCTGAGAGCCGTGTAGAACTGGCTTTCTGTTCCCTTCATGGTGGTTCGTAACGAGTGCAAGTGAGCAGGGGATTTATAGCGTATACGTGTTTGTAGGAAGCGATCTTTGCCCTGGAACGAGGGGCCCTTTTTAGTGGAACACCCTCGTCTTGAAGCGGGTTAGTGATAAAACAGAGCCTAACACCTGAGCCCCGCGCTGCAGGGCGCTCTGGGAGACGGCAGCGTCCTGCACCCTTGCAGAGCTCGCTCTAGGACTCGAGCCTGTCGAGGACTTTTTTTACAGAGCTCAGGTTGGTTTGTTTTCAGTTGGTTTTCTTTTGAGGACCAAAACATTTTGCTAAAATATTTGCTATTTTACTAAAAGCAAATTCTCTGAATGTTGTGTTTTGTCACCCAAATATTTATTGTTAACTCAGTTTTAAGCAGCGAAATGATAGTGTGGAAATTGCTGTTTAATTTGATGTGTCCGATCATTGTACATTGGGAGGTTAATAACCTAATCCTGTGACAGTCCATCCTGTTTGGCTCAGGAGCCACATGAGCAGTCAGTTTTAAGGAGTCACAGGAACATGGAAGCCCCTTGCGGTATGTGTCGAGTCACGCGTGACGTCAGCAAAGACGTATTTATCACATGCTATTGAAAAATGAACATTGTATATGAAGAGCCACAAGTGATCATTGGAAGAGTTGCTTGTGTTTTGGGATTTGCAGTCTTAAATATCCCCATTCCTGTTTGCATTTCTAAATTGAAAATTTGATATGTTGAAAGCTGGGCAATTAGAAAATTCCCTTTAGGAGCTGAAGTATACAGTCTTATGCATACCAACCTTGTGCTTGTAACTTCTTAGCAGTAAAAAGCGAAATGAGGATACAGAATAACATGCAGTACGCTAATGTGGTGGCTGATGTTTTGATCGCTCTGTGGAAACGAAAGCTTAGCCATTTCTACTGTTCAGAAGCTCCAGAATTGTGGGCCCCATTGTGTGAGGTACTGTACGGACTTGTAATAAGATACCCTGCTCTAAGGAGCTTCCAATCCAAAGTAGTGACAAAGGAGGAGCGACAATCCAAAGAATGGGAGAGAGAGAGAGCAAGAATTAGTCTGAAGAACACTGGATGATTGTGCACAATTTAGTACCTTCCATTTAAAAAATAATGAAAGGTATGGATAAAAAGAATATAAAAAGTTCTGATAACTTTCTTAGTAATTAAAAGTTGTCCATTTGAAATGCGTTGTGAAGAGCAATTAGAAAAACCATTAAGTGTACAAAGTCAAGTAAAAGGCAATCGGGACTCATGGCAGAGATGATATCTTTTATTAGACGAACAAGATTTTTGCAAAAAAATTATTGAATTGCAAGCTTTCAGGCACAAACACCCTTCATCAGGCATTGGAGAAAAGACTGTAAAAAGGTCTGGGTAGAAATGAAAGTTCATATTTCATAGGATTTCACAGAGGAGTCAATAGATGGAAAACTCCTCTGGGCAGTCAGTTCATAGCTGGTATGAAGTCTCTCACCTCCTGTGAGGATCTGTGACCGTGCAAATTACCTTGAAACAACGGCAGGATCTCAGGTTTCAGGTGGTCACAGCTGCTTTCTGCTTGGGAAAATATGAAGATTTCATTTAAAAAAAAAAAAATAAGCTACAATTTAATACCTTCCATGTGTCAGGTATTCAGGTTGTAGCTGTACTGGTCTAGAGGAAGAGGAAATCAGGACTTGTAGTAGAGATGATGTCCACTATGAATGGAGTAAAGTTTATTTTTTCTATAATTTGCTGCATATGTCTCAATCTTTATAACGCAGTAACTAAGTTTGATAGTAAATATGTTAACAAACATACATAGCTTGTATGATGAGTAGTATTTTTAACGCAGTTGAATTAAAATCAGGTTATCCTCTGAAAAGAGATGGTAGATAGGGTATGTTCTAACACCTGGTATCTCCTGTATGTATTGACTTGTACCTGCTCACTCAGTGTGACAAGAGACTTCTGCTCTTCGCTGGATGGTGTTGTTGCGAAGGTGTAAGTAAGGCTCTAATTTATAGAATGAGGGAAAACTGGCTTTGCAGAAACTGCAGTTTTGATCTCTGATGGAAATTTTCCACTCCGCTCTGCTGGGTACCAGGTTTTGTGCTGATTGCTTGGACGGCCTTAGAACGCAGAACTGGTCTGTTTGATTTAACTTTTAAAAATCAATTACGGAAAAAGAGAACCTCTTCATTGTTAAATGAGATTTCCAATATAAACTCCCAGTTTCAGAATGCCTTCTTCCAAAGCAACACAGGCCTGTAATTTATGGGTAGGAGCTCCAAATTTAGGTATTTTCCCTCTGATTTAGGTTATTTATATTTTTAGGTAAATTATGGTTCACATTTTAGATGCAAAAATAGATTTCCATGAGCATCTAAAAATCCCTCCCGACTTATATAAAGCACTCCTACCTCCAGATCTCTGTGCATCAGGGAATGAACTTGCATGGAGCTTGTTGTTTCTTCTAGGTCTGAGGATCTTGTGCCCACACTTCTCAAGACAGGAAAAATGGTAATTTTCAGATATTTTCACACCTTTTTTTTTTTTTTTTTTTGGGAAACTGTCCTGTTCTTTTAGGGAAGCCTCTCTTTTTTGCCATGGTGTGTTTTTTTTTCAGATAAAACTTTATTTTTACAGGAAATATAAATCCCGCGGTAAGATCTGTGGATGTCCCATAATCAAACTGAACAAGTAGTAGATTGGGCAGAGAGAGACGTTGATAATGGCCACAACATCAGTGCTGTAGTTGAAGTTCAGTACAGGTCATGTAAGTGCTCAGGACTAACGGAGATGGATAAGTCTTTCTTAATGCTTGTTCTGTTAAACAGCACGTTGCTTCAGCAGCTTCTCTCTTTGGGGAGGGCATCAAGACTTGTGTGGGCCAGTTTAAGTGGCGAGTGCATGCTGGGTGTCCTCCAGCTGAGAAAAATAAGCAGAATGGTTTCAGACCTGCACGGTCAGCGAGGTCTGCCCTGTAACTGTGTCTTCCTCCTCCCGGGTGCCTGCAGTCAGAGGGGAAGGAGTAATTTGGGCTGGAACTAATGGGATCCTTTTACTTGTGGATAGTTTATGCTGTTGCAGATGAAGGAGATGATTCTTTTGGGCTGTGCTGATGTGCTCTCTGTATCATATTATGTAAGTGTTTGATCAAAAGCAGTTCAGATTCAAGTGACTATTGCTGTGCACTTGAGCAGGTTCTGCAGTCGGTTGGACAGCAGAACTGGGATCTTACATTTCCAAAGGCTTTTCAGCTGCTGTTTCTGCAGAAATCCTATTAGGATAGGGGAAGGGATGCGTGTGGCTTGGCAAGACTCGGTATCTGCTCCAAAATGCAGCACTAGCCATAAATAAAGTGTTGGCCACAAGGAGCGTGGAGGTTTTGGGGAGGGACTCGAGAGCCTTTGTTTACTCTTGGGCTCTCGTCCTAGGCGCTGTCTTTTAAAACACATTAATGCTCCAGAATCTGGAACCGGAAAACACGGGGCTTTTATAACAGGAGAACGTTCCAGTTGAGGTGGAAAAATGAAGACATTGTTGGGCAAATCTAGTGGAGTTTGGTGAGAACTGCAAAATTGGAAGTGTCGTGGAGTTATTCTTCAGAGCGTGAAACTCAATGATATGTTGCGTTTTGGTAACCTATATTTAGCGTGAGTAAATGTCACAGTTCTGTTTTTCAGTAGCCTCCTGGAATGCTAGTTTTCCCTTTATGGCTTTTTCCTTTCATTTTTTATACGACTTCAGCCAATATCCCTGAACTGTTTCACTAGATAGACAGATCCTACATGATGGACTTAAGGTATTAAGTTCTCTTTTGTGAAAATTAGCGGGGGCTTAAAAGGGGGGGTTGAGAGTCTTTCAGTTTAGTGATGGACTTGTCACAAGGACTCAGTCCTCGTAGGGCGTGTGCGCGCGACGGACTCCAGCGCGGCTGTGCTTGAGACTGGTGGGGTCTTCAGGCAAGTGATTCAGTTGTTAAAGTTATTACCTGGATCCTGTACCATGGTGTTTTCCCTTTTCTCATCTGCTTTTTGACCAACTGGAATTGCTACGTTATATCTTGCCATTCATGCTGCAGATTTTATGAGAATCTGTTTCCTGCTTGAGCTTTTGAAGACGGTGTGCTCCTCTTACAAGCAGAAAAGTCTGACTTTCAGCACACTTCAGTTTATTTTAATTGTTGCATGTTCAGTCTGCATAAAACCCCAACTTTACAGTGCTTGACTTTGGAAGCTAAACATTCTTCTAACATCATGTTGTGTTTGTAACTTAAAAAAAAAGGAGGAGGATGAAAGCAGTTCACATCACGTGTGATTAGCAATCACCGCGACTCTTTAATCGGGTTCAGAGCCTGAACCTCCAGGATTTCTGCAGACAGAGACCTGGTTTTCCTGAAAGTAGGCTATGTGCTTACCAAATTAAACTGGATGGAAGTTGTGTGAGCTCCTGTCCAGCTGTTGCCTGGGGAGGGAGAACTGGTGGCCGGCGTGCACTGCATGGTTGAGACTGTGGGGAGCCTGAGCCACCCCCCTGCCGTCTGCCCTGGACTTGCTGCAGGTTGCTGCACCCCTATTTTGTGCCCCAGCTTGATTTTGCATTGCCACTCCAGCCATATTTGTTCTGGCAGCTGCTACTTTGGCTATGGCATGGTTTTTTCACTAATTCCTTGTTTGTGGCCATAATTCTCCTAAGGAATACAGGTGAAAAAGGGAAGCGGCGGGTTCCCCTGCCAGATACCAAAGGCTTGTTATAGGCATGAGAGAGACAGAGGTTCTGGCAGCTGCAAGAATCCTCTCTGATGAAAAGTGGTGGGCAGTGTAAATATAGGGGATGCCACCGCCTTCCCCTGTAATCATTGCAAAGACTGCTAGCTGCAAATAGAAAAAAGGAATGGCCGTGTAATGAATGCTTGCTCTGCATTGGTGCAGTACTTGCGTGGTTGTAATAATGCCCTCATACTCATGGTTTGGGTGCCAGAAAGGCTCCGCTTTTTTCTGTGGTTGTTTTGCACATGAAATGACATTCTGCTGCCATAAGTGTTTCTTCTGACTCCCGATGCCTGAAGAAGGACGATTGCCCCTGAAAGCTTGCAAAAAACTATTTCCCAGCTACGCTGTTGGTCTAATCAAAGATACTGCATCTACCCAAAGAACCTTGCCTGCCTCTTCTGACACCAGGCATTACATTATAACACCCCCCCAAAATTATCATCCTCGTTTCCTTTAGCAAGATTCCAGTTTTTGCTGCAACGTTGTTGTTAGCTTTGTGAGATTTTGAATGCAGAGCCTGTGTTATATGGACTGAGAAATGGGCTGTCTGGATTCCCCCCCTGATTCTGTTAGCGACTCTGGTCGTGCTCCTGGGGAACGCAGCAACTTTGTGCCTCAATTCCGCGTCTGTAAAATCCGCCTGCTGACACTCGTTTCCCTCACAGTGGGTACGAGTTATGTTTTGCTTTCTGAATGTCTTGAACTCGCCGAGGTTTTGCCTGATGAAGTCTGCAGTGTCCATATTTCCTCAGCTGAGGGTTGGCAGTTTACAGTGCTGAGCAACTCGATAGCAAGTTAATAAGGATGCTCCCGACCAGATTCTCCCTGCAGTACTGAAAGCGTCTGACCTGCTTGTTGTCGTTAGATGGAGGTGATGAAGATGAAAGTGCCATATGCTGTAAACTGTGCAGAGCTGAAGATGGCATCCTGAGAGTATTCCCATTAAGCTTTGATTGAAATCTAGTTGTTTTACAGCTGGGCAGAGCTCCCTGCTGCGGCTGGAGACGGTTTTTACGCTAACCAACAGTCATTTCCAAATGAAAGTGCCACTCTTCTGGATGTCTCTGGAGGCGTGTTTGACGTTGCAGCAGTTGGTGAGGAATTCCCCAGGTCTGGGGTCGGTGAGCAGTGGTCACTTGATGGTGGGCCAGGTGGCAATGGAGTGGGAGCTGTGTTGACCCCGAGTGTTTCTCCCGTTCCCCTGACATAAACCAGCAGGCTGAGCGTGTGACAAAGTGCAGAACCATGTTCCTCAGTTCAGAGGATGGATGCCTTGTGACGTGAGAGCAACAGAAGTATTTTATTCGATGCGTATGCCCCTCGCAGTACCTGCAGTGTATTAGCAGGTTGACTTTTTTTTTTGTTTTCTTAACAAAATGGCCAGTATCAGAGTAAAGGCAGAGCGCACTAGGGCCAGGTCCCCGGAGTCGGGCGTCCGGGTGGTAGCAGTGGTTTTATCTCCTTGGTCCTCTCTGCATAGGCTGCACCATTGCTTACGTGCAGTCATCTCTGAAGAATACATGCAGGCTTCCTGCTGAGAGGCTCAAGTCCTGTGGCTTTTATTCTCCTTGTCCTTCCCTGTTTATTGCCTGTGCCTACGTGATTAGCTGTTAGTGAATTTTATTCCAGACTACAAATTAGGTATGTTTTCCCTCCTAACCCAGGGTGGAAATTGGCTGCATTTAATGAGCTAGAATGGATTAAGTCCTGAAGAGTGGATCTCATTGCAATGAGTTAGGTTAGCGACGCTTTCATTTTAATGGATTTCTTAAAGAGAGCTAGTTTTGTGCTCTTTAAAACTTGAAATCCTTCTACGTGCATTTGCTGCTTTACACTGTGTCAATTTGTCTGATCTTTCTCATCTTGAACAAACAAACAAAAAGCCCTAAAGTGGTTTTTGACAGGAAAGAATAGGTTTAAAATCATGAATGTTAAGGAGCATTTTCTAAAGGTGTGAGGATTAAACTAGGTCTGGCAAAAAGTTCTCTGTTTACCACCAAAGGACTGTCACTTGATGGTTGTGTGCACACAAGTGGTGGAACAAAAGGCTGGCTATAGGAAGGAGCTGGACTGTGGGTCCAGAGTAGCAGACTATAAATCACCCAGAATTTGTAGCATTAGGTATGAAGTGGTGATGGGTCAAGTGAAATCCGAGGTGTAAGTATGCAGGTTCTGGACGCCGGCTCTAACCTGGTCCTAGAGGCAGAGGACACTATCTAGCTTTTATGAAAGAGGAAATGTATAACTTCCTATCAAGTGCTGCGTTCTGTGGCGCTGATCTGATCCCTGAGTTTTGAATTGTTGCTATGAATTTCAGCTCTGACAGATGCCTGAACTGGCTTGAAAAATATTCTTACTTGGGTAAGTTGCATGTGCATTGCAAAATTATAATTAAATAACCAAAGTCAGCCAGTTTCAGAGGCACTTTTTACAGAAGGCAGTTGAGGCCAAGAATTTAGTAAGATTTTAAAAGGGATCAGGCATTTAAATGGATTTTAAGAATCTTCCAAGTTGTTAGAATGCATGATAATGCTTCTAGGTGGTACAGTGACCCTCCCGCTTCAGGGTTTAAGGTGAACCCTCTTTGTCAGAAACCACAGCGAGACCTCCTTTGAGGAGCAGATTATCCCACACTTGTCCGTGGTAGGACTGCTGCATCTTCCTCCAACGTAGCAGGCACTGGCTGTTGTTGGAGACAGAGTGGTATGCTAGGTAAACCCCAGGGCTGACCAAGGATGACAGTTCTTACATGCTTTTCCAGGTGGCATCCAAACCCCAAATTGTCACTTTGATGCTGAACATCAGTCAAATGAAACATCATGTTCGTGCTGAACATCTAGTCAAATGACTTGCATGTAGGAGATCAGATGGTAACACATCAGCTCGCTAGCCTTGCCTCTCTGCAGCTCACTTGTCTGGTGCTATGGTGCCACGATGAACTACAATCCTGTTGAGACCGACGCTGTTCAGTTTTCACCGCTTCTCTAGTTTTACAAATTGGAAATGCACAAAGCTGGTTGCTTTGTTGCCTGTATTGGAGTCGTAAGCACTGACTTTGAGATCACGCCTACAGTTTCTTCCTATAAGTCCGTGGTTCCCAAACTCTGACAGATTGGGCACCACCAGTTTAAAACGATACAACCTTACGTACCACCAGCAATTTTTTCAGTTCAGCCTTACGTACCACCAGCAGATTTTAGTCATGTAAAGTAATTATAATACATCTGTTAATGCGTACCACTGTCAGGTTGTCTGCGTATCGCTGGTGGCACCTGTACCACAGATTGGGAACTGCTGCTATAAGTCATTTCACTTGATATTCATTCCCGAATCCTTACCAGGAAGTTGTTGTTTTTGCAGCAGCTTGTCATGCAGAGCCTCACGGTCATACATTCCCTGATGCTCTTAGATCTGCTATTGTTGATGTGCATAGGTGCTGCTGATGGGGGCCGGGGGTGGGGAGAAAACAGTCAATTTACAAGGATATTACAGGCTTCTGGCTATAAATTGCATAGTACATTTGTATGAAATTCTTGGCTGCATGCAGGGTGTCTTTAACATTGTATAAAGCACAATACATTTGTGCTGAAGTTAGCATATGAATTACAGGGGATTTTTTAGGGCTAGCTCCTCTGTGACTTCTTTTGGTAATTACACATATCCTTTTCTTATTAAAATGTTACATACGTTGGTCTATGCCTTTATGGAATAAGTATTGCTGAAAAAGTGGTTTGGATTTTGAAACGAAGATATGGAATCCTAGCCACTCCAAGGCTAGTATTCCGTTTTTTTCTGGCAACTTCCAGGAAACTGCTACGTGTCGTACAACCAGGAGACAACTGGAATAAAAGAAATGCAAGGCTGCCTGCAGGGTGGTTTCATAGCTGTTAGGGGCTGGATGGGACCTTACACATCCTTGAGTCCGTGTCTGCCAGCATCACATCCAGCCCGCCTGCACTTGGGCAGGAAAGCCCGCTGGGATCAGATGACCTCAGCAAGATGGGCATCAAGACGCCTCTTGTTTGGCTCTCAGAATAAGACAAATATAATACAGCAATTGCCATGGCTGCCCAACATCACATGCTTTACTTGCCGCTCTCGAGTTTGGCAAACCAACAGAGACACTTGCGTTCTAGCAGATGTGATGCATGATGCCCAAGGAGCTGCTTCTCCTTCCCCGAGTGAGGAAAGAGCAGGCGATGACAACCGGAGGTCAAGAGTCCAGTGCTGGCGTTCGGGTCTTTGCCTCTCCCAGCAGTCAGAGGGCTCCTCCCATAAACCCAGAGGTTTTCGTGTGGCCCTCCCAAGCAGCTCGAGTTCAAGCCAGCTCTTACTTCCCTGGCTCCCAGTTGCCCCATCTTCCTCCCAGAACACACCCACAAATCCAGCTCCTCCTGCCTGTTCTTAGCTTTGTCCAGGCTCGCCAGCCTGTCGTGCTGTTCAGCATCCATCAGTTTGTCAGGACGGATGTGTTTGTGCAGCTCCACGTCCATCCTCTGTCACCTTTTGAGGTGAGGCACGTTGACCATAACCTGAGGTTTCTGGCCACATGCAAATTTACAGGTATTTGAGGGAACTCACTTTGTTGCATAAAATACCACGGGACAACTATGAGCTATTTGGGTTATTACTGTCTGTGGGAGAAAGCATGATTTCAGAATAAACGCTCTTTTTGTAAACTTGATTGAAGCAGCAAAAGTACATGCCAATAAATCTAAAGTTGTATTGCATAAGCATGCCATTTTCTGATGGCCAAAAAATGTGCTTGGTCTATAGTGCAAATACCCAAAATGTTGGGATCTTGTGCTAACTGACAATTGTGAACCATATTGTGACACCAAGCAACAATTATTGATTAACAGAAAAAAGAGAAGTTTCTTTCTGATAGCATTTCAGCTATCCTAAGTATCCTAAATATTGTCCTGTGGAGAGAGAGATTTTTGATGCTCCAGCCATTTTCCCGCGTCTTGGATAGATTTCCAAGAAAGCGAAGTTGTTTTCCCTAATGACAGCCAGGCTCTTGATCCAGGAAAATCTGGGTCAGAGGAACTTGCAATACTATTAATCCATTAAAACATGTTCCATTTAAAAAAAAGTTGTTTCTCGCAGCACTGAAGGGTCAAGTTTGAGCTGAAGGAACGTTGTTGTCATCTCCTTTCTTGTCCCCCAACAAAGAAAAGCAGGAAGAAACACTGATTACGTCATACTTGGAACTTTTACTCTTGAAAGCTTTATATTTAGGGGCAGCTCCAGTTACAGA
>NW_005841833.1:7069245-7096120 GCF_000455745.1 Alligator sinensis | reverse complement strand
GCTGAACATCCGCCCTGAGTGGGCCCGTGTTCACTTGTGACTTCCCTGCATTTCATTGCTTAAAAAACCTCTTTTTTTCTTTAGCCAAGTCCAGTGTTTGTGTATAGGAGTGGTAATGTCCTGTTTTTTGGGATCTTCAAAAACACATGAGGCATTCCAGGGATGCAAAGCTTGCTAATGCTAGAATGCCATATTGGTTCATCTTGTAGCTCCCAGGTTGGCCTGGCCTGGCATGCATGCTCATGACTGAACAAATGAGCACAGCACTAGGGCTAAGTTTTCTTGCCAGATTTAAAGGAAGGCTCAGCAGGTTACAAGCCTGGGGAAAGGGAAATGGAGAATTGTAAAGTGAAGGGAGGAGGGTGAGGGAGAGATGTCTGATGCACCAGCTGCAGCGGCTGACACATTTTGTATATGCTAGACCTGACGATCTGTGTACCGGAGGAGGAAAGACAGCAGCTCATGTCTTTATCAGACTTAGCTTCCGTGACGAATATTGGACGAACTTCCCTCTCTTCACAGGGAGGAGAGAACCTGTTGAGCAAAGGGCAGAGACTGCCAGATGAAGGGCTCGAGAGAAGTCTCTTTGTCTGGGACCAGTTCACTGCAGCTGAATGAACTGACATGGGAAGGTGGAGGAGACAAGTCCTGCTGGACTAAAGGTCTTGTTAAACTGAGACTCCGGCAAACAGCGATTGTAATGGGACATGTTTGACCGCCATAAAGGAAGTATCGAGTGGCTTGTTAATATGAGTAAGGCTCTCCTTGCGCTGCAGACCAGGAGGACTTGTGGGTGTTGGGGAGAGCCACTTGTGTCCTTGCAGGATTAATCAGATCTGGGGGATTGAAGTAACATTTGTATTCTTAGTGTATTTTTTCCTTTTGTTTGGCAGAGTTAGGGATTTATGCAGGACAGAGCAATGGGTGAGACAGGATAGCAAATCAAAGGCATGGGAAGGCTGTGTGCTCCCCTTGGAGTACTGCCATTCTGGGTACAATTTAAGAGTTACTTTGTCCCATACAGCCAGGCTGTACAACCAGTGGCCCACAGGCCACATGCAGCCTCCGGGCTCCCAGTCCAGGTGCTGCTCTCCCCTTTGCTCTCCAGTTGCTGCTGTTCAAGCCCCCAGGCTTCCCATCCCTCCTCTGGCTTCCTCTGCCTGCCCCCACCCCAGGGCTGGATGGCATGGGTGGCCTGATGAGCTGAGGACACTGTGATGCAGCGGAAGTGGCAGGAAACATGTCTTAGCTGTATATGCACAGTATTCACACGTCTCTCTTGTAACAGATCCAGGCACAGAGCCCCGCTGAAGTCAATAGGTCTGTCTGTGGGTTTGAGTCCACAACTTGGGACCAGTTGCAGGACCTTGACTTAAGTTTAAAGCAGAGTGCTGCACATACATATCACACGTTCTTCTTTTGTGGCTGCAGATAATGAGGAGGGCTGGGTCTTATGCCTGGTCCCACCAGTACCACATCCAACCCCAACCAAATCCTGTATGAGTTGATAAATGACATTTTCCAGCAAATCCTGTATGAGGCATAGCTGTTAAGATCTGCATTAGTGACAAACAGGGTAATGGGCACAGCGTGGGATCTTACAGGGCACGCACAATGGTGGAAGACTTGTCCAATGCAGCTCCAAGGAAGAACATTTGACTTAGCGGCCTGTATCCTGAAGGTAGGTCTAATATGGATGTATTGATGGGGCTGTGCTGCCACGGATCTATGGTACAGAGCTGTGTACATTAGAAGTTGTAACGCTACTAATAGAGGCATTATGTCTTACTGCCCGTATGGTGCTTTTTATGAATATAAAAGGGAGAACAAGTAGAGACTATATTATTTCACTTATTTCACTTGTGTTCTGCTTTCTCTGGGATCAAAGATGGTGAAAATTAGAGACCAAGCAGACTTCTTCCAGCAAAGTATTTATTAGAGCATCAGCCCCATTCCTGACACAATACTCATTTTTCTCCATGGGGAAACTTTCTGTAGCTGGCTTCAAAATAGTTCTGGGTTGTGCTGTTTCTTGGTGAGGTGTCACAGCTGGAGATCCTGGTGTAGACAGGCTGCCAGCATTTTAGCCACCCTCTTGGATGGACTTACTGAAGCCTGGTGGCCTGCCTATGGTAGCTTTCTTAATTTTCAAACATCCTGTAAGTGCACTGGTCGTAGCAGCATGGCGAGCAATGTGGAGAAAGCTATTGAATGCAGGCCCAGCCACTGAGACCTGTTGAAGATAAGTGACCTGTCCAGTCTTCCAGAGTTAATGATAGATCTAGGAACAGAGCCCGTGTCTTGGCTTCTGGACCCACGTTCCCTTTTGTTCCGTCTCAGAAAAAGTCAAGCTCTGTCTGAACAGATATTTATAGGGAATGATTTCTCATACTAGGCCTATTATACTTTGCTGCTTTCCACTGAGGGATCAAAGCTCTTTCTAAATATTATGCCTTTCAGCACTCTTGCAAGGTATGTGGCTGAGCAGTATACCGCTTTATAGAATATCGCCTTTATTACTTAATTTGTTAGAGTTGGACTTGGGTCTCCTTCCTAGTCATATGCTTCAGCAATAAGATAGCCGTTCTGCCGTTCTACAAGGGACATAGATCTTGAGTTTTGCAGCAGTCTTGAAGTTGCGTAGTTTTGTATGTCATTGCCATTATTTCAGCATGGGATTTTTGTTTTCTGCTTATGTTCAATACCTGAGAGCAGTTAGGCTTGAAGGCTATACAACAAGAGTTTTAGATTGTTTGGGAGCTATAAGCTGGTGACATCAATTTTTAGGAAAGGCAACAGTGACTCAGTGGTGTTGGAAGAGAAACCACAAAAAAATTAGACTGATGTGCAGACAAATACAAGCAGTAAAATCTAGATTGGATTTTGGGTCTTCAAGCATTTCTCCAGGTCTCTGAGTCTGCTTATTTCACGTTTTGCTAACACTAGAAAGGTTTTCAGCAGTAATATTGGTCTTACTTCCTTTTTCCAGAGCTGCCGCATGTGATATTCTCTAATGGCAAGCTGCAGCCCTTCTACTCAGCTGGTAGCAATTATCCCAGTCAAAGTTCTCTCATTCAGTGTGGGTTTGAGTGGGAGGGTTCCTTGTGTCTGGATCTGCAGGGCATGGGAAGTGAGCACTGTTTAAAGCACTTGGAAAGGAACTGCTGGTGGGTATTTCAGACAGAAGCTGCTCTATGGACTCAAGAAATCTTCTATGTCAAGGAACACGGTCCGGTGAAGGGGGTGTTTTAAGAGCTGTTTGTGGAACCGGGAGCCTTCTGTTAGGTGTGCGAATAGCAATCCTGACAATTTTCTGGGTCGTGCAAGGGGCCAGTCCTAAGTGATGTTTAGGGCGTTGATGAAATTGAGATCTGCTCACTGGGGTTTACAGTCTCCCCATGCAGTAATGCTTCCCTGGCTGGCACAGACCGGGAGATGAGTGTAGTGCCCTGTGGATGGCAGAGGAGGAAACTGCTGCTGTTTTGGGGTTAGTAACGGTTGAATCTCAGCCTGGGGGGTGAAGGTTCCCATTTGGGCACACGGCTAAGTGTGCCACCTGGTATGGTACTTGGAGGTTGGAACGCCGAGCCTCTGCCCAGCCGCCCTCCTGGCTAACTCCGACCTGTAAAGCAGCTCTGATGGACTTAGTCTCATGTGAGGACTTCTTTGCTCTGCAAGTAATGGGTGGTTGTCTTTCACAATGCGTGTGACTTTTGTCATGGTTTTTGTCTTAAAATTCAGTCCAGTGTTGCTTTCCTGTCCTGGGGGCTGGGTTATTGGCTAACAGGCAATACCTGCAGCCAAACCACAGCTTCTCCCATTCATCTGAATTCTGCTGCTTCAGAACCCCCTCGCTGAGCCTTCCCAAAGGAGTTGCTTACTTCGGGGGTCCTGTCTGTAGGCAAGCCCTCGTTAGTAGACGTGTTCCATTTCCCCACGGATTTATAGTGGTGTTAATGATGACTTGGACCTCAGTAAAAAGCAGATCAGATTCTGACACCTAATTTTGTCCCAGGCAGAACAAGATTTTGGGACAAACTGTGAATTATTTAAAAAAAATAAATCAAAACAAGCCAAAAAAGAAACCAAAGTCTGCTGAGGGTGAATTGGGGGAGGTGGAAGGAAACCAAGTATTCTCATTGTCTTGTACCTGCCGTTCTGTGACTTTGGATCTGTCTCCATAGCAGCAGCCCCAGGCAGTCAGTATTTCGATTAAATGCAGCTAATGCTACCATACAGAAAATAATCCATCCATGTCCATACCAGAGTTTGTTAATCTGTTTTGCTAATACCTACCTATCTGCCAAAGCCTAAAAATGCTTCTCTTTACTCTTTTAATGATGGGATTTGAAGATTCCCTCGGGGGCAAATGCTGTGGACTGCTTTGTGGGATGAGGAGCGATCGATATTTTGTTTTGCAGTTTTTGGGACAGTAAAGAGATGAAACTATGCTTTCATTTTATTTTATACTTGTTAACAATTAGCAAGGTTGGTCTGTCAGCTGCTCTGGACTTTCAGAACGTCTCCTAAAAACAAGGGTGCTTGGGGAGTTATCGCCGTGTCAGTCTGGAGTTGGGAACTGCTTGCTTTGCACTCCAGGTTTTCAGCTGATGGACTCTGCACAGGGCTGGTGCAGGTTTGCTTCTGTTCCCTCCCGTGTCACACCTTCACCATGCCAGCGGACTTGCATATTTTTCAAAAAAGCATCCAAGATTACTACTGGCTTGCTGATGAACATGTGCTCTGCCTCCCTGCCATGTGGCCACCCTCAGCTAGATCAGGACTGTCCAGCTTCTGAATGGCTGGGGGCTGCATGCGGCACAGGTCTTTCAGCCTCGGGGGTAGGGGCAGGAGGCAGAAGCTGGAGAACAGGTGAGGAGCCTGGAGACCCAGCAGCAGCAGCACAGCTGGATCAATGGGGAGGGGAGCGGTCGCCAGGCGTGAGTTGGGCAGCCCTATGTAGACTTCTCTTAGCACCAGTCCATATTTTGCTGGCGTGCACTCGTTCATGTTGAGAGGTTGGACAGCAGATGTTGTAAGTCCTTGCACAGATTCAGATAGGCACGTGTAATTGTTCTCTTTGTCGCCTCTAGCAGACTCAGTGATTTCCTGAGTCCCATGCATGCCCTTGCTCCTACATTCACTTCTCCCGCCTGTTCATCTCTTGTAGGTGACTAGATTAAATGAGCTTGACATGCTAGAATCAAAAGATCAAAGCCCCTCCCAGCCTTAGCACATAGGGCAAAAGCAATAAGTCAGACCAGTGTCTGTATCCAACAAGGTGCAAGGGGCTGCTATTGCCAGCATCGTCTCCAGAGTCCCGTGGTGTAGCTGTATTTAAATACAAGCGGGATGAGCACATTGTGGAGTGCAGCAAGTTACAAGGAGGGTTTAGCTCTTGTGCTTGGAGGAGGAAGCTAAGTTTTCTGGAAGTCCAGAGAACATTGCTTACCGCTCATGCTGCCTGCAGAAAGGCTAGCGTGGCCTTTTTCTTGCCACATCTGGTAAAAGCATGTTAAAACTTGATCAATTAAATAAGCAATAAACTTTAAAAATTGGGAAAAGGCTTTTATTGTGTGCTAATTTCCGATTGCTATAGTAGTGATAGTTTTAACTTGTATTGTGCAGTTTATACTGCTGTTAAAATTGGAATATAATTAATAAAAAGTGAGTAATAGTCAGGCCCTGAGGTTAATAACTTTTTCTGTTTACAGATCCCTTTCTTTGGCTCAAAACCTTTTGGAGGAAGAAGCCCGGACAGCCCCATGTTGAGCAAGGCTGAATTTGTTGAGAAGGTTCGCCAGAGCAACCAGGCCTGCCACGATGGCGACTTTCACACAGCTATCATGCTGTACAACGAGGCCCTGGGAGTCGATCCTCAGAACTGCATCCTCTACAGTAACCGGTCTGCAGCGTACATGAAAATCCAGCAGTATGACAAGGCGCTCGATGATGCAATCAAAGCACGACTTCTCAATCCTAAATGGCCCAAGGTAGGAAAGCCGTTTCTCTTCTGGGGGAGAGCAGCAGCGCTGCAGGACTTCAAGGTTTAATTCTTGCATTCTGTTGAAGATGGTCTCAAATCATTTTCTACTTGGGGTATATTTTTGCTGGGAATTCTGGAGAATAGAAATCTTTCTCTGTGCTAAAAGCTGTTTGACTTTATATGAGTTTCCTGTTGAGAGTTAAAGCTATTTTCTATATAAACAGACTTTTGCCCATTTTTCCTGAGCTGCCTGGCACGGATTTTATTCCCTGATGCTTTTGAAGATTTTGGTCTTAAAACGTTAAACAAATGTCATGCCTAGAGTGTGACGATCAGACCTCTCTCCTGATGCTGACAGTAATGAACGTTCAGCGGTAGCCAGGCGTATCCTGTTCGGAAAGCCTGGGGACGACACTGTGCTGGATGGAGATTATTCCTGGTAGCTTGTTCACATAGCAGGGATGCAAAAATCTAAAGACCTTTGCTTAGATCTCTCTTTCCTCCTTTTTCATTTTTTTGTATAGAGCACTTATATTCTTTGGCACACCTTTTTGACAGTTTTTGAAGACCCAGCATTCTTAAGACCTGACAAAGCATAGGAAAGGCCTATCTTGGAGGCAAATGCTCATCTACAAAAGAGGAACACCCAGAAATGGCAGTGTCTGATGGTGTTTTGAGGGTGGGTTTCTACTGTGGTTGAGAGCATGATCTTCTCTCTCAAGAGATCTTTCCTCTGACTTTGCTGAATCTCACCTTCAAAATCCCTTCTGTTTTGGCCAGGAGCACTGCGATGTTTGCTTGTGTCTTTGTGTTTTGGATACTCGTCTTCATTTTCTTCATCTTCAACATGAATTCCTAAGCTACATGAATTCCTAAGCTACATAAAAATGTCTTGTCTCCATATATTTCCTTTCAAAACCTTTTATTTAAAAGTGCTCTTTCTAAAGCTGAACATTTATCCTTCTAAATGACCTTTCTTTATTTAAGCTTGTTCATCTGATGGTGTTGGTTAATTTTTCTGACTCCTTGAAGTACCTAATCTGCACAAAATAGTCTCGGTCTCAGGAAGAGGACCCGTATATCTAAGTGAAGGAAGCAGAGGTTTTCTTTTACTACCTCTCTAGACGTGCGCTGCAGAGAGTTCTGCCTCTTCTGGGGATGAAAGCTCAGACCTGGCAGAAAGCAGTGTGGTTCCTCAAGGCAAGGGTGGGTCATCACTCAGTAAGTGGTCCCAGGTCTGGTGATTGTGACGCTGCTCTCTCTGTGGCTCCCGAGATGTCCTGCGTACTAATCGAGGTATTCTGCTCTTTGTCCTAGCTCCCGCGGAAGCACAGGCTGCACCTTCTCAGCGAGTTTGGGGGCAGTGGAAGTAGGCTCCTTACAACTTTGCCCTCAAGTAGGAGGCTCATGTCTCAGACCCGTACTCTTGGGATCCTGCCCTTTAGCCTGCCTCTCACAACACTTGGGAAGAGGTCCTCAGCAGATGTTTAAAACTAGATTCTTGACTCGGGAAGGAGAGCCGGATGGTTGTCTGTCTCTACCCCCTGCCTCTTGGTAGCACAACTGCCCTTTTATTTTGCATGTTAATGTACAACCCAGATTCCCGCAGGCAAGTACAAATCTTCCCCAGGGTGAAAAGGTCTGGAGACGGCTTTGGAGCAACATTAGTGGAGACACTCTCCAGGTCCGTCCAGCCACGGTTCGTGAAAGGAGAGAACTGTCACGGCAGCTCCGACAACAGTAAATGCAAGAGGCTTCCCTGCTGCTTGGAGTAGCCTGCCTGAATCTGTCCACCTCGTTGCCTTTTCGTCTCATCCTTAATCTTATTTCAGCCCTCCTTTTCTCCCTTGTCTGTGCCTCCTAATCGCCCTCTCTCATTGGTTTTATTGCTCACCTCTTTAGTGTATTCTCCATATTATTTACCTCACTGGCTTGTGTAATTTATACCATGTACCGCATCTTACCTTAGCAAAGAGATCCCTGCTTCAGCGGGGCCGTGGAGTAGAAACGTAGGTACCTAGGTATCTTCCCTCAATAACTTACATCTCCTTTTGTAGCGGATTTTGAAAGCGTGTGTGTCAAGTGATATGTAAGGTACAATTACATTTTATTCGGGTGCCTCAAAGTTTCCAAGTCTGTCGGTTGTTTGAATGTGGGAGTCATGGAATATAAAAGCAAGTAACTTTTGCATAGTTTTGTTTTTTTGCTTCCTAGAAATCTGGTAATGATTGAAAGCAGAGCATGCTTAAATGAATGATTATAAAAGGGCCTTAAGAATATTTATGAATGCCAATCAGAGGTAGAGTACACCAAAATCTTTAAAACAAGTTCCTGGAATAGACCTGTGCAATGAAGGGAATAGGACTGTGGCAGCATAAAACGTGAGGTTCCTGCAGCCAAGTGAGGCAGTGTTGCATAGTAGCCACGGCTTGGGACTGGAACGTGGGAGACTTACCCGACTCCTGGGGAAGCCGTTGATCTGCTCTCTGTCCTTGGGCAGGTCATTTCTCTTTCCTGTGCCTGTCTGGGGAAGGGTACTGCTTCCTGAAAAAAAGCTATAGACAAGCTTGGTGGTATTGTGTGGTAGTGCCTGTCCCTGCCTCGCTAGACACCTCTGTAAAGTAACACAGCAGATCCAGATCCTTTGCAGGGTCGGGGTCTGTACCCGCTTGTGAAGGTGCGGGTTTGTGAACAAACCAGGGGTGTCCAGATAACCACATCAAGCAGCTGTGCAGGAGTGCTGATGAACTCTAGTCGATCGGAGAAACAGCACCTCTGGAGTTGAAGCTGCTGCCGCAGAAGAGCTGAGTGGCTTGGATTTGATTTGGCAGCCTTCTCTGAGCGAGGTGGATGGGAGCTACGTGGACACGGATGATCCGGGTTCTACTGCCGAACCGAGTGCTGTTTACAGTGTGACATGTGTACCTGCTTGGAGACGAGACTGCAGCCCGAAAGCAAGCAGCTGTGGGAGCTTCTGGAGTCTGCTTCCCATGCACCGCCCGTCCGGGGTCCTCTTCTATTTCCTTTCTTTCTTCCCAGAGTGATGATGCCAGTTTGTCACTGTGACCAGCCCCCACCTCTCAGCGATCCCTTCTGGAACTATATCGCTTGTTTAACTTTTTCTTTGACAAAGCAGTCAACTGAACATTGATTTAAACTTGTTTCTAGGATATAAATATCATTCTCTTTAAACAAACACCAGTGGAAAAGAATCCTCATTCTTTTGTGGCCCACCTTGGCAGCATGTTAGATACTGCCATGTCCCTGTAAACAGTCCTAATCAACTCGAGAAACAAAACCAAAATTGAGCCATTTAAGGACATTCCTAGTGTTCATTCTTAGCTGTAGTTTATACTGGTGTGTTTATATAGAAAACTACTTCCATTCTCAAGGCAGAAGCCCTAATATGCCAACAAGAGCTGGTATGAAAACAGACTTTTAAAAACCCCCGAAATGAAGCCAAGCCAAAAAACAAAAACAAAAAACATTTCCAGTTTTGGAGAATTTTGTGTTAGTGGAAACTTCCTCTTCGCTTTAAAGTTTTACTGATTTTCCTGCTTTACCGAAGTAATTGTTGTACCTATCCGAACTGGAATTACCGAAGGCTTCCACATAATTCTGGTCTGTATTAATCACGAAGCCAGCTGTCTTGGGTAACTTGTAGAAAGCCTTTTCTGCCTCTTCCCTCCATCCCACACCAGACTGCCCGGCTGCTGGAGACAGCTCTTCCCTCCCCGTGACCGAGCGCCAAAGAATCGCACCCTCTGCTGCTGCCTGATCCTACAGTTGGTGTGTCCGACGTGGCAAAGACTCCCCATGGGGCACCACGTGGAGTTTAGCTTTGCATGGTAGAGCGCCCGGGATTTAACTAGCCCGTCTTAGAGCCACAGAATAATGCCTTTGCGACTGACTGGCGGCTTCAACGCCCCAAAATTAGCCAAAGTAAAAGAAGGCTTGACTGTTTATATGGGTAACAAGAACATATAGAGTGATAGTAGTTGGTGCTTGTGGATCTTGAAGGGGCAGCAGCCTTATGCTTCAGGCTTCATTTACTCTTGAAATACTAAAGACTAGAGTGATGTCTAGTTGAGGTGCTGGCATCATCTCCCACTGTCTGATGCAGAGTTTTTTGCATGTGCATGTCAGTGGCCCACAGGTGGGACCCTGTATAGCATTTTCTGTATGTCTTTGTTTCTGTACATGAATAATTAAGATTTTTAGTCTTCACTAAAACGAATATGCAGTGGTTGGGTGAACACAAAATGAGCTCCCTTTGAGTGTCCTTTTATTAGGTAAACAGACAAAATTAATCTTGAGTGGACATTTCTTTTGGCAAGTAAATCCTTTATACTCACCTCTGCGTAAGTGTTTCACCAGTCTGCCTAAATTGGAAATATCAGAGAAAATGTTTGAGGTGAGTAGTGAAACTTTAAGAAAAAGTCAGCTTTATTATCCATCCAGGTAGTCTTTCACTTTGCAGACAGAAGAGGCTGTTGTGCAATATTTTGCTTTTTGCTATGAGGCGGTATTAATTCTGTTGCATGTGCAGTATTAGTGAAGGAAGGAAAGTGCCTTCAAGACCGATGTGTTAACCAGGCTAGGTGTAAATCTGCCCTGCCTTCAACCAAGCTGTACTCGTTGGATTGCTAAAGCTAGCTGCTTTCGGCTGGCCAGTAAGAACAACTATCTTAGCCTCATTAACATAGGTCACTGCATAAGATAAACACTAATTATCTGTAATTACTCTGCTGCTGTGAGCAGGCTATTTACTTATGTGGACGGGATGCAAAGCGCGGGGGCTCTCTGGGCTGACCTGTACTTTATATTTCCCCTCTGGGAGGAGGGGTGAAGTTTGCAGGCGAGGAGTGGGACTCTGGTGTTTGCAGTCTCCGGGGCTCTTGGGCGTCTCTCCCTCCTTTCCGAGAGAGGCACAGAGGAGCCTTTGTCTCTTTGTTACTTAGTGGAAGGGCACAAACACAAGCGCGCTCTCCCATTGCCCCCACCTGACTGACAGCTATTCTCTGCTCTGGGGGTGAAGTGAGAGTCCGTCTCGCCGTTAGGATTTTATTTTAGCTTTTCCTCTTGTTGACTTATAACAAAATGACAGTTATTTTCTGACGGGAATGCCCCCCCCCAGTATCAGTTTGCAAAAGGCCCATCTCGGGTGGCTCCATGGGAACAGGAGGTATGCTGGGGCAGCGCCGGCGTCCTTTGACAACGGCTTCTGGTTGCTATGAATGATAGATGGTGCAATGCACTCCACTTGCACGCAGCCTGGAAAAGGGCATATTTTGCTGAACTGCATAACACCGTGCCTGTCCAGTCTCTTTGCCTATTGCTACACTTTAATCAGCTCCGATTGAAGTCCCTAACCCCCTTAAGGACATAGCCTCTTCCAGCCCCACTGTCAACTTTTTAACTTAATTATACGCCCTTTTAATGGTGTCCCAAACAGTGAGGGGGGAACAGCGGTCAACGAGCTGGTTTCAGAACCCGTGGAAGTGACAGGAGTTAGGTTTACAGCTATGTACAACTATCTCCCTTCACTTCCAAGGTTTCTAATGAGTTGGGGGCTGCAATTAGAAGCTGTGCAAATGAGGGAGCCAGGCAGTGCCAGGCGCTGACACCACAGCAGTGGCAGGGCTGTCGTTGAGCACCGAGCAATGCGTTAGCCACCTTAAATCTGGACGAGCGTATGCTCCAGGTAAGGCCATAGCCTTTGTACACGTTAGAGTCTGCAATCCAAGGGCAACGGTTCGGAAAGCACAGCAAGGATGGGCTCGTGTTTGGGTGGAAGCTTTCCACGTCTGGGTCGCAGTACTTACTATAAGACATGTCGTTGCATTTTTCACAGATAATGTTAACAATACGACTGTTTTGTCAAAGGACAGCAAGGGAGAGCATAGTTTGGGGGTTAACCAGTTCAGTGTATTATGAAACCACAAGTTTTAGGAGGGATGTAATATAAAAAAGGCACACTAGCTCTGACTGACTGTCATTAGGGTTGGCTTCAAAGATTGCCTGGTACCGTGGTCTCTGGTACGCTGGACGGAAGATGAGCTCCTGCTTTGTTGTGAGGCTCGCTGGGAAACGAGGTGGTCTGACAATATGGCGCTGTGCGCTCTGACAAATACAGATATGTGATGTTGCACGTGTCCTTATGACAGCCTGTGTTGCCCCAAAGAACCATTTTTACTCTAAATCTTTCCCCAATACCTTTTGGTAGCGTTTGTTTTCGTCTCTTGTGGGAGACGATGGCTTTCTGGAGCCATGTCGTTATCAGGATTAGCCAGAAGGGGATGCTCTGCGAGTTGGAGTGAATATTGTGTTTTCTAAGGAAGGTAGTTTTTACAGCTACAGAGGCTGCTTTTTGTATCTGGAGAGTACAAATCCAAGTCATGTGCAAACCTGTTTTCTATCTTGTAAGAACATGGTTTGAACTGAAATTGGACTTTTTCCCTCCCTTTCCTGTCACCTCCCTCTCAGTAATGTGACTTGTTAATTCTTAAATCCTTATCTGAAATGGTTGCAGGGAGCACAAAGCAAGTACTCTGACTTGGGTATGTTTTTGGTATAATCAGCTCTTAAAGACAAGACTAGGAGTGTGAAATGAAAGTTTGTATAAAGTGAAGGGAAGCCAGCTCTTATTTTAAAATGTATTTGTAATGTTAAAGCTTTCATACAGGCTCTGTTTCCAATTTAGGATCTTGAACAGTTTATTTTAATTCTTTTAGTTTTCTTATGAGACTATTGGCATAATCACTTTACCTGAAGCCTACAAATTCTGAGCAGAACTCCTGTATAACAGCATTGCTTTTTCTTTTTTCTTCCTTTATTGCCAAAGGTCACTAGCTTTGCCTGCCTTCTCCAAATGAGCGCTTGCTGGGCTGGCTTCATTTCATTTCCATCCAATCCGTCCTCCTTGTGAGAGTTACATTAAAAAAAAAAAAAATCCCCAGGCTCGCTAGCAAAAAAACTCCTTAGTGTTGGAAATCTGTGGCTGAGGGCCTTCACTCTGGTCCAACAACACGGATTTCCTTTTTTCAGTCTGATTTTGTTCTAAGGTCTGACTTCAGGAGATTTACTGATGCCGGTTAACCTGCCAGCGTATTTGTAGAAATAGTTCTGCTATATCTGCTGTACTTTTAAACCCAAACTGCAGCCACTGGGAAGGAGATTAATGTAAAAATAGTCCTATTAGAGTTACAGATTGGGATAATTCACTGGGAATATTTTATAATGCGTCTGTCCTGTATATCAGGAAAGTGCATAACACTTGTGGTTGTAATCCAGGTCCCAGAGGCTAGTCTTAATTCCTACTATTTTTAAAAAAATGTTGTTAAGCTCATATTGTTCTCTGTTTCCTGATAAAGAGTTTCCTCTGTTTGTTTGACCATGTGTTTGACTCGCTAGAGCCTTTTTGTTTCTGACTCCCAGGTCTTCTTTCAGGTTCAGGACCTGGGTGCTTTAAACTTCCTACGTGTCAAGTAAAGGCATATTCAACAGGTTATTCCGGTTGTCACCTGAACAGTCTCCTTTCTCAGTTCCTGCCGATGTTTCTGTATTCTCAAATGCCACAGAAAGTATCCTGTAGTTATGCTCAATGCTTGACTTGTACAGACTTAGACCCAAATGCAGCTGTTAGTGACTTCCCTTGGAGTTGCAAATACATATACGATGGCAGAACTGGGCCCTCAGACACAGATAAAGAACAAATATCCATGCTGTATTAGGTTAACGTAATCATGTACCATTATTAGCACAGCCATAATAGGAGCATTTACAAAAGTTACATTTCACTGATCCAAAGCAAAGCTGTTTTGTAGCTCTGGGGTTACGTGAGTGGCATGTGCCAGCTCTCAAGGAGCCAGGCTGTTTTGCAGTAGGCGTTACAGAAATGGGAGTGGGGAAGCTAGGGCAGAGTAGCTAAAGTGGAGAAATTGCACACTGTGGGCACCCCAAATGTAAACCTCTGGGAACCAGGAAATACAAAACGAAGGGACACGCTTCCTCTGTACAGGAGGGGGAGTTGGTCATGGAGGGAGGGATAATGGAGAGAAGGCCTGCATGCAGAGGTAGCTGATGGAGTGGACCAGGAGCATGGCTAAAGCCAGAGTAGGGAGACGCTGGCACGCGGGATGGTACAGCCAGGGCATGGGGCGGTCGTTAGCCAAGGAACCTGCACCCCTGCAGTTAGCTCCCTTGGACAGCGTTGTACAAGCTAATGAGGAAGTGTGATGGGGTGGGAAGGGGGGAGAGAGAGCTGGGAACGGTGGGCTAAACCCTTTCTCAATCAAAGGGTGTTCACCTCCTGAGTGGCACGCTATTTTTTGGCTGATTAAAACCCTGAGAATGCCTGGAGGAGTTGGGCATGTAGGTCGACCCTGGTTAGGTCCATTTAAATGTTACACTTGTACGCACTTATCCTGCTCTCTGCACTAAGGCTGGGAGATCCTCCTCCTGGACCAGGTTTCATGAAATAGTGTTTGAAAGAGCCACAGGTCTCGTCTCAGTGAAACAAAACAGGCGGCTTCATGAAGCTTATTTTGTTGCATAACTCAGCATTTTTAATTAAGATCAGTGGTGAAAAATTAACTTTTTGGGGAATGATGCGTCACATCAGAAGTTTTATTTTTCCATATTTTAAAATATTTTGTTAAAAACGCTTCCAAAAAAAAATAGTTGTTTTGCCTTCACTGCTGTTTCTAATAACCTCTGGGAGAGGCTGGTTCCAATCTTTTGCATTCTCTGGGATTTTATGGAGTATTTTCTGAGTTCAGAGTTTCTCTGGGGGTGTGGACCGCTTAGAATAAAGGCTTTTGTAGTATCACAGTTATTTTTCCTTTGAAATGAGCACACTTCCTGTTGGTTTTGTAACCAGAGAATTTATTACACGTAATTAATTTATATTTAAAGTGGTGATGGTTCAGAACTACAATCCTGTTAATACTAACGCAATAAAATCTTGCCTGTCCAGCTGTCATGGAAATATCTGTAAGGATCTTAACTTTAACTTGAGGAACATTTACAAGCCCAACTCACTTCCTTTATTTTTATTTTTTGTAAATGTATTTTTTTAAGCATTCAAAGGTGAGGATCAAGGACTGGAAAACAGTAGCAGGGTTCACAAGTTGAAAACAAGCATGTTGTGAGGCATAAACAAGATGTTAAAGCTGTGGTTTTCAACCTTTTTTTCATTTGTGGACCCCCCCCAACTTTTTGAATGGAGGTGCAGACCCTTTTGGACATTTCATATGGAGGTGCCAGACCCCTTTAAATTGTGAGTGTGGGTATTCAACTACTTATGACTGATCCTAGTCATCTTTCGCGGACTCCTTGGACATAGTCTGCAGCCCCCCAGGGGTCCGTGGACTGCAGGTTGAAAACCACCGTGTTGAATCATACATCGCAAAATAACCGATGTGCGTGCTCTAACCAGGGCGTAGTATTGTGTCTGTATGCACTGCCTCTGAAACCTGCTATGGGGCATAGCAGGTAGCACTTAAACAGCTCTTGGTTTCTTGACATGTTTCTGATTCCATGGGCTCTTATCTCCAAGCTGCCATTTCCGTTTGATTCATGTATAATCATGTGATATTTGCACGTTTTTATGTGTTCGAGCATAAGTTATGGGACAATTTCCTTTTGAGAGTTTATAGGGTCTGTTAATGGCAAAAAGATGTCGTTTCAAATGGAAACTATATTGCAAATTTATCCCAATAGTATTTATAATCTTTTATGTAAATCTTTCTTGCCGCCTCCAGAGTTCTTACAGTCTGGTTACGAGTCACCTGCTGTCCAGATTCCCTTTATAACAGCAGTGCCCTCTTGCACCAAATGAAGGAGGGTGGGGAAGGTCTTATGGCGTTCCCCATCATAAAGCTCTGGAAATGAACCTCAAGGCCATCTCGGCTGTAAAGGCCCGCTCTGGAGAAACTTGGTGGAAGACATCCTAGCCCGACAGCTTATGGATTTCTATACACCGTGGTCTCGTTTTCGCTCGTGTGGGAAGCGAGCACTTGTCCTGCATCCTTGGCCTCAATAACTGGCATTCCAGTTTGAGTTTCCTACTGCATGACTGGTTACACAGCACTGGGCACAGGCTTTCAAGATCCTGCTGTAGTAAGTACACTTTTATACTGCGGTGCTTTCTACAGCCATCAACTGCTGGGTTTGCAGTTACCGCCTCTGGGTAGAACTCTACTGCTTCGTTGTGTTAGGGCCGAGACGCCTCCCAGGATCAGGGTCCCATTGTACTAGATGGGCTACAGACAGGCAAGCTGAGTCTCAAATGATTGTTCTGTATCCTGGGCAATTTTTCTGTACCTCGACAGTGTAGGGTATAGTTATATAGGACAGGCAATGTGGGGGCAGGGAGAAAGGAGGCAACAAGGGGGGAAGCAACTCGCCAGGAGTCGTAGCAAGTCAGCGGCTGAAACGGGAGTAGAATCTAGGCTTCCAAATCCTTAGTCTCATGCATAATCCAAAAGCCATACCACCTCCAAATGATGCTATCATTTGAATTGCGCTGGTACCCAGAGACCCTAAACAGATGAGGTTCACTTGGTGCTAGGCACTGATGAACTGATGGATTATCTGCACCACATGCAGAAAAGGTTTTGCAGGCAAAGACTGAAACAGGGTCCTTGCCCTTCTGTCAAACATTATTTAGGGCACAAACAAGGCTTTGCCACTTTTATTTCTCCTGTACCACTCTTTGCATAGCAAAATTGTGCCCTGGAAAATTCTGGCCTGAAAAGTGAATGCTTCAGAAAGTTATGGAGATATAAAAGTACAACTCAAATGGAAACATCTGTTCAACTAACTTGGTTGCTACCATCTTTGCCACCATACAAATGTACGTGTATATAAATTGTAATACTGTTTACAGTATTTGCCATCACAGGCTTCACGTGTTCAGCCGCTGTATTTTAAAAAGAGAACGATTAGAAACGTTTCATCTTAGGACAGGTGGAAAAGTGTGGGGCTGTTTTCCTCGGGGACGAGATGGATAAAGGGACATGACAGAAAAACAGAACGATGGACTGAGCTCTTTCCTTCTCCCCTTTTCATAGTGTGATAAGGGGAGGAGCAGTTTGATGAATGGGAAAGGCAGTATATTTTAAACTAATAAAAAGAAATACTCTTTTGAAATGATAATACTTGTGTGACTCAGTGGTATATTATGGCAATGAGGCCAAGGATTTAGCCAGATTTCATGAGATTTGGAAACTTCAGAACAGTTAGAGGCTAGAGGAACAAATTGGACGGGACAAACTCTTTTCCTGCACCTTTCCCTGAAATATCTGGTGCAGGTACCCTTGGACAGGATCCTGATCGTGATGAGCCCCTGGCTTCATCTGGTCTGGCAATTCCTTTGTCCTGTAGTCATGTTTTGCTGTACTCCAAGATGAAAGCATCACACGTTTGCAGGGCTAGGAGCAGACAACGTATTTTTGCTACATTCAGAATGTATTTATTGAAATTTAAAATGTCTGTGTGTGAACGTCCCTCATTTTCTGGGTTGTCAGGATCAGTGGTCATAGCTTTGTTTTATTCATTCATTTATTTATGTATTTGAGAGAGGCCTTTTTCCTTCCTTTTCACAGGGAATCTTCATTTGACCGTCTCCGAGAGCTGCTGAAGACAGATGGCGGGGTTGTTATGAGATCAACTAAATGTGTACTAGTTGTCTCCAAAAGAGTCATTTTTCGATGTAGGTTGTTCATTTTCATACGGTAATTTGTGTCTCATGCAAAGGATACTTGATTCTCGCCCTGCGCAGCATTCTCATGGCATGAGCACTCCCTCTCCTGTTTACACCGGTGACTGCACTGCAGGCAGCGATTCCTTCTGGCTCCGGGGGCCTGTGCTGTTCTGAAAGCAGACTTCCACCCCATGCCGCCGTGCAGATTGTCAGGACCTTGCTTGCAGCTGACTAGGTGTAGGCAAAAGCATGGCACATGCCCAAATCCTGTAAAACCTTCTGCAGAGATGAAAATAGACACCTCCTGAATACCTACTTGAGTAGTATCTGTTGCATTAGACTGGCTCCCATGGGAGCTGTTCAGGTGTATACAGCAGCTATAACTGCCCATGGTAATTTCCTCCTGATCTTTTGCTGAAAGCAGTAAGCCATGCTGAACCTGGTGTCTGTTGAGTCCCATGTTGTACAAGTCCATGAATGTGTGTTTGGAGCACCGCATACTGGGAGCAAGAGACCTGCAAGGTATATTAAGGATTAATTCTTCACTTTTACCTACCATTATGCAAGCAAGGTGCTAGCAATACATGCGTTTCCAAACTTGCCAAAGGTTGCAGAATCTTCCAGTGGCACTGGTGCTTTCTTCCTCTGATCTGCATCAGAGCAGAATAGAAAAGCCCTGGGGGTTTATGAGCACTAGAGAAAGCAGCTATACTTTTGGATAGTGGTCCAGGAGGTAATAGAGAATATCAGGAAAAGGGTGGGTTATTTTTAATAACTGATGGACATAATCCTAAAAATGCTGGTTATGTTCAAAATAAAGTGCCCACCTGCTTGCATCACTCCAGTATTGAGACCAGGGGTTTTCAACCTTTTTTAATAAGTGTACCCCTGGCAGCTGGATGGGGGGAGGGGGTGCGTGGCTGGTCGCGGGGCAGCGGTAGCACAAGGTGGTGGTGGTGGCATCGCCTGCCCCTTGTGACCTTCCCCCCCCCCGGTGTCTGAGCGGTGCCTGCGCGGCCCGCAGAGGGGCACTGCTGCCCTCGCCCCCGTCGTGGCCCTGCTGTAGGGAAGCATATTCATCCCTGCCTGCCTGCACGTACCTCCTACGGCCTTCCCAGCTGTCCCCTGGTTTGGACCATCAGGCTGATATAGGGAGTGTGTAGCACAGTGAGAATAGGTCCTGCATGGCCCCCACCAGGAGCAAGGCTGGGCAGATCTGTCATGCTAGCTCAGGTGTCTGGAGCAGAAGGCAACCTTCCAGGTTCTGCCTCACCGTGTGATACGTGGCTGGAGTGTGTGGTCCCATACCTTTTGTAACAGGGCCTTTTCAATTATATTAATGAACTGTTAGTGCTTTTAGAGTTATTTGAGCTATGGTAGGAGGACGCCCATGACGGGCACCGGGGCATAATCTGTACAGCACAGCTTTGTTTACAGGTATAGGAAAAGCAGCAGCACAAAGCAGAGGAAAGCAGTCCAAAGTGACCAGCATTCGTATCAGTCGGGCAGTCCTTTGGGGAGAGGCCCCTCGGGCAGGGGAGGGAGTCTCTGCTGACGCTTCATCCCCACACTGCACTCCGAGGGCAGGCCTTCTCACCTGGGGCATTGCCAGATCTCTGGGAGGGTGCTGTGGGGTGTGACAACATAAGTGAAGTGTTAGGAGATAAGCAGATGAACTAAGCAGGTAAACTCAGGCAGAGGCTTGTCCCTGCCTGGACCATGCCCGTCCCCACCTGGCCAGGCCCCTCTGCAGGGAGGTAAGCGCTGCAGTCCATGCGTTCCCTTTGTAAACGGGGTGCTGCTCAACTCTCAAGATTTCTGAAGGGGGAGCCTCGCGTCCAAAAAAGGTTGAGAACCACTGTCCCAAGGACACCCTTCGTACACCCTCCCCACCACAGTCCCTGCACATCTGTAACCCTGGCCCGTTTCGGCACTTCCTCGCCCTGGGCTTCTGACAGGACACGAATTTGTAAGGCCACTTTATTAATTGATGTTTCCATGGTATTAATGTCAGCTTGGTGCCGTGGACAGCATGGTTGAGATGTGGTCAGAGCTCTGTAATAGTTAATGCCTTTACTTCTCTCCAGTAAAGCCCTACGTGAGCTGTTTCTAACGTTATCCTACCTGCTTGTTCATTGTGTCTTAAGTACTGCCCCCCACTCTGAATTGCTAGACCCAAGCCTGTGGCTTACTTGCATCAAGCTCTTTGCAGATTGTTGGCCCTGTTAGTTCTGTATTTGTGTCACAACTATATTATTTCCTATAGTTGAAGGTGACAAAGGGAATAAAAATTCTTGCTGTTTTCAATAGCTCTTTAAGGCTTTTTACACAGAAAATGTAGTTTGAAGAGACCTGTCTGTATTTTTCTACAGAAAAGTTAATGGGTAATTAGTGTTTGAGTTTATTACAATCACTTATTGCTTGGGAAGTTACAGTACTGTCATTTTATCTGTGGAGGTACTCAAACTCCAGCAATGCACAGTAATGAGTGCTAAAACCTCATTTAGATGATAATTGTCTTTTGCTGTAATGGCCACAGGACCCCACCCTGGTAAGGCTGCACGTGGAATTATAAGCCCCGTTATGGTTATTAGGGGCTTCGGATAGGACCTTGCGTTAGTCACCGTGTGCAAGCGACCGTCTCCCACCCGTCGTCTCCCGGCTTTTACGTGGTGTTTTTGTGGCACTGGACATCCTAGATAGAAAAGGCCCTCATGTTCACTGGCATCGGAGGCATCTGGGCTGATTTACTGACGCACGTTTACCATGGGACGTGACAGAACAGCTTTTCAGGAAAGCATACAGAGGCCCTTGAGGAATGTGCAGTGAAACTATTTGCTCCATGGGGAGGTGCCTGCAAAGCAGGGAAATGGTGAAGAGCAAAGAGATTTTCAGGAACCAAAATGCCATGAAAATGCACAGCAGACCAGATCCTTGGCTGGCTTTGTTAGCTTCTGTGGTGCCTGCTGCCTTCCGGCACTGAGGGTCCCCTTAGCTTTTTTCAGCTTTCCCATCCCTGTGTCGGAGCACGGACTCTGCCAGAAGCCTGATAGCAGGGCCACTGTTTGCTCAGAGAAAGAGGGGGAAGGCGACAGTCTTTTTAAATGACGTGGGGGGAAGCATCGCACCCTTTATCCAGCCTGTCTCCTGTCTGCTCACGAGAACCGTACTGATTGTGCTAGGCGTGTTTTCCTTGGACGGTGCTGGTTTGGATGAGCCTGCAGGAGGCAGTACCGGACCGACCAAGCAGCTCACATGCAGGCGCTTGTGAACGCCTCTGCGAAGCCGTTCCATGTTCACCTATTTGATTTAAAACAGAAAAGCTGGAGTGCACTGCTGTTGTGTGGCGAGACGATGCATCTGGAGACGCACGATGCACACAACAGTGTGATGGTGTCTCCTTTCAAGTATAGGATGCAATGAATAGTTGATGTGATAGCCCTCGTCCAGCCGGGGGACCACAGCATATAGGTGGCAGAGGAATGATTTTGTTCTGCCACATAGAGCTGTACTCTCCTGCATCATTATATATCGAATTGCCTTGAGGAGAAGATGTTTTGTAGTGAGGGTGGGGATCTCAAAACCTGAGCTCTGCACTAACCACGATCCAGGTTTCTTGCACCATCTTCACTCTGCACCTAGCGATGAATTAAAATAGTTGGAGCCAAAACATTTTTGTCAAGTCGTTGGTGATGCCAAAGTATGGGCAGAAATGAAGGTGACCTCATGGGACCGCTGCTCTGTAACATGATGTCTGTACACTCCCTGGGGAAAAAGGCACTATCTACTAATGGCAGCAAAAAGGCAAACTACCAAAAAGCCTGTTGTCATTACTTGAACAAGAGTACCTGGAGCTTGGCATAGGTATGCGCACCTAAATACTGAGATGCTTATAAAGGGGAATATAGGACCAGCGGGGACCTTCTGGATGGTGGAGCCCTGTTCTCTGCTGTCGCAGGCAACCTCAGTGTGTAATCTACTTCAGAAGCTGATCAAGCTGAACCTTAACACTGGTTAGACTTTTTTGCCCCCACTATTCCTCAAGGAAGGAGTTATTGGGCAAAAGTGTATAATTCTACAAATGGGACCTCAGCATCAAGTTTAGCCGACGTGTATCTGTGCACCACTGCATGAGCTTAGAGGCCAGGACATTTCTGCCTTTGGGACACGCACATTGTTGACCGTCCTCCTTTGGATCAAGCCATTTCTGGAATGACTTTTGCACGGTATATTTTTCTTTTCTTGTGATATGTAGAGGGGTGCTGGTGACTTTTCAGATCTGTTTACCCCTCGGGCAGTGCTTAGATGGGAGAGGAATAGTCTTACGCAGTGCACGAAGCTCAGCCTGGTCCTCACGTTAGTAGAGAATGAAACTGATGCTATCCTTCAAAATATTTGTGGCTTATTAAACAAGGGCTGTGTTTGGCTGGAAGCCATACTGGTGAGTATCTGTAAAGCAGGTTGAAGGTTTGTTGATGCTGTGATATCTTAGCAAAACTATTGTCATCTAGGACCTGAATTTGGGGAAATGGGAGTGGGTAGTTTGGGAATGAGAACAATTTTATTATTTATTTGTTGCTCTCGTTATTTGTGTTCTTCATGCTACAGTATCAAATTAGCTATCAGTTAACTGGAAAAGAAAACCCCCGACTTCTTAAGATTCTAGTGTGTTCTGGCCAGAGAGACAATTGAATCCTATACTAACACATCTGTTTGCTTTAAAACAGCAGCTGAATTGAATGGTTGCAGTAATCTGAAATGTCTTGATTTTATTTATTTTTTTTTTTGCAATGTTTTGTTCCCTCTTTCATGTGATCTATGTTTTATTCACTATGTGCAGAGGGATGCTGACTCCACAGTCTCATTTTTGTACTGGTAATTTAGTAATGCTGTGACTATTTCATACCCTAGTTATTGGTGCTTGAGTGGCCAAGCTTTGTAACAGAACATGCAAGTTTCCACACTCGAAGGCAGCCAAGTTAGCTACGAAAGACCAAATACCATATTTGCTCAAATATAGGACAAGGTTTCCCCCTCCCCAATCAGCCTGGGAGAAAAAGATCCTCATCTTACATTTGCATACAAGGAAACCTCATTAAATACATTGCCTATCATTAAACTGCTGCCAAAAGCAGCATATGCTCAGTATTGGAAACCAGTGATGAAGTTGATTATTTGCAGCTGACACTGAGCATGTCTATAAAACACATGGCCCATATGGGGCAAACATGCTGATGGGAATCGACCATGAGGCTAGGTTAGTGCAGCTCATCTGAGTAAGACGGTAGTGCCCACTGTGTGCAGTTTCCCTCAGTGCTGACTCTTTTCCAGTCATGGTGAGCCACTACTTGGACTACATATTGACTTCCTCTTTACTCCCACAGCTGACCTGTGCCTTTCTTTCCCATTTCCAAATCCCTGTTTCTTCACTAGCCTTAACTGTTTGGCAAACATCACTAAATGGGACTCTAAACAGTTCGCCCAGAATCCCTTTCTCTTAGCTCGTCTCAAACAATTAGTGTGGCCCCACCCTCCATGAGGCAGAGCCAGAGCAGGCTGCTCTGCACCTTATCTGCATATACATTTTTGGAGGATCCCAGGACTCTTGACAAGAACAGCGGTGCTGGGTATCTGCACTACACGCACATACTGAGCAGTGCTTTGCGGGGTCACCATGGTTTGAAGCAGTTGGCTCTGCTGAGGCCTCAGACTGATGAGTGTAGGAGGTAGGATACTTGCCAGTGGTAGCGTCACACAAACTGGAATGATTCAGCTCTGCTCACTTGAAAATTGGAGCTTAATTTGGAACTGATTTGGTCCTGGAAACTCAATTTTTTTTTTTTTTAAAGTACAAAAGTGCTGCTTCGAAGTGTGTTTATGGGGTACCTGTGTTAAACCTTGCAGCAGTTTCAAAAAAGGTAAAGTGCATCAATTCTGGATTAATTAAGTCTAAGGGTACCCATAGCTATTTGCCTATGTGCAGGTACCACAGGCATGCTTGTTTCAAAGCTACTGTTTTCAAATTGGCCCCTCACTTCCAGGTGCTCAGGGAGAGCAGGGACCGTGGTGGTGAGGTGGGGTAGGGTGGGTAGGGGCAGCGGGGGAAACGGGGGGAGGAGGGAGACAGCAGGGGGGTTACCTGGCCTCCTTCAGATTTATTTCCCTTCGTGTAGCAATGGGAGGGGGGAAATTCAAAGCAGAGCTCCAATAATTAGATTCTGTACCTGGAAAATTATAATACATTTATAAATTTTCCATATATAGAATCAAATTATTGGGGGCTGTCTTATCTTCCAGGGTCATCTTGTATCCAAGTAAATATGGTACATCCACTGAAAACACAGACAAAGGGTGGGGGAGGGCTGTGTCGGGGAGCTGCGGTTTAGTGCACTGTTTGTTCTGCAGGTCTGTGCACATTTGTATCCCTAAAGTGGTACCGACCTACCTTCCAGTCAGACGGCTGCTTTCCAAAGAAAGGCAACAGGGTAGGATAATGTAACGAGGGGACCCACCTGCCCGTTTGTTCCCACGTAACAGATTTCATTCAAATATGTTGGAGTAAAATGGCTGCTGCTGGGATCTCTGACACGCGTCTCCCTGCGATATCCTTCCACCCTCGCTTCGGATGTGCCCGTGCGCGGAGGAGAGTGCTGAGGGGTTGCGGGGTGGGGAGGTTCGGAGCCACGGGGCCTTGGGGTATTGGAAATACAGGAGGGTTTTATGTGTTGTCATGTAACTATGGGGGAATGCAAAAAATAGCTTGCACTGGTATTTTGTTAATTGACTCCAGCTGCTAATCATGTGACCAGTCGTACAGAAAGGAAGGGGGCATTTGCCCTGCCTCCTCTATCTGTGCTGACTGCTTGCATATCACCAGGAATGTACCCCGTGAGCTCGAGGAGCCCACGTCAAATTGATAGTTTCTGTGTGAATTGCAAGTCGAACGCTCACCCCAAGTTGCACGTAAAACGTTTGAGTAAAGAATGCGGCTTGACCACATAACTCTTTTTTTATGAATAGGGCTCTTGTTTTTAATTTGATGAGCAGGGAACTTTCCAGCTCTGTCCTTCTCTTTGCAATCTGTCTTTAATTTACAGAAAGATGCATTCCAGTTTTTCAGACATAAAACTGCTTAATGAATTTTTTTGGCTTTGCTCAAGCTCCAGTCGGGTTTGGTTATCCTGAGACTTAGCATGTTCGCTCCTATGCTTCCATCTCCATCTGCTCCTCTTCTCATTTTTATGTAGACTTACTTCTTGGGATATTTTTCAGTCGTTATATGCCTTCCCTCACCACAGTAATCCATATTTATTGGTGGCCATGGCAAGTGGCACGCTGTAGCATTGGAGGCATCACCAATGTGGTGGTCTTCTAAAAACAGAGTGGAAGAAGTGTCTGCATCTTGCTCCATTTAGCTGTTTATTTTCATTCTGCGAATGGCACTTATTCTCTGGTTCACTTTTAGGGGTAGAGCTCAAGATTAGCAGACCGTGTTGTGTGGTTGAGAAACCCTGGTGTCCCCTGCTTCCTGCTCCCGCCTTTCTCTCACCCTTTCGTCGGAGCAGTGCTTGTGAAGGTAAAACAGGTCAAGGCCCTTGGCTCTGAGAGGCACCCAGATTCGGATCCTCTGATTCAGGGCAGCCCTGCTGCCTGCCTTTTACAGGTTGTGAGCAGAGAGGCTTGGGCTTGCCAGTGCAGCTGCGGTGGTGGGTTCCTGCCCTGGAGGGTTCAAGCTCTCCTCGTGTGCTCCAAGCCCAGGAGCTTGCCTGTGAAGCTGCCCAGGGTTTGTCCCTCTGTGTCTGCTCTTGAGCCTTTGGTCTTTGGCAGCCCTGGGAGCAGGCTCCGGGTACAAGCCCAGAGCAACCTGGGAGGCAAACTTCTGCCTGCAGGCTCCGGCAGGTGGGGGCTTGCTCCAGAGCCTCGGTACAGGGACTCTGCCTGACTTCCCCAAGGTGCACCTGCCAGCATGCCTGGCAGAGCACGGACATGATCCCAGCCTGGCGTCCTAACCGTTGGACCATCTCTTCTCTCGCTTCTTGTCTTTGTAGGTATTTAAATCATGGTTATCTGTGTAGTGGCTCAAGAGCCTTATGGACTTGCATTGTCCTAACATTCAGTCTAAGTCTGGGCTGTCTGTAGCCATTTCCCTCCACCAAAGGAGGGGATGGCTGTTATTATGAGAAACCTGTAGTGAAAAGATGACTCTGACCTTCCTTTTCTTCATGTACTTTTAAGTAGTGCAGGGTGACAGTTGCCTTAAAGTAGTCAATTAACATTGTTAAAATGCCTCCTACTTCCTGCAGAATGGAAAACAAATTTGCAGTAATTCAAAGACTCCCCAAAAAGCGAAGCCCTTTTCAGGAATCCAAGGGTCATGCCAGGCACCGGAGCAGGATGCTCATCCTCAGAGGGAGCCTTTCCTTTCTGGGAAAGGACGTCACCAGGCTCGAGTCCGAGAATCCGCATCCATGTCTTGAGTGCTCTAAACACATCACGTCAGCAAGAAACATCCCAGCATTAAGTCCAAGCCTTCATTTGTTCTCTCTGCAGCATTGGGAGAAGAGATGAGACTCATAGATGGCAGGTGAAAGGTTTTATTTAAGAATTGGGTTGTAGTTGGTCTAATGTGTCTCTTGTGAAAAGTGACCATCTCCTCCCAGTGTGGAGTCAGAGCTGAGATACTGATATTCCAGTAACAGGCAGAGTGTGTTGCTTTTTGTTCCAGACATGTTGGTAGAGCTGATAGACCTTGGAGAAAGTCAGCTGGATTTTCTTACTACTTGCTCATCACCAGCAGATCTCCGCACTTGGTTCCAGTGGGTTAGACTAGTGCGATCTCGAGGAAGATAAAGTGGTGGGGGAGGCGTTGTGTCGCCAAGAGCCAGTTTGGTCTGCAGAATTTTTATTGCTTGGGATTATGCCGAGCTCTGCTTGGCTCCGGGAAACCGGGCTCGGTGCACAGGTTTGGGAGTTGTGAATCGCCGTGTTTCTCTGCGCGTGCTCACACAGGGCATCGTTGAGGATCCAACAGAAACTCCGGGTGCAATTTCCACGGCCCGTTTTGGAGGGCTCTCCTGTAGCCTTGTGTAGCCAGTCACGCAGACCTGTGCACGCAGCCTACCCAACCCCTCTCCAGACGACTGAGCTTACTTGGGTCCCTCTGGCTTTGTGAGGGGTTACCA